>NC_092679.1:6185406-6794727 GCF_964355755.1 Antedon mediterranea | reverse complement strand
GACCCCCTTAAAGTAAGTAGTGACCCCTTAAAGTAAGTAGTGATCCCTTAAAGTAAGTAGTGATCCCTTAAAGTAAGTAGTGATCCCTTAAAGTAAGTAGTGACCCCTTAAAGTAAGTAGTGACCCCTTAAAGTAAGTAGTGACCCCTTAAAGTAAGTAGTGACCCCTTAAAGTAAGTAGTGACCCCTTAAAGTAAGTAGTGACCCCTTAAAGTAAGTAGTGACCCCTTAAAGTAAGAAGTGACCCCTTAAAGTAAGAAGTGACCCCTTAAAGTAAGAAGTTACCCCTTAAAGTAGTGCCCTCCCTTTAAAGTAGTGCCCCCCCCCTTAAAGTAGTGCCCCCCCCCCTTAAAGTAGTGCCTCCCCCCTTAAAGTAGTGCCTCCCCCTTTAAAGTAGTAGTTTCCCCCTTAAAGTAGTGTGCCCCCCCCCCCTTAAAGTAGGTCCCCCTTAAAGTAGTGTCCCCTTAAAGTAGGTCCCCCTTAAAGTAGTGTCCCCTTAAAGTAGGTCCCCCTTAAAGTAGTTCCCCCTTAAAGTAGTGCCCCCTTAAAGTAAGTAGTGACCCCTTAAAGTAAGTAGTGCCCCCTTAAAGTAGTGCCCCCTTAAAGTAGTTCCCCCTTAAAGTAGTGCCCCCTTAAACTAGTGCCCCAAAGAGGGGTTCTACGGTATTAGTTTCAGAAAATATTCTAATGTTATCATTTTTACAGATATGTTGCATAAGTTCAAGCACTAGCAAACATCATATAGCCACCGCGACTACCAATGGGAATATTTGTTTATGGAATGTTACTAGGCAACTAAAAATGTGTAGTCAGTTCACAGTAACATTATCAAATGGGAAATGCAAAGCTAATTCAAGAAAGTCAATGGCTAAAGCTAAGGAAGCTTTCACACAAGATTGCACTCAATCAAGGTAATTTATTTAAACTTGGGTCAAACAAGGCAGTCAAACAATAGGATGTTGAGCTCGGCCAGATCAAGTTAAAAAAATCAGACACATAGGACTATTTAAAGTACCAAAATACAATTAAATAGCAATAAAAACAATGCAATATATGATGTACATAGCCTAGAAATTGACGACTTTGTAGAATTTGTCGAAGCCTACCGCAGATCAAAATCTGTTACGATAGCATACATTTGCTGTCGAGCTCTGCGTCCTGTTTTTAGATAGCCTTGGGTCAATTGACTACTCTAATATTATAATCTACCATGAATACACTCAACATATTTTCCTATTTAATTGAGAACAAAATAAAGTGAAATCTATTCCACTATTTTTGTGGTTAAAAGTTAAAAAATAACCAAATTTGCAAGCACACAAGTCCACAAGGAAAGAGCTTTAAAAATATTTCCACAACAAACCAAATATAAACATTGTTTTGGGTTGGCCAATTGTCTCTACTCTGTTGTTGTTAGCCTATGCAATATGCAAGATACATAAATACAGATTGTACATGTTTCCTGCCACTTGAAATAAACTTGATGTTTTTCACATCTGTGATGATTTATATAGACCGAACAAAAAAAATATCAAGGTTAAAAATCATATTCATCTCTTGTCTACTTGAAATGTATGAGGTCAGCCCTCTTTTTAAAAAAATTTATCTTTAGGAATTATGTCAAAATTATTCTATTGCAGTTACTGCAGTAATTACATTGTTTGTGCAATGATGTATGATTTAGTTTAGATTAATTTAGAAGTTTATGAGGCAGTAACTGCAGTAAATAATGTGTAAAAAAGCTTGCTTATTATGTAGTTACTGCAGTAACTAGTTAAACCATTTTGAAATGATCCCTTAATCATCCATCATTACAGTGTTAAAGAAAAGCAATTAGAAGAAGCAAGTGATCAGAAGAAAGATAGTGTGGAAAAAGGTAGGATATTCAATTGGCCTTGTATATATATATTGTATTGTATAATGTATATTGCGCATACAAAATCATGGTCTTATTTATAAAGATAGACAGTGCTGTGTCATGTGACCACAGAAGATCTATCTTGAAAATTTTTAGTTTCAACTAAGTACCATAAATATATACATGTAATGCTCTGTCTACACTATCAAACTAATTGACAAAAAATTGTGATGTGCCCAAATATGGTAGTGATATACGGTAGTGATATGACATCATCATGCCCATATATGGACACATAACATGTTTTTGTCACATGAAGTTTGATAGTGTAGACAGAGCTTTAAGATGATTATAGTAGTGTATAACATTGCTTGAAGAATATTCGTTGCTTTCTAATCATACTTTATGTTTTAGATGAGGGATATGGAACTATTAATGACCTTTCCTTGACCTGGTCAAACACACCACCTTCTGCTGACGATATATGTAAGTAACGTATTATTATATATATTAATTATAGTATACAAATAATGAATGTTTATGAGTGTAATGGTACAAATAATGACATGAGTTGAATAATGAAAGGTTATATCAACGATTCACCAAATGCCATTATTTGTACCATTACACAAATATAAAACATTCATTATTTGTTTTATGTAACATCTAAATAGATTCCTGTCATTTGAATCAAATAAAAGGTAGCCCTAGCCAAGAGGCCTACATTTCATTCACATTGATTAAAACAGTAACATTTGGTTTATAATATCATATTAAATGTTATATTTATATGGATTTTATAAACACACCTACTCAATCCTAGGTCTAGCAAGGCTAAAACGCCTAGGATAGGCCTAGCCTAATACTAACAGGCCTAGCTAGGCTAGACCTAGTAGTAGTACTAGCTTGGCTGAAAGGCAAAACTTTGACAGACATTTGGAATTTATCTAGGCTAATTCCACGTCTTGTAGGAATGTCCCCATTAATTAATCAAAATCCTAAAAACGTTCTAAAGCTAATTTAAATGCTTTTTTGAATGAAATTAGTACATATATATCTCCAAATCGTACACAAAAATCTGCTGCTGTTTCATATCTTGTGGTGGTGTTTACAATCAGAAGCAGGACAACAGGTGGCGCTGTTGTATTTCACAGTAATAATTTGTACACCAGATTTGTTTGCATCCGCGAAACATTTTTTTTTTTCGTACACAAATAAGTTTAAAAACAATCAAATGATAGGAATTTATTTAGGAGTTATATAATAAGTATTATTAAACATTGAGATAACTCCTAGTTCTTGACAATAAAGCAAAGGAAAATTTAATAATAAATTTTATGCTGTAACACAACCCTTTTTAAAAATTAGGCCATTGCAATGGACATACCCTATCTTATAATAATAATAATAATAGTAGGCATAGCGCCTAATACAATGTTTCTAGGTGCTTTACACTAAAAAATGATCCATAAAATATCCTTAAATAACCAAAAAAGGAAGAAAAGCTGAGGAACCATTTACACCGGTCCATTCTCCAGCACTTTAAAGCTCCCATATGAGAGCTCGCCGGAACAGTATTCACAGGAAAAAGGTATCTGTCTATCCTATCGTACTAAAATAAGAAGAAAAAAGATGTTGCTTGCTTTTACAAGCCTAAATACTATAGACCATTTTTAATGACCCAAGCAAGGATGGCCCATAGAGGCTTTAATTATTACTGGGCTAATAAGTTCATTTAAGTAAAATGAAAATTAATTATGTAATGATAAATACTTATGATGTTAATAAATATACTGGTAATGATAATTCTTACAATGAATTTTACATTTAAGGTGATATATGGTTTTAAAAATATTACCAAGTTTAACCATGTATTTCAATCATGGTTGTATTGATAATAAATATCATTTTATTTGAGGTAATTCTTATTTTTAGATTTAAACATTTTTTATATGACTTGTTTTCAGGCGAAACATTACAAGTTACAGCCATGCATATTATCGATTCTGAAAATGAACTAAATATTGAAGAAACTGCAACGAATGGAGAAGAATCCAATTCCGTAAAAGGTTGCCAGAAAGATAAAAACTTTTGTCATATATTTGTTGGAATTCATGCTAGTTTACCAGAAATATCAAAGGAGTTGATAAGCGAGGAAAACTCTTTATCTAATAGAACTATATTATCAGTGTATACGACATCAGAAAAGCGCATAGAGGAAAAAAAAGCAGTAAAAGCGACAAAATCCAAAACATCACCTTTAGAATCTGGCGCTGGAAAAACTGGGGGCGTATCAACTTTATCAGAAATACTCATACCACAAGTTATATCTTTTGATGATAAACAGCTAAAGTATGTCGAAAGTCCTTTATCGATCCCTCCTGTGGAGGCCGTTGAACCAGTTGATGAGCCAAGCCAGGACAGTGCAATGAAAGATGACTTTCAGTGCATAACGCAAACTAAATGCAATTTTTCCATCAAGTTGCCTCCTCATATAGAAGACGAAAATTTGTTTGTGTCTTCAATGTTTTCTAGTTTAGATCCGAATTCTATTGTAGTTGTCCTCTCCCCTGTCAACTGTTTACCTGTTAGTAAGAAGATTGATGAAACTACAAAGTGCAATATAAGGGTTAAAATTGACCAGGACGTTTCAAAAGTGAATGGTCTTGCTAAAAACCATACTGATAAAGATCCTCCAAGTAACTTCGACAACGTCGACGTCAATGGAGAACTTTGCGAAAAAATAAGCTCCGACGATACATTTGAGAATGTTACATATGTTACGGCGGATGAAGTCAATTTAGGACAATCCACAAAGAATGAAAATCTGTACGGTGGATATATTTTAGTTTATACAATCTGTTTTGATAAGTTGGGAATGATTGAAAATTTACTTCTACAAAAGTGTTTCCGGATAGAAGATCCAAGCCGTAGTTTAAGCAATATTGTTCTGCTTCCAGGGGAGTCTAATGGGGATAAAACTGATGATACTGTTGATGCATCAAATTTATACAACCCGGATGTAATGAAGAAAACTGCAACAAAATCAATTGGAGAGGATGAGATAGATGGCAGTGTAGCAGCTGAAAACCTTGGCCAATTTGCAGCTTTAACTAAAGAAGGTGGTGTTATCTTTATGGACATTGGAACCTGTGACACTCTGGCGTACCTTCCGCCTTTACCAATAGACGCAGGAAGCGCGGATAAGAAAAACATAGATAAATTTGCTGCGCTCGCTTACTGTATGGGAATGGAGAGGGTTAGCGTCTGTACAGAATCGGGAGAATTGCGATTTTTACAATTAGTTGAAGGGTCAGCATCGGACCAATCACCTACCGATGATCTTGATTGTGATGTGAACTTGTCTAACATGATGTTAGCTGATCAAGACGCTGTATTTATGCAATGTAAGTTTTATCTTTTGAAATAATTTTTACAATTACACTTCTTAAATTGAATCGAATTGTGATTACTCTTTTATTGAAACATCAGATTCCTTCTATTTTACAAAAATAATACAAAATCTTTATTGGTCCAAGACGAACAAACCAAGTATTAATATTTTTTTTACTATTTGTCAAATATCAACATGTGCTTTAGCTCCTGAATGCCTTGTCAACCAACCAATCACAGCAGAGAACCTAAAGCAATTGACGGAATTAACCAAGTTTGAAACTTTGATTCCACGTTTCTCTGCGACTGTGCCGCCGTGCTGGACCGAGATACAACAAGAGCAGCAGCAACGGCGCCATCCACAACATCTCCATCAAAGACATCATGGTGATGCCACGCAACATACACGCACATGGAAATTATCCACTACTGGGTAATACCTTATAACTACTGTACTTATAAACTAAAGCTCTGTCTACACTATCAATCTAGTTTGACCAAAAAAAGTGTGATGTGCTCAAATATGGTAGTGATATGCTCTAATATGGTAGTGATCATCATGTCCATATATGTGCACATCACATATTTGTGTCAAATACTGTAAAGTTTGATAGTGTAGTCTCATTTGTAGGTTTAGAGAGTGGAGTAGAGTTACAGTCCTGGCACTAGGTCAGAGTTGAACCCGGACCTTGGAATTAGAAGACAAACCATCAAGCTACAGCTCCACTATTTGTATTGATTGTCCTGTTTTGTTTACTTTTTTCTGTATGCGTCAAACACATTGTAACATTAATTTTGCTAATTCTCAAGAAGATTTTTCAGTAGTATGCTCAACACTACTAATGACAACGTTACTAAAATTGTAAACATATTCTTTTTCAGTGCTAACGAACACCTGTTTGAACTTGTTCTGTCAAAACCTAGTGTTGTAGGTCACATTGATGTTAAGCTGAATTTTCAGCACTTCTGTGATAGGGTACCAGGCATTCAAATTACATTGTTGAAACAGACAAGTCAACATGGTTTTAGTAAGTTTATTTTTGTACAAGTTTTGTGGGAAATTATTCTACTGCAGTTACTGCAGTAGCTACGTTTTGTTTACTCTTTAATCTGTTTAGGTAATTATTTAACAAGGTTTTTTTAATTATTAAACTACAGTAGAATAATTTTGATCTTTGTTATTCAATTATCTACACATGCTTACAAATCAATAGCTGTTGTGATAGCTTCAGTATTTTAGCTAGACCCCAATTTCTTTAGAAACCACAGGCTATCTAGTTCGTCATATTGTGTTGGCATTACTACCTGAAACATTTGAATTGTATTTAGTTCTATTGCGAAGGATAATATATATATTTAAATATTTTTCTGTTTAGGCAAAGAGCCAACTCCAGTTGATTCATTAATAGACTTCAGCATGGATATGCTTTTCTCGGATACTAAAGAACGTAAATATCAAGAAAACGTTGCCTCCTCCATGAATATGCTGCTTGGCGATGTTGAAGAGGGAGCAGAAGAAAAAATGAAATCCGTTTTTCTAGAAAGTCATAAAAACGACATCATCTGTGGTCCACTTTCGCTAGATTCTGTGATCGATGTACCAGGGTGTAGTGGACTTGTGACGCTAACAAGTCATGAACTGTTACAATCAAAATATCGATCTTTCTTGCTTCATATATGTACAAGTGAATCTGTTAAACCGGAGGTTAAAAGATGTAATAGATCTAATAGAAAAGGTAATGCAAATATCTTTTAATCAGTTCGTTTAATTTGTAGAAAATTTAGTAAATTAGGGGAATTGATTACAATAGGTAGAGGTAAAGGCTAGTCCTGTATTCTTTCTGAATGTGGAGAATGAGCTGATAGGAGCTCATTGTACTAAGCCTCGACATTATATGGCAGGGTGTCCAGTTCCTTTCCATGCTGCCTTATCCAACTGAGTACTCATTTACAGCCGAGTGGACTGGGAATTGAACCCAGGTCTTTCATGTACAACAGTGACCTACCCACTCGGCTACTACAACTTCTTATAAACCCCCAATAACATTCATTTCAATTTTTCTTACTCTAGATCCGCCGTTTATATTAACAATGTTTCAAAACCCCCCGCCAGTGACCCCTTCTGAACATATATCTGCCTTTGCCTTCACCAAAGACCTAGACAAAATCCAAGGTGTTGATTGGATACAAGAAATTTCAGTGACTATAAGGAAGACAAAACGCATTACCGTACTCAATGATAGGTGAGACTTTATAATCTCTTCTGAAGCTATAGTTATTCTAGTTTAATTCAATTCAAGTTCAAATTTATTTTGCAAGAACATTCAGTAGTTTAGCTCTGTCTACACTATCAAACTTTATGTGTAAAAAAAATGTGATTTGCCCAAATATGGACATGATAATTTTCATCACTACCATATTTGACCATATCACTACCATACATGGACAACACATTTTTAAGTTTGATAGTGTAGACAAGGCTTTAAAATTTTCAAAATACACAAATGTAAATAAAAAATGTGGGTTTGTCTATAAAGTCTAAGCAATATCCTATATACACACATTAATTGTAATTTAATATAATAGGATGGTTTTTGGTTTTCACTTAAAATTAACTTTGTGTTCTACCATAAAAACTGTAATTTTCTCCAAAATACAAGCCAAATACACAATATATGATGGTTGTTTTAGTGACCATTTAAAAAATAAGGGAAAAAAATCAACATGTGAGTTTGATAAGTCTAACCTATATCCTATATCGCACATTAATTGTAATGTATAAAAATGTACCATTTGTTTTTTTCACTCTTCTATAAAATAGTATAATTGTCTTCAAAATACTAGCCAAATACACACTATATGACGATAGATTTGTTGTTAGATCATTAAAAAAATGAACAATGTGGGTTTGATAAATCTAAACAATAAACTATATACACACATTAATAAATGTATAAAAATGTGGCCTTTCTTTTTTCTATTATAAAAAGTCTAATGGCACTATAGCCAATTCACCCTATATGAAGAATGGCAATACATGTTTTAAAACTGTTAATAAATTTCTTCTTTTTTTCAGAGTACAACGATTGGCAATGTTAGAATCGTCAAGCTTCCATGAAAACATAGTTAGTATTCTAATTGATTCTAAATCGAGCGGCCTTTGCGGCAGTCGGGAATTCACACGTAGTTTAGCATTGGACATCCTGTGTTGGGTTGCAGGTGTGCAGGTGTCTGAACCTAATAGGTAAGTTTTTCATCTACACTATCAAACTTTATGTGACAACAAAATGTGATGTGCCCATATATTTACACAGTGATGTCATATCACTACCATATTTGGACACATCACACTTTGTTTTGTCAAACTAGATAGTGTATACAGAGCTTTACATTTTTAGGCCTTAACAAATTCTATGGAGAAGGTGAGCTTTGTATCTTGATGTCATAGAAAATGAAAAGTTGAATATGCACTGTAAACTACAGTGCCTCTGAATAGTGAATGGTCATTGGTATAGCCGCATTTATATGTTTATATGTTTGTTTGTTTAGAACATCTTCATCTATAGTGGATGCAGTACGTAAAGAAATGAGTAATATAATACGAGTTTGTTTCCTGGAGTCTGGAAGATCTGTAGCGCATCGTTGTAGCCAACTTTTTATGCTGTGTATTGGGTAAGTTCAGAATATTCTTTTTTATGGATTTCTTGTGAGTACATATTAAATGTTTTGATAAAAACAGTTTTTATTTTATTTACTAATTATAATATTTTGTTAAAGGTGCACTAAAAACCGAGGTGACCAGCTTATGGCAGAGTTCCATGACATTATGTTGCAAGGTTTACTCCAGTGGGTTCCTAGAATCTTGAATGCAGCCTCTGCAGGGTCACTTCACTGGTTCTTCTTACTCCTTAACCTTGTAAAGTCTGGAGACTTGGAGTCTACAAGTGAAACATGTGCATCATTTCTGAATGTTGTTTCCAAGCAACTGCAGGAGAAAACGCTACCACAACATGCATTGTTACGAGCAAAGTAAATATATTTTGTTATTTTCAATATAATTTTAGTTACCCCTATTGTTTTTCCTGTTCATCGTATACTCTATCTCTAACAATAATTCAATCTTCTATCAACTAAAGCCGAAGTATAGTCGTTATCTCGGGACCGTTCTATGGTCACCACCATGTAGGCTTACTTCATCAAGGTTTCTATGAATGGATTACTGGTTGGGAGCAGGAACGCTAGTGGTATTATATTGTAAGAGACCATTTCTACTGCAGTAACTACATTTCTTTACTGCAGTAACGTACAATTTTAATTTGTTTGAATGCAGAGAAATGAATGCTAGTCAGTCACTGCAATAAACAGTTTTTGCCAGAAAAGCTTGCTAAATAATTACCTAAACAGGTTAAAGTAAACAAAATATAGTTACTGCCGTAATTGCAGTAGAATAACCACATCTTGCTTTACCCCGTAGCCAGTGAATTAACATTTAAAAATGCCGTACTAATGTCGGCTTCACATATTCTATTAATGGTTTAATGGTTTTAAATTTATATAGCGCAAAATACAAATAGTCTCTATGCGCTGAAGTGTGAAAATGTTGATGTAAAATAAACCACGAAATAACCTAAGAAAACCGAATAAATTGACCAAGACAACAGAAAAAAAAAATAGCCTAGCCTATAGCCCTAAATGTATTTTTTTTCTAGGTATGGACTCTATGGCACACCATTGGATGCTGTGATGTTTGATGGTCCAGCAATCTTTCTACCTGCTAAATCCAGCACCACACCATCCACTAACAGCATTCAACAGTCAATGAACACATTTGCACCCACTCTTCCAACAACAACTCCGCACTTTCAACAGAGCATGGTTGGAGATGGAAAGATCCTTGCCGGTGAAAATGGCAAAGGGAATGGTAACGGAAATGGGGAGTTGGTTCCTGCTCCTGGTGGAGTGATGATGAAGGGCATCCTGGAAGTGGAACCATTGCACTTTGTATGTTGTGCTACCAGTGATGGCACTCAAGTTAAGAAAACTGGTATCGGTAAGTTTTTGTCTGGTTCTAGTTTTCTTGGTAAAAATGTTTCAGCCTCTTAGAATGTAAGTTGCTGAATATACAAATACAACAAACCCCTCCTTTTGGACATCCCTATTATTCAGGAGACATGCCTTGTAAAGCCGAATTTACAGTAGGCGAATTTGTTCGCGCGAATCGACAGTGTATGCTTATACATATGCGTAGAGAGGTACTTGTGAGATGGAAACTTAAATATGCATGTGCACTGCATGGCGCTTTCGATTTGCGCGGACAAATTCGCCTAGAGAAGAGGATACTTTCCTGTGAAACAAAAATAGGGCAGATGTATGTTTTGACCAAAATTGTGTATTTGTAAATGTCTATATTCACCATTTAATAAACATTTGAAAGTTTAAGCCTTGTCTACACTATCAAACTACTATATTTGGCCATATCACTACCATATTTGGGCACACCTTTTTTTTTTTGTCAAACTAGTTTAGATAGTGTAGACTGAGCTTTACACTGTCTCTTAAAAATTGTTTTTATTTAATGTTATACAGAAGGAACACCAGTACCAAGTCTTCATGCTGGTGGTATGAATGCAAAAGAGTCTGGTGGTAGCGGACCGGTATCAACATTGTCAGCTTTATCAAACGCTATGACTGAACATCAATTGCAGGTAATGATATCAATTTGAACACATCTTTTTTAGTGTAGGAATTGGTTCATTGGAAAGATGAGAAGTCACAACATTTATCACTTCACAGGTCGATATGTGATATG
This sequence comes from Antedon mediterranea, assembly GCF_964355755.1. Lineage (NCBI taxonomy): Eukaryota > Metazoa > Echinodermata > Crinoidea > Comatulida > Antedonidae > Antedon > Antedon mediterranea. Next base: position 6,783,668 of record NC_092679.1, on the reverse strand, counting down.
TGGAAAGAACTACACAACATTATACATCAATAGACAGGCTTTTAATTTTGTATATTTCCAAACTCACCCAGTATGACCTCATCCTTTGACCCCATATTGGATTGGATGTCAATCATTAAACAATACATATGGATACCACATTGTGAAAATATTAACACAGGATCAACTTATACATGCATTTAGTATGTTGTGGTATAACACACATTTCTTTGTAGTTTATTTTTTAAACAATACATATGGATACCACATTGTGAAAATAACACAGGATCAACTTATATCAATACAATCAATACATGCATTTAGTATGTTGTGGTATAACAAACTTTTCTTTATAAATAGTTTATTTTTTAAGCACTTTAACAGACTAATATGTACAAAAAAATACAGTTTTTATTTATTATGTCATCAATAATATGCAGTAACAGTTTTTAGAGCTTATTACATTTTTTTTTCTTGAGAAATCAATTTATGGTTTTAAAGCAACAGTATAACACTTTTCTAATGTGCAGCATTAATAACTGTTATTTTTTTTAAGGACACTATTCATTTAATAGGTCACTGTACACTTGCGTACTAATGGTGTTGTTTAGGCTTGTTCAATTTTACCAGTGGTATAACCCCAATATTGGCTTCCTGCATTAAAAGAAATTTTTCTATTATAAGTTACCAACAAATGCACTATTACAATTTACAAACTAATAGTGCTCTACTTACTTTCTAGAAACAAAAACTGTACCCATTTGGCTTGCCTCACATGGACTACCCAAGCCAGTCTAAAGCAAGTAGCCTAAGCTACACATTACAACCCTATGTAGCAGGCCCCTCATTGTATCTGAGCCCTGGCAAAAGCTTTGCACAGGCTATCTCACAAGGCCCAGCAGGAAAGGTGAGCTTAACAGTCTAACCATTCAAATTCAGGATTAACATGGCAAATTTTACTGTGTGTGTTTTGCACAGTATACTATAAAACACAACCCCCTCCCCCCTCCCCCAAACACTTAGGGACACCCCTGTTCAGGAAACAGCCCTATAGTATTAAGGGAACTGATTCGCATGACACAAATTATGGGAAAATATAATGTTAAAACTATATTAGCTATCCCCTATTCATGGAACATTTAGACTAACAAATTAGGAGCAATATATTAAAATAAAACTATGGCCTACCCCTATTCAGGAAACATCCCTATCATAGGAGAGTTTCACATTGAACACATTAGGCACAATATATTGACGCTATGGTCAACCCCCTATTCAGGGCACACATATTAAAGGGGACAGTTTGTTGGGTCCAGAAATGTCCCCTTAATTTAGGTTCCTATGTCATTGTATTGCCAGCGTACACCATATTGTAATTTATGTAACCTGTGTAAACAAGATGCATGAGTTGATATACCTGCATGAATATGGTATACAAAAATGTAATTAACTTGTTTTGGTTGAAATAACATAACCTTTTATGGTTTGTACACTTCACAATACCTCCTATGCTCTTGCACAACTCTAACATAGCCCAGGTGTCCGTCAAATTTATTTTATCTACATCTATGTCCACTTTTTCTTCTAAGCGTGCTTCCCACTAGAGACGCAACATAACAAAATGCCCTTCCAATAATTGTGTTTGCACCTACCTGCGTGAAATCAAACCAGCTTGTTGTTCTAGTGGGAACCACGCTTTAATGAGCACCATACTATTACTTTGTAGAAAATGTTTTAACTAATGTTATTTGTTACAGAATGGAATTAGTAGTGGAACATCCAAGTCCCCCGCTGTTGGTGGTCAGAACACAAAGTCTGCCAGTACTGTGTGCGTACAGAGTTTGATTCAACCACCCCAACCACATCTGTTGGTTATTGATAGAATGCATTCAGGTATGTTTTTTATTCTTGGTTGGTGTGGTTCTTAAAATAGAGTCAGACAGAGGACGTTCACAGCAAGCTACTTAGGTAGTGCATTGTTTCTCTCTTTTTATCATAATTTACCATAAAATATGTACATTTACGTACGTACATTTAAGACAAATAATGACCTGTTTTATGTTTTTAAAGTAATATATAATAATATATACTTATAGTAATATAAATATGACTTACAATAAATTCTAAATCTCTTACAGGTGCACGGCGTTACGTGACGCTCGATTTCGGACGGCCAATTCTTTTGACGGATGTCTTTATCCCCTCATGTACTGAGTTGGCCTCACTTTCAATTGATCTGTGGTCCCAAGGAGAAGAAGTTGATGGTCAACGACTAGTGGTGTCAATGGACATTAGCAAAAGAGACTTGACCATGAATGACCTTCTGCCTCCACCTCTCTGTAGATATGTCAAGGTAAGTTTAATATTTTGTATAAATAGGTTTGAACAAAATAATTAAAGGTATTGTTGTATGTCTGTCTCTTATAATATATACTGACTGTGTTTGATTTTAGATTACTGTGATTGGTAGATATGGTCGCAATACCGTTAGAACAAAGATACCAATTGGCTGTTTTTATGGACATTCTTTTGTGTTTCCATGGGAACAAGAACAACATGTTGCAAGCTTACTCTCTTCGGCCGTAAGCTCAGCAGACGATTCGGTTTCTGCAGAACAGTACACACAATCTGTTGCTATGTTACGCGAAGATATTCACTGTCGTTATCGACTTGCGTGTGACCGTTTAGAACATTTATTAGATGCAGCTCATAGTACATATCAAAGCCTGGGCCAAGCATCTAAAAAAGACGAAAAGAATGGGATGTCTACTAAAATGCGAAAAGCGTACATGGAATGTATCCAACTACAGAATCAATTAAACTTAGTTCAAAGGGTGGTAAATCGGTTAAAACAAGTTGAAGACGATGACAGCCAGTTTGAGATGCTCAATAAAGAATCATCCATAAAAGCCGCTTCCGGAGATCAGCTCCGCGTTGTAGCCGAATACCTTGTTGTCTGCCTCATCAGTATAACGTCATTGAATCCAAGTCCTCCGGCGGCGCTCTTGCATATAATGAGTATGGAGAGCTGTAAGGCGCTTTTCAAGGATCTGATCATGTGTGGAACTCCACGTGTACGTGTCACTACCGGAGCACTGCTGCAGCGCGTGTGTCAATCGCAGGCCTGGTGGGGCGAGTTTCTAGCTACAACTTTAGAGGAGCTCTTTCATTCTGAACAAGCAGAAGTTTTCCCCCAAGAGAGGTTAGTATCAATAAATGTGTATTTATTTTTATTTTGTGGCTTATACCACCCTTATTCGATCTACATTATGATATAAATTATTAATACTAGTAATCTGTTAATAATATTTGATGTGTCAATAAATGTGTATGGTGGGGTCAATTAAGATTAGCCATTTAGATAACTAATCCATAATTATGTAATTTAAAACAATGTATTCTTAATACTATATTGTCTAATTCTATTAAAATTAGTAGCACTGTTTCCGGTGGAAGCAATTATGACAAGCCAAATATGACAAAAAAAAATCCTTTTTTATGTCATCCACTTTATTCACTTGAGTCAGTTGTTTGCATTTTTTCCGTCATATTATTGAGTTTAATTTTTTTCTTCAGGGTATTTGTTCTGCTAACACTGATGGGTCATAAGTCAATTATGTCAGGCAACATGGGTGTGTTGGAACATTTCCTGGCACTTCTTGGCAAGATGCTGTCCCCACTACAAAATACACAAGGATATTATAGGAGTTGTAGAGGTAAACTGAAAGCTCTGTCTACACTATCAAACTTTAGGTGACAAAAAAAAAGTTTTGTGCCCATATATGGATATGATGATATCTTATCACTACCATATTTGGGCACATCACTACCATCACACTTTTTTTGTCAAACTAGTTTTATAGTGTAGACTAGGCTTAACTGAACACAGCTTACAGTTTTGAAAATTCATTTCTCTGTACCACCAATATTGAGCTTTCGTTGAGATGCTAGACGCAAGACAAGCAATAAATCGACCAGTGAATGGAACTGTGTGGGCTTATACGCATGCACAGATTTTTCTTCACAAAAATTACCGTCTTCTTCCATCTACCATCTCCTTCTGTCTATCGTCCAAAAACGAAAGCTCACTATCATCCGCATCCACAGCTGTTCCATGTGGATAGAACATTTGCAATACAGTTACGCTTTTTCTCTTATGTATTCTAGGGAACCTTGATTTACCATTGGTTGGTTGGGTACTGTTATTCTTATCACGTACACTTGAACAAGCAACGCCACCAGCGGCAGATGTACCAACTGAAGAGGATGAAAATGGCAATGATGTTGCAGCTGCTAAGGAGGCTGAAAAGAAAACTAAACGAAAAGGTAAACTTCTAATTTAATTAAAAATAATATGTACCTTAAAGGCCAATTTACACAGATGAGCGATAGTGGTTAGCGAAAAACCACGTAGCTTGTCCCATGTATAATCTGTATCTATCCTTAGCTGAAACCATAAGGAATATCATAGATTCTATATTTTTATTACCATTACCGCTCGTCTGTGTAAATTGGCCTCAACAATTGTATATATATACACAGTATGCCTGACATTTAATTCACAGGAAAATGTTCCCTTGATGTTCCAAAGTAGAGGTTCTGCTCTATATTGTTTCATTGTGTTCCATGGATAAATAATAAATAGGCCTAGAATGTAAGCCTAGGCTACATGCAGTCAACAGCACACAGTACAATGTTTGTTTCTAATGCTAATCTAATTTGATTCTTTCTTATGTTTTAGCTGGTAGTAGATGGGACTTCATTAACTTGGACCTGACAACGACAGAAGTGCCCAAGACTCAACGAGGCACTACAAATCAAGCACAGTGTCAGAGGCTTGCAAAACAGATGAAAATGCACAAAGAACAAATTAAACAATTAGAAGTAAGGATTTATTAATTATTGAACATTAAAGCTTGTTCCCTCTTGGGTGCAAGTACGAAGTGAGTTGACCAATCACAAGTGGCAGTTTGATGACCCATCACATCATGATTGGTCAAATTACTTACGGTGGGCGTACACAATTGTGTTGCGTCTAAGTGGGAACAAAGCTTTAAGATCACCATAAAGAAGAATTCTTCTTATTAAATTTAAAGTGAGAGAACAATTCAGCAACATATTTATGTCACTACAGTATTGAAGATGATGGTAGTTTGCTATTTATATTTACTAACAGGTACCCGACCCGTCCAATGGATGGGCACCATTTTATAATGATTTTAAGGTTCGGGATTCAAACAAAAACTACAGTAATATTATTTTACAATGCAGTATACAAATCTATAAATGTATGTATTGCTAATGAACCGAGTGACTTAATTGCGACGTAGGAAATAAAGTGCATAGAATTACCAAACGCAGCATTCGGCAGTTGCAAAAAATTGGTCTAGCACATTTTTCGTACAAATTTTCCGTTCTAATATAGGCTAATGGATAAAGGGGAATTAAAAGGTGCCCGGCGCTAGTATCGGATAGAGGAACAAATTTTGGCTTAGTTCTATGATAATATAGATTATTTTTATTTAATAATAAACAATTCTTTTTGTTCAGAGCAAGCATAAAGCTATACAGACAATGTTGGTGGAAGAAGGTAAAGACAAAGACCCACTTGTATTGCAAAAGGTATTCAAGGAATACAAACAACACAAATCTAAGGTAATTGTTCTCGAAATTCTGTAAAGAGATTACAGGAGTTGCATTTAATTAGGCTCCTCCACTTTATCTATTTTAAGTGATGTGAAGATCTTTTTTTTTTCTCTTTCGTGGCTGTCACCCACATTTATTCATGTTGTTGCTATACAACAGTACATTATACAAATACATATATACTATATAAAATGTAAATGTGCTTATAAGCAACGTTGTAATTGATTGTTCTCATTATAGTCTCCTGATAAGTGAGTTGCACGACTCACGAAACAAGCCTGTAGAGACCAAACTGTAGTTTTTACTTCTTTTCCAGACTTAACGTATATATACTATATATACAAAACAACAAAAACAAAAATATAAAAACAGTACAATTCAATAAAGTAGTATATATATATATATATATATATATAAACAAATCAGGCAAAGAACATTAATTCTAAACCGCCCGGTGATATACTGAAATTTAATTAATTAATTTGAAACGATAAAGATGAGGAAATCTGTGAGAATGAGAAAAAGTCGCCCCAACCGAGACTCGAACTCGGACCGCCTGCTTGATATGCAGATGTCCTAACCATTAGACCACTGGGGCTTTCATGGTATTGTTCGAACTCGATTGGATAGCGACTCTTTAACATTCTCGGCGTGGTACGGCGGAACAGCACTAGTCCTCAGTTGTACGCACGCGCACCAGAGATCAAATTGATACGCCCTCATCTTACAGTATTTTTATTCACGAGGCGGGATCTCCGAAGAGATACTTTTATATATATAAACAAATCAGGCAAAGAACATTAATTCTAAACCGCCCGGTGATATACTGAAATTTAATCAATTAATTTGAAACGATAAAGATGAGGAAATCTGTGAGAATGAGAAAAAGTCGCCCCAACCGAGACTCGAACTCGGACCGCCTGTAATTGCCGGCCTGGTAGAGTTGCAGATCCTTGCCCTCGTTGTATTATATATATATATATCATTTGAAACGATAAAGATGAGGAAATCTGTGAGAATGAGAAATTTTTTTTTTTTTTTCGTTTCAAATTAATTAATTAAATTTCAGTATATCACCGGGCGGTTTAGAATTAATGTTCTTTGCCTCTTGTGTTTATATATATATATATATACTGTATATCCATGCATGCACATAACATCAATAAAACGTATATTTTATGGTTATAGCAAATTATTTTAAAAGTACAACTATTTACTACTAACTTAATGATGTGAGGTTCTTTATCTTTATTGTCAAGTTGCAAAATCGATCACATTATTGCACCAACGCATGCAACATATTACTGAACCTACCAGAAGGCCTACTTTAAGTAGAGGCTGTGAGTGACAGTGACTGTGTGTGAACTGGTGTGAACTATGTAGTGAACCTCCTACTCGTCTTGAAAGATGTACTAGGATCTATAAAGTGCACACAAGCATTTTGTGTGCACTGGGCCTATGGTTTATAGTGGTTGTCCAAGAACCCTCGTTCTACATCTAGAACCATGGACCAAGTGAGCATTGAAAACTTGCTGGTATTACATATTATATAGATATGGTGCTACATGTTACGATTCCGATGTCTAGACCACTCAATATAAATAAATAAAAATATTTAGGCCAGCAAGAACTTTAAACCCCCTGACCACAACCCGTACCATTTGGTACATTCAGTATTACCTCATGCAAGCATGTTTAATCTAAATTTAAACAAAAATTTTTTTCACAGCATTCCAAAGATCTACTAAGAATCAGACGGCTGGCCTACCAAGAACTACACAGCAAGGGGGAGAAAGACAGCAAGGGGGATGATGATGCTTCAGAGAAGCCAGCAGATATTTTCCAGGCCCAGATTAGACTACCAAGAGAGCAGTGTTTACCTGTTGTCCAGGGACTTACACAGTTGTTGCTATCTATGGATTTCACCTGCCATGTGGATCTATTCCTTGTAGCATGCAAGGTGAGATTTCCCAGATTCCAATAAAAGCCTAGTTAGTTTGCTTTTAACTTTCATAACTAGAAAGTAGATGTATGGATATTAACATTCATTTTTTTACAATTCAGGTACTTGCAAGGATCTGCAACTCTACCAGGCCGGCAATTACACTTGCTGAGGTAATGACACAACAGCAGCTTCAGCAGTTGTTGATGTTGTGTGTTGGGTCAAAGTTCAATTGTGGTGCAGCTTCTTGGGGCGGTCCATGGGCTTCTCACGCAATCATTTGTCTTCTACAAGATATCTTAGAAGGTTAGTCATATTTGTATTTATTTATACTGGGTGACCTCTGACCTCAGTCAATGAATGGCTTTCCAGAGGGCCCAGCTATGATCAGTGTCTGCGAGTGACAGTGGCTGTGTGTGTACTAGTACACCGGGGTGACCCCCTACTCATCTCAAAAGATGCACTAGGTTCTTTAAAGTGCACATGAGCTTGATGTGTACACCGGAGCTATGGTTTATTGTCCTTATCCGTGAAGACCCGTACTACCACCAGAACCATGCAGCAAGCGAGCCTCAAACCCTTGCTGATGTTATGGCTACATATTACCGTTCCACTGTTTAAACCGCTCATTCACTGAATTGCTTAGAGATTGAAGTGCAAGCAGATACTACGACATGATTCTTGAAATAGACATTAGAGGGCGCTTCGAAAAGTCAAGAGTAAAGATGTAAACTTTGAACATGCTTTTCTTTCTAGGTGAACTTTTACACCCAATAGAGGAGGCATCAAACCAAGGAACTCATGGAGAAGAAAGACTTGAAATTGATCCTGATCTCACGAATGATGCAGCACCAGAAATAGAAGTGGCAGGAGCTACGGGAGGCGCTGAGGTTAATGGTGTTGCAGGGAACGTCTTTGACATCATGGGAGATACAGCAGGTAGGGTTTTTGTATATTCTACAGGTTGGTGGTAGTAATATGTGTAATAATACCTAGAGATTAAGTGAGTTAGTGCTGTTTATTATCTCTAAAGCCAGACATAATACTATATGAGAATCGGATGTATAAGCTAAAGGTATATTTTGAGCGCATAATGGTATTACAGTATTATAATAAAAAAAAAGTCCATAAAATACAGTGCAACTCATTTACACTCAATAATATGTATGTATGTAAATAGTAATGTAAACATATACAAACAATGTCAACAGACATGAAAACATTGATGTAATGTGTGTGTATGTTTCAATTTGTTTACTACTCTACAGAAGCATCCGATTTTCCACCTCTGTCATCAACACCAGATGAAAGCATAATGGTACACCCAATGCAGCAGCCAAGCTTTTTGTCAGACCCATTAGACATCGGTTATGCACTTCCAGACGATATTGATGACATCTGCTTTGGCTCTTCAAAATACTATAGTCTTTGGGAAGATGGCTACAATGCAAAGGGCCCCAAGAGAACTCTGAAAGCTGGTGCCAGCTCCGGTCGTATATTGTACCAATCAATGAACGGTAATGGAAACGGAAAAGGAAGTGCATCTGGAACTCTGCAGAATGTCTCACTTGCGATGGATGCCAGGCTAGAACTAGGGCTTCAAATGCAAGCTGAGTGGTATTTAAAAATATCTTCTCTGACGGATGTAAGTGCTGTTAGCCAGGCACAAGTAACAGACTCCCTGCCATCTCAATCTGTACAATCATCTGCCGATTCAGGCAACACTGCAGATAACAACAGTATCGATACCCCTCTCCCGTTGATGTCCTCAACGCAAATGTTAACAGTCTGTTTCAATCAGCTTTTTGGAGAGATTCAAAATCAGAGGGTGAATTTAGAAGCATTGCTGCAACTTTGGCTCACACTTAATATCAATGCTACAACTGTGCTAGAACACAAACAAGAATCTAAAAAATTCAATGCCAGTCTTGTACCAACGATACCTCTACTACAGGATTCAATGTCAAATCTTCTAGCCTGCCTTGCACGGCAGCCTAACACACACCTGCAAACGTGGTGTTTAACTTTCCAGACACTCTGTTGCCTGGCAAACTCCAGATGTCATGACCCTGAAGAGACATCAGAAGCAGTGTGGATGGCCAATTTGATGGTAGAAGACCACAATCTCTTGCTTGCTCTTGTTCAGTTTTTCTCTGGCAATATATTACAACCAGGAGACAGCACTATTCAAGGCCAGGTAAGAAGCTTACAAACAAAATGTAACAAATATAAAGTTTTCTTTAGGTTTTTGGAATATCTCCTTTTAAAAACATGATCTATCTTATATAAAAGATTATACATATCTTAAAGGTTTGATTCTCAATTCCCTGCCTATTTTGATGTATCCATCAAAACATATTCCACATTTATTCAGTTATAACAATAACAGGAATCCTTACTAGAAGCAAAAGCTTGTCTCATGAAGGCATCAATAATACATATAATACAGAATAAGAAATGTTAAATAACAAAAATAAGAACAAATGATGAGATGATAATGAATATGTTTTTACCAGGCTGGTCCATCAGTAGTACAGGCAGTCAAAGACTTCCTAGTCAGGCTTCAGATGAGAGTGTCAACATCACCAGAACCACACACCAGCACCTTTAAATCTCTTCTATTAAATCTTCTACAATTGATGGTTGTAGAGCCAAGGTTGGTGTCTTTTATAAAGATATTAGGTGGAGCTTTTGGTCTCTGGAACTCTAGGGACAATAAAGCTATTTGTTAAATGAATAAAATCTTTAAATAAATTATCTACTGTTGCTATAAGGTCACTGCTGTTAGAATGCGAAATTGATCCAAAATGGGGGATGAAATTGAGTCTAGATTATGATTTTCCTATTCTTAATCCTACGGACCTTCAAAGTATATTGATCGAAACATCGAGACACTCAACAGTTTGTTTTCAAAACTATACATATGTGGTGTGCCGCAAACTTTATATCAATATTATGATTGTTATTAAAAAGATAGGTGGAGCTCACTAATAAAAAATAAAAAGTAAAAATAATAGGTTAATTCCCAATACAATGACCTAGTTTGATTTGACCCCTTTACTACCAACAATACAGGCCTCTATACTATAGTGTGAATAATTTATCACAACTTTATGTCTAGTGTAATCATTAATTTTATAATTTGTGTTTCTTTAAATTGTGATTCTTTTCCTTTTCTACAGGGGTGCATTTCAAGTAGGAACGGGTCCATTGGATGCTCAAATCTTTTTGTTAGAGTGTATTCTGGAACAAGAGTTTACAACGGTTGATGTTGCCAACACTGTCAACCTCATTGATGCCATTGTGCTGTTGGTTCACAGTCATTTGTCTTCTGCACAACAGGTCACCAGCCATAGTGCATCAACCAGCACACTCAGTGCTAGGTCCTGTTTCACTGGTCTGTTTGCCAGCATGCTACGAGGTGTGGAGTACAAATCCATCGATGGTGGTGTAGGTCGTGATGATCTGATGTGCTACTTATTAAGACTTGTCAACAATTTAGTTGAGATTCCGATTGACACAGTAGAAGTTCCCATCAGTGAATCCAACATTCCTGATAACCATAAATCCAATCATCCAGATTCAGAGAATTCTGATTTGGAACCAATGACAGATTCCAGTAAGATCAATGCTGCTCAACAACAGCTGGATGCACCACAAGGAGCTTCTGGTTCTTCTTTCAGTGCCATAAGTGATGAAGAGAAGCAGCGAACTGGTGAAAGCTCTGAACAGCCAGTCAACACGACTGCCATCAGTGATGAAGAGAAGTCTTCTGCATCTACCTCAAGTACAGCACCAACAATGACAGAGTGCACTAAATATATCGCTGACATTATTCTGTCACAGTCTAGGACAGTAACTCTGCTATTGTCTGCTTTAAGTTACTGCGACAGTAACACAATGGCAATGATCATCGGGGGTGGCTTATGCCAACTGACAACAGAATCTTTATCTACTGGTGAATCCGTCTCTGTCGGGGATAACATCTATCAGGTGCTGTGTACTCTGAATACAAAGGCAACGGTTGTAGATCTGATTCTTAAGAACATTATGTCGTACATTAGTGGGGGTGATAGAGGACATATGCCAACTGTTGCGGCACCTCTTTCAGAACCTCTTCTCTGGTTTATTCTCAGAGCTCTCAGTTCAGAAAAGGCATTGCAATCCTTTCATAACATGGGTAAGTTTTGTTAGTTTAATTTTCTTTTGAAAACAATAATTACTGATAGTAATACTCTGAAATATAACTTTAGAATAGTTGCAGTTTATTCAGTAATTTACATTGATGTAAAGTTATATTCTAAAATTACATGTAAGAAATCAAAGTTGACAATTATATTCTTAGTTCAGATTTTTCATTTCCACTTTATTCAAATTATATGTATGTTTTTTAGGTGGAATCCAAGTATTTTGTCGAAATCTTGTGAGCAGTAACCAAACAGTAATTGATACAACACCTAGCGCTATATCCAGTATCATGCAGAGACTCGGCGTTGCAAATAAACCCAATGGGGGTGCTGTTCCACCTTCAGCTAATATTCCAAAATCCAGAGGCTTGACGTCTGAAACAGAAACCATTGATGGATTGTACAATTTTGCTCCACATGGTAAGTGACTTTTTTGCATTATTTTGTATCCATTTTTGTCTAAAAAAAATAAGGAAAGCACAGAGAAAACAAACAGCAACCAGGAATAGAGGAAAACCATAAAGGGAATTTACTCAGATTGGTTCCCATACAAAACAAACGACACAATAAATAATTACATACAAAAAGACTTCACTAGCCAACTAAGCACAGAAGAAATTGGCTTGCTGGATATTGAAAGATAGACTAGTATAAATAAAGACAAGACCTACGCTTAAGCCTAAACTATCAAACTTTATGTGACAAAAAAGTGTGATGTGCCAATATACGGACATGATGATGTCATATCACTACCATATTTGGGTATATCACTACCATATTTAGGCATATCACTACCTTATTATTTAGGCACATTACATTTTTTTGTCAAACTAATTTGATAGTGTACTAGACAGAGCTTTAGAGTTATCGATTCAGTGTATTCACAAAGTGAAACATCACACTCTGATAAATACTGATTTGGTTTTTGATGCATTCTAGTGCTCTGGACTTTGGTTTATTTTGCATAAAAAGTGGTAATTAAAAATTTCTTTTTTCTTGTTCTTGTACTATAAATGTGGAATTTGTTTCTTTCAGGATCGATTTCGTCGAGTAGCCCAACGGCACAACCAGCTGAGGTACTTCTGCAACCTCAAGCACCACATCGCAGGGCTCGCTCTCCTGCATGGTCCTATCATTTCTACCCAGATGAGTCTTGGTGTGATCTCACCATTACACTACCTGGTGCTGTACTTATTAAAGAAATTCACATCCAACCTCATCTGACATCATTAGCCAGTAAGATTCCTTTCTTTGTCTTTCTCTCCTTTAATTAAGTGCCTCTCATAACACCTTATGATTTATAGCAACTTAGAAATAACATCATTTATAATTCTATTATGATCAAAACTGTATTATATATAGTTTTATTATTTAAATTAAAAAGTCCCATAGAATTAGACATATTACTTATTCAAATTCTGTCTGCTCTTCTCCACCAGATGTGCTCTTTTTGGAGGCATGCAATTTAAGTAATTCAATAATACAAAATTGCAAATTTCAAATAAACACCATTACCATGCTCAGGCAAAAAGATGTGATTTTAATAATATTTTAAACATTTTTTTCCTTATTGAAGCAAGAAGAAATATAGTTTTAATAATTGTTTTATTTCTACCCGTATAGCCTGCCCATCAGCGGTAGCTCTTGAGCTCAGCAGAGATGGTTACACCTCTATCCCCATCAGTTCCCCAATTTCAACTGGTGGCCTGACGTATATCAAGTTGCAGCTACAGAAGCCAGAGGTTACAAGATCAGTGTGCTTAAAACTACACAGACCAAGAGATTCAAGCAGCATTGGTCTGTCCCAGATTATGCTGCTTGGGCTGAGCGCCTTCTCAAATTCATCGGCCAATCAGAATCCATTCCTACTGACAGAAGATGCAGCATCAAAATCCAGGTTTGACATATTTACTTTATTGTAGAAAATACTTTAGTAGGATATCGATAGCTTACACTTGGTACTTGGATTGAAATTACAGTTTAAAAAATAACTTTTTCCCTTAAGCTTGTTGAAAAACAATCTTTTTTAGCAGACATTGCAATATTTTAATGATCAATATAATATACTGTATTTTATATATATAAAAGTATCTCTTCGGAGATCCCGCTTTGTGAATGAAATACTGAAAGATGAGGGCGTATCAATTTTACTTCTGGTGCATGTGCGTACAATTGAGGGACTGGTGCTGTTCCGCAGTACCACGCCAAGAACGTTAAAGAGTTGCTATCCAATCGCGTTTGAACAATACCATGAAAGCCCCAGTGGTCTAATGGTTAGGACATCTGCATATCAAGCAGAAGGTCCTGGGTTCGAATCTCGATTGGGATGACTTTTTCTCATTCTCACAGATTTCCTCATCTTATCATTTCAAATTAATTAATACATTTTCAGTATATCACAAGGTGGTTTAGAATTAATGTTCTTCGCCTGTGTTTATATTATATACTTTTTACTGTTACACTTTAAATGAGTATTACATTTCCAGTTAAACATTAAAACCAACAATACTATGATAATACAATAGAATGTGTTTTAGAAGGTTATATTATTTTATTGGCAGTGTTGGTTGGCTACGCTTACTCCACCATTGTCTTACCTACTCACCCTCGCTGGAACCTATGATGTCCGCCGCTGCATCAACGTCCACTCCACATCTACTGACCACCTGCACTGCCCTCCTCTTGTCTCGTCACTCCCTTATCCGTGCTGCTAACATCGAGGTTGTACTGTTGAAAATTGGATTACATTCAACTGAGCTGGGCTTGTCGTTGTTTGATATTTTATTGAGAAATCTTTACTTGACTGATGATGGTAAGTTTTTAATGTTGTCAATGCCCTTCAATTTTTTGTAGAAAATATTCCATATACAGTGTTTGACAGCTTTTAGAAGTTGTAATACCATGATAAATGCCAGTTAAATTAGAACCCTCCTCTGGGATACCCCTATTCAGGAGAACCGCTGTTGAGGGTTGACTTTCCCAAAAATGCAATTTATATTTTCATACTATAGTAAAACGCCTATTCAGGAGACACGCCATTAAGGTGACACTATGTTGGGTCCCCAGGGTGTCCCCTTATTGAACATTATATTTAACAACAATTTTTTTGTAATTTTAGATGGTCAAACTCCATCACTGTTGGGAAGAGGGCATGGGAACTCTTCAGAATCAACTGTTGAAATTATCTACCAACTTGGTATGACACAAGACCAAGGAACAAAAGAAAGGTTGATTTATAATAGCATTGTTTATAAACATATTAACATTTAGACTTCCTAAAGCTCTGTCTACACTATCAAATTAGTTTGACAAAAAATGTGTGATGTGCCCAAATATGGTAGTGATATGACATCATCATGTCCATATATTGGAACATCACATTTTTTTTGTAGACAGAGCTTTAGTCCCCCAACGAGACCATTTGTGTGTTTAAAAAACATTCTTCGTCATTGACTGTGTCTAGTAACTCATTTTCATTTTTTTTTCTACAGAGTACAGGCCTTGCTGGAGTGGCTAGGGGATACAGCACGGGTGGCGCTTCACAAGCATAGCACATATCAACGAGCTCCACACACTCTCTCACCACTGGAGGTTGGCCTTTTAGCACCCTCTCCTGCTCACATACACTGTGTTGCAACTATCATTTGGAGTAGCTTTGAACTTCCTGTGCCATATGACCTTAGATCTCTATTGACACAGGAATTATTCAGGTATGTGATATTCTTTGACCACGGCATAGAGTTAGGAAATGGACAGGGTGCTGTGCTTGGTTGTTAACAAGCTTGCCTTCCATTCCTAATAAATTTTTACCAACTTTTTTTATTGTAATGTAAACATTTTTTGTTGTGCTATCGTTTTTTGTACATTTTACATACCGTATTAAGTAAGTGTCCAGGGTTCAGTCCTGACCTTGTGCCACTTTAGTTTAAAAGCGTGATATACAGTAGGTTACTTACATTTGAAATAAAATAAAATTAAAAAAAAGTGTTGTAATAAAGATAATTAATTACATAAACCAGTCTTTATTGGTGTCTCTCTTTGTCTTGTTTTTAAGCTCAATTTATGAATGGTCAATGGTTCTACCCAGCACCTGTGCTCTAAAGAAGTCAGCAGACTATGTGTTATGCTCTATGTGTTACGTACAACCTTCCTTCTTTACATCTATGATGGAATGGATGGGTGTTGTCCATGATACAAGCTTAGAAATGGTTTCACATTTAACAGGTGGGTTATTGCAATATTTCCTCTAATCAACAACCCAATTAATTACATTTTCTGTAATGTCTACTTTTACAGTAGCTTATCATCATTGGATATTTTTATTTAATACGAAAACATTGTTTATATTCCAGATGACAGTAAGGGTGCAGAAAAGGGAGCAGGAACAGATGATGAACAACTTCCAAGACACCAACCAATCACAATTGAAGATCTAGGTCTTGTGATTCTCAATGAAGATCACCTGACAACCTTGTCAATAGCCTGCAGGTCTCCGTCTGCTTCCCAACAATTGATCACATCTGGTTTTCTGGCAATTCTTACACAGGCTCTTGTTGAATTTTGTGAATATGAAATCCTAAGAAGTCAATCGGATTCCTCTAGTCCATCTCCTAGACCAGCTAAGTCTCCACGAGGAACCAGACTTAAGCATCGTACAGACTCTGTTTCTTCTGATTATGTGTCGTTAACTGCTGATCTTGTAGCTCCGGTTTTGAATTTCTTTGGAGAAGTTTCACAAGAACCATCTATGAAAGAGTGGCTTGGGGGATCCGAAGGAAGAATCTTCTGGAAGGCATTGCTAAACCTCTTGTGCAACAACTCCTCAAATGAATATCAAACTCAGACACTGCCATCCAACCGGAAGAAGTCAACAGTTCTCACCTCTCAGCAACGATCAGCAATTGAGAATGCTACCATCTCATTCCTCAGTAAAACAATTGCTTTCCACTCTGAGAACCAGAGAAAGCTGGCAGAGGTCATTTGTGATGTTATTTGTAGTAAGAATGATTCAAACGGCACAAATCTTATTACTGGTTTTACTAGAAGACTTATACTGCAGTTAATGTTGGAGGATGAGAAGATTCTAGTTCATTTGAAGTCAACAAGACATCTGTACAAAGCATCTGGTTCCACACCAACTGGTCTCCAACATCCGAGCTTTGGAGCTGGTCATAAATTTAGAACTATTGAAGTTGACCTGATGGATTCAATTAGCAAGGTCTTATCACAAGTGTCAGGTGAGTTTGAAAAAGGGAAACAAGTATTCAACACCTCTGTTCAATAGACAACAAAACAAATACGAAATACATGGTCAAAGCACTAGGCAACCACCCGTTTAAACATGGGGAATATATGCCTTAAAGATTCAATGCATTAAGAGGACACTGAGTTATGCCTTAAATGTGTCCCCTTAATAGTAGTTTATTCAAATACAGATCTTTTACATTATATACAAGTGCTCTAGCATTCAAACTCCACTCAGTTTTCACAGTAGAACAGCGCTAGTTATTTGTCATACTAGTGTTGGCAACCATTTAACCAATTAACTGTGCTCTTTACTATTATAATTTCTTGTTAATTATAGATACTCCATCACTGACGTCAAAAATTCTTGACAGTAAAACTGAGAAGCTACCTACCTCTACAGACAAGGTGCTGTTTCCATCGCTGATAGCAGACCTTGCCAAAAGCAAACTAAAGAAAATAGCTGCTAAAGCTAGTGATGCAGGGATAAAGAACAAAGCAACTGATAAATATAGTAAGAAATAGTTGATTGATACTTGATTTAATAATACAGTAGAACATCTCCATCAAGACATGCCTTCTCTGACAAATGAACAGGGAAATATGTTTTAACACTACAGTCAACCTCTATTTGAGGGACACATCTTGATGATGTTCCTTAATAGGCATTCTACTATGAACTTTTTTTTATATAAGCCAACCAACAGAAGGTACAATGTGTATATATACTCTAAAAATACATCCAAACATAGAGAGCACTATTTAAACAAATCTAAATCTCTGTCTACACTATCAAATTTTATGTGACAAAAAAATGCACAAATATGGTAGTGATATGACGTCATCATGTCCATATATGGACACAACCCTATTATTTGGGCATCAGCAGCTATATTTAAAAAATGAATTTACCAGACACTTTCTAAGTGTGATAAATGGAGAATGTATGCAATTTCTGGATGTTTTTCAAAACAATCAGACAAAATTGTACCATTGGCGGAAAACGGCAGATGACTATACTGTATAGTTAGTAATACTTTATGTTGTATGGTTATTGCATATTATCTCTTGATATGACACATTTTATTTTTATTGGCTGTATTTTTAATTTCAATCAATTTTATTTTAGATTCTGAGTCAGATGGCAAGGATAGCAGCTCTGCTTTTCCTAGGCCGCCAACAAGAAGAGGACGTCTTGGTCTAAACCGGGATTCAATGAGCATTCTGACACTTTCGTTGCATCATTCAATGTTTCCAAACCAGGCCTTACCATCTAAGCTAACCCTAGGCCAGTTGATGGTGTTGTTAAAGCAGAGAGGCTTAGATGCTGGGTTCTCTCATCTGCATTTTACAATGAAACTTACAGGAAAATTAATCGCAACACATAGTGCTAAGATGAACAGTGTTGACGGTAGGTTCCGATTTTTAGCGTTCTATATACAGTATTTTCATAATTATACTGATATCAATTACATACAAAATATATGTTTCTATAAATAAATAGGATTTATAAATGTTTCTGATTAACTGGACAATCATTTTAATAATCTTTTTTTGCAGATTCTTCATCAGACAACAACAAATCACCAGATGATTTGAATGATGCTATTCCAGATGCTGTCCTCTTAGACACACCTGCTCTTCCATCTTTCCTTCATGTCTTTGCCAGCATGAATGGTCTAGCCCTCATCGCTGAACATCTTCCCATGTTATACTCTGAAACACCACGCCCTGAAATAGCCACTAGCAGCTCAGTCATTGAGAAGAATGCAGATGATCAAATCAAAGGTGAATGGTTGCCATCAGAAATGGGAGGAGGAATGGAATCTGGAATTGAAGAAAATTGGGTAAATTATTTTTTAAACAATAAAATTTGGTTTAAAGGGTAGATCCGGGCATATATTACTTTTGTCGTAAATAATAGATCTATCTACACTATCAAACTGTATGCGACAGAAAAATCTGATCTGCCCATATATGGACATGATGATGTTGATATCACGACCATATTTGAGCATATCACTACCATATTTGGACACATCACACTTTTTTGTCAAACTATCTGATAGTGTAGACAGAGCATTACACCCATGATAGCTTAGCAAGTTTTATTCAATATTCTATATATTACTTTCTAATTTCAAAATGTTATTGTAGTACCACCCTCTACAGTTTCAGTACATGGAGGAAACAAATCAAGGAGGCAGTACAACAAACAACTCGCTACCATTGTCATCGACGACTACACACCTAGGCCATAACATTGCCATTCCAGCCCATTCCCTAGCAGCATTTGGACTGTTCCTCAGGCTGCCAGGTTATGCTGAGGTCTTGTTAAAAGAACACAAGAAGGCTCAGTTCCTGCTTAGGCTCATACTAGGAGTTACAGATGACGGGGAAGGCGGTATGTACAGAAAAACCTAGTATAAGAAAAATTTAAAAATATTTAACTGTGTATATATTCATGAAAAGAACATGCATATTATGGATTTTTTTTATTATGTTTATTAAATATTCTTACAATATTTTTAATTATTTCTTAATTGTAATCAAATCGTTAATAATAAATATAAAAAAAATTGTGTTTAAATAATTTGTTATTTTTTTAGGTCATATATTATCATCGCCTCAGGCGTCTTGCTTACCCACACTTCCGTTCTCGATCTTAATTACTCTGCTTCATGGCTCACCTTTGACCACAGATGATGGAGTCCTACTACGTCGTATGACCCTTGACATTGGAGCACTACATCTTGTATTAGCTTGTATGTCGATATTAAGTCATTATGCTCCAAGGGTCACGCCCCCAGTGGCAACATCTGAGGTACAATTTAAATTTATTTTCAGAGTTTGCCATGATTAAAATATTCAGCAAAATTGATCAGAGTTTATTGAAACCTGTCTACACTATCAAAAAAGTGTGATGTGCCCAAATATGGTAGTGATACGACATTTCGTGTCTATATATGGGCACATCACATTTTTTGTCACATAAAATTTGATAGTGTAGACAGAGCTTTAGTTTGCTAAATAGGATTTGAGGCATTTTGTTCATGTTTTTTGTTTTGTTATAGGCATCAAGTAGCGTCAATGGAGTCGGAAATGCAGCCGGTTCTGAGAATGAAAAGAGTCAGAATTACTGGGCTAAGGGTACAGGATTTGGAACAGGTTCAACAACCTCTGGATGGGACGTTGAGCAGGCACTTAATAAACAAAAGGTAGAAGAGGAGCATGTGACATGCCTACTACAGGTGATCAATCATTTATTATAATTATCTTAAAACTCCATTATCTTAATCACCATTATCTTAATCATCATTATCTTGATCATTATTATCTTAATCATCATTATCTTAATCATCATTATCTTGATTATCATTATCTTGATCATCATTATCTTGATCATCATTATCTTGATCATCATTATCTTAATCACCATGATCTTAATCACCATTATCTTAATCATCATTATCTTGATCATCATTATCTTGATCATCATTATCTTGATCATCATTATCTTGATCATAACTATCTTAATCACCATTATCTTAATCATCATTATCTTAATCATCATTATCTTGAGTCAGAGAATCTAGATATCTTCAAAACAGTGCAATATTATATTAAAGCCTGTGTCTTCAATCCACATTGCTTTGTACTTTAAGTACAGTGTTGTTATCCCAGTGTTGCTAAAACTTTCACATGACAAATATTTGAGAGTTATAATCAAGATTGTCAAAATATGTTTAAATTCATTTTTAATTTTAAAATTATTATGTTACTTTACAGGTACTGTCTGCTTTCATTAACCCCAGTGGGCAATTGGAATCAAAAGAGGGCGCTTGTGAAGGTATGACCGAGGACCAATTATCGGCAGTCTTTCCACCAATGTTTGTTAAGCTTCTGAGTCACTCATGTCTTTTACCCGCCATCTCTTCATATTTAAGAAACGATTCCGGTAAGATCCAATTTCTTCTATTGAATGTTTCATTTTTTGTATAAGACGTTTATAAGAATAGACCACTATATTCTTGGATAAAGAGTTGATCAAATTCACTATTCACTAAATCAAAACTTCAGAAAAAATGGAATCGTCTTTTGTTTTTTAGTTAAGTCAATTCCTAAATGTAGGCAGGTGTCTAGATTGTTGTGTAGGCCTAAAGGGTGTTTTACACATGTTCCTGCACGGTTTCAGTCCGATTTAAATGCCAATGTTTTGTTTTCACGAAGCTCCACATAGCTATGCACCGATTTATTATTGTGTTAACTATAGCAGTGTCTAAACTATTTTAATGTTACTTGATAGAATAAAATAAACTATATTTATTATTAGTAAATATAATCATCTTTGATTCACAGTTTTAGATATGGCCAGGCATATACCCTTATATTGTGCAGTATTAGAGCTGTTAAGAGCGTTTTCTTCATGTCCAAATATGGTAGAGTTGCTTCTACCGTTACCAGACCAAGATGATGAAGTACCCACTACCACAACATGTATCACAAGCCTGCTGGAGAGCCTCAAAGGCTGTGTTGATACCTATACTTCCAAATTGCAGTAAGTATTTTGTAGCCTAGCTTTTGCATTTGGCTATCCCAAAACTGAACATCATGTTCTGGGGGAAATTCCTGTTTTTTGTTGTTTTTTTTTTAAAGTAAATAAATGACTTGCCAATTACAGGATGGGAAGCTCATGTAGTGTGGAAGTAGAAATCCTGGAAATTAACAGGATTTGAACTAAAGACCCTGGGTAAGCAAGCAAGACAACCACCAGAGCCACTTTTGTAGAATATCTAGTTTTCCAAGTTAATTATTATTATTAAATTTAAGCCCTCTGAAACATTGAAAAGGTTTGGTTTTAAATGAGTGTGGTTGTTGGAAGAGTTGTCAAACATTTTAACAAATAACATCTAAAGTGCTACAAGTATAATGTGAACTACAGCAGGAGCATGTCGTATGTTTTACCATAAATATCCTTAAGAGTAGACCTACGTCTATGTATTGGAAACAGATATTGTTGACTATTTTTATTTGTAGACTGAATAAAGATAGTAAAGTTCCTCGGAAGAATATCAAAGATTTTGCAGCTAATAGTGACGATCCCGAGACAGAGGGATTGACATTACTGGTTCCTGACATCCAAAACACTGTAGAGATTGTAAGGAAAGCTACAAAGAAATACAGAACATCAGGTAATATATACAGATATTCATATTAATAGTTCATTAGTTGTCAAAATGCAGAGTGTGAAATGGAAGAGTGGAGCTCTTTATAATCTGTATGTTTTTCTATTTCCTAATTGTGATACTGTGACACCCAAAACTGCATTGCTACTGTACATTTATTTTCATATTAATTAACAGTTATATTTATTTGTGTATATTCTTTTTTAGATAATACAGATAGTGCAAATACATCAACCTCAATACCACCGCTACTAGCATCTACCCCGGAGGAGAGGTATTGTGCAATCATCAAGAAACTTCAATTTGGTATGTTCAAAGTAATATGAATTAAATTTATTAGTTAGGAGAAATTCTGTACTGATACATTACAGTTAGTAAATAAAAATATATATTATGATATTTAAACATGTACAGAATAATTGCTCAAATTATATTAATGTAATGGTGCAATATTACAAGGAGTTACACAATTGGCATAATAAAATAGGCATTTTAATATTACTATTTTAAATCCAATATATATTGGTCTATAGTGTTATTACTCACTTATATCATTAAAATGTAATATTTTCTTTTTTTAGACACTTATCAAATGGTAACAGAAGATGAAAATGGTAAAACACGGTTCAACATCCCACATCACTACTCCTCCAGCATTAACTTATCTGGTAACGTGAAAAACCCAAAACGAGCTCGAAGATTAGCTCAGGAGGCAGTAACAATCTCAACATCATTGCCGTTATCTGCGAGCTCAAGTGTTTTTGTACGATGCGATGAAGAAAGATTGGACTTAATGAAGGTAAGGATAATTTAATAATCATCGAATTTCAATCTTTGATGTAACTTTAACCTTTATATCCCCAACATGCAATAAAAAATGAAACAGTCAACTCTCCAAATACAGGACACCCTTGGGCTGGCCAAATATGTCTGGTTTTCTGGAAAGTCTGGTATTCAGAATGTGTTTTTAATGTTAAAAATAAATTTGAACCTTGAAAAAAGTCTGGTATTGAGAGAACTTCTTGTTTTCAGAAAGTCCAGTATTGTGAGAGTCGACTGTAATTTAAATATATATTCATTGGAACTTAATGACGGTGAAAAATAATATACATATATATAAAATAATATTTTAGAGGTTGCCTCTATGGTCATATATATGGTTGTTAAAAGAAACAAAACATAAATTGGAATAAAAATGTGCTACTCTTTTTTTGATACAGGTGTTAATAACAGGTCCAGGTGATACACCATATGCAAATGGATGTTTTGAATTTGATGTTTACTTCCCTTCTGACTACCCAACCTCGCCTATGCAAATTAATTTAGAGACAACTGGCCAACATAGTATACGTTTTAATCCTAACCTATATAATGATGGAAAGGTAGGTCAACTATTATCATGTTACTAGTTTTGATTTTAACATATTATTTTGGCTCCTATAATAATGTTGTAAATTGCATTTGCTAAAGAGAGGGGAAGCACAGAGTAACCACAGGCATCACAGCACCAAGAACAACGGTTAGACAAATCTGATATACTGTACTGTACATAACTCTCCTGAAACCAGAATCATCCGTAGATCATTTCAAAATGATTCTATGTAGATATTGTAGTAATTACTGTAGTAATAATAATTACTACAGTAATTATTTATTTTCTATTTAGTAGGCAGTGATTAACCCTAACAAGCTTGTTAAATAGATAATTGCGTAAACAGAGGTTTAAAAAGAAAGCAGTACAGTACTAAAACTGAGACTTTTCTTTAACAATTTGTTGGCATTTTTGTTGTTTTCAGGTTTGTTTAAGTATATTAAATACATGGCATGGGAGGCCAGAGGAAAAATGGAATCCAAACACATCAAGTTTTCTACAGGTATGCAACTTTTTTAGATTTTGAAAATAGCTGATTACATTCAAGATACTCTAGTAATAAATAATTTGATTGCGCAAAATAACTATACTGGGTGACCTCATCCTACCATCTATTCAATCCAACCAATAAAACCATATGGTTTTCTATCCTACAGGTGCTAGTCTCCATACAGTCACTTATTCTAGTCTCTGAACCATATTTTAATGAGCCTGGATACGAGAGGTCAAGAGGAACGCCAGCAGGTACTCAGAGTTCCCACGACTACGATGCCAACATCATGCAAGCAACGGTCAGATGGGCCATGCTGGAAATGGTCCGTAATCCTCCACTAGTTTTTAAAAATGTAAGTTGTTTTGAGTACCGTAGAACCACTCCTTTGAGACACCTACTTTGTAACACCCCTCCTTTGAGACACCTCTACTTTGTAACACCCCTCCTTTGAGACACCTCTACTTTGTAACACCCCTCCTTTGAGACACCTCTACTTTGTAACACCCCTCCTTTGAGACACCTCTACTTTGTAACACCCCTCCTTTGAGACACCTCTACTTTGTAACACCCCTCCTTTGAGACACCTCTACTTTGTAACACCCCTCCTTTGAGACACCTCTACTTTGTAACACCCCTCCTTTGAGACACCTCTACTTTGTAACACCCCTCCTTTGAGACACCTCTACTTTGTAACACCCCTCCTTTGAGACACCTCTACTTTGTAACACCCCTCCTTTGAGACACCTCTACTTTGTAACACCCCTCCTTTGAGACACCTCTACTTTGTAACACCCCTCCTTTGAGACACCTCTACTTTGTAACACCCCTCCTTTGAGACACCTACTTTGTAACACCCCTCCTTTGAGACACCTCTACTTTGTAACACCCCTCCTTTGAGACACCTCTACTTTGTAACACCCCTCCTTTGAGACACCTCTACTTTGTAACACCCCTCCTTTGAGACACCTCTACTTTGTAACACCCCTCTTTTGAGACACCTCTACTTTGTAACACCCCTCTTTTGAGACACCTCTACTTTGTAACACCCCTCCTTTGAGACACCTCTACTTTGTAACACCCCTCCTTTGAGACACCTCTACTTTATAACACCCCTCCTTTGAGACACTTCTTCTCTGGAGGATACCCTTCTTTAGGTTAGTGCATCCCTATTAAGGGAACACTTTCTCGTGATATGTTGCTAACTTTCTTGGGTGTCTCTTAAATAGACATTCAACTGTATAAAAGAAATGATGTCGCAGGTATAAAATGATAGCAAATATAAAATTCATTGGACTTTTAAATTAACATAGTTTTCTTTGGTTTTATTTATTTGATTAGGTAATACAAAATCACTTCTACCTGAAGAGGGCAGAAGTAATGGCGCAGTGTGAGGAGTGGGTGGCGTTGCTTACCAGATATTGTGAGAACAAGCGTGTTGGAAAGACCATGGCTCATCACTTGACAGCAATAAAGGTAAAAACATTTTGTTGTATCATTAATCTATAATAAAAGCACCAGTTATATAACAGAGTGTGAAGACCCTTCATTTATTTGAGGAGTGCGAAGGTCTTAGGCCTTGTTCACACCTAGTGTTTTAAACATATTGTGTATATTACTCACAGAGACATACAGCTCAACTAAGAGAAGAATTGAAGAAGTTAAAACCACCAAAGAACTTGGAAGAGTTTGAAAAAGAGGACAAAACCAAACCAGATCAGACGGTGAACAAGCAAGAAGAAAAAAGCACCAAAGAAATCGAAGAAGAAACAAAATTAGAAGAACCAGAAGAAGAAAAACATATGACCTTTGACCAATCAATTTACGATATTGTGGAGTCACCATATGTAACGGTTGAGAACTCATTTCCCAGTGTTTTGATGGAAGCCTTCGTTAATGACGAAGAGCCACCTTTCGGTTTTGATGAAGTTGATTTTTAACAGTAAAACAGGTGATATTATTTAGTGTTAACAAACCCATTACTTGCTGCATATAACTGTATTATGTAGAAAATTGTGTGTGGAAGGGGGAAGGGTGTTTTTGTTGGTAGGTGTGTGGGTGGGTGAAATCGGAGTGTGTCTGGGTTTGTATTTAGTGTGAAAATATTTGCGGGAAATCAGAATTCCATAATGTTTTGTTTTATTTGCAATACATAGCAGTTGTGTTGTGTTAACCGTGTAATTATTAAATACCTGTATATTTAAGCAGTGTCTATGTTGGATTGTATAGGCCTATTTAGAGAACTGACTGCTGATTTTATTTTGATGAATGTTGTTACAGAAATATTAGTATACTGTAGGTCTGTTTGAGACCCATGTCTAAATATAGCTGAACAATAGAGGCATAATTGATTACATGTACAATTATTTATAAATGATTTATACAATCTGATAAAAGTTACTTAATAAATAGCACTAATACTAGTCGGTCAACTTTAGGCCACCCTTAAGATGGCCCAAACAGGCCACAGTTAGGCTGGCCTAAAGTTCCAGATTTTCAGACTCCAATTTAAAATAGGAGAAAGGTTGGACCTTTTGAGAATTCTGATTTGTTTGGAAGATTACAGTTGTCAGGGAGTCTGGTTTTGGGAGATATGAGGTGAAACAAACAAAAACAAAACAAAAACAAAACAAAAATGAACTACCATGTACCTCATAGAACTAATAAAAACATTTTCGGTAGTACAATACTACTGTAGTAGAGTAGATGTATCTAACTTCCTAATTTTGGCTAGCAATCACGCACTTGCTAACCTACTGTATGAAAAAGCGCCAATAAGAATCATAGAGTGGATTTTTGGGTTTTTAACCCTCTCCATAGTATTTTGAAAGCCAGTATATTTCCTGGAATAAGACAAGGTAACAACTTTTGTGATAATATTATTGCAGCCTAAAATTAGCTTAAAATAATCTAAATGGAAAGGTATTTTGGTTTATTTTATTAATATACATATAATTATTACCTATGAAAAAGTATATTGCATCCTACGTATACAGAAATAAATTTACCTGAAATTTGGTCAATATATTTCTAGCATAATGCATATAACAGCTTTTTGATTACGGTTCATTCAGTGTATAATAAATTATTATTAAACTGAGTATTATTGAAATTTAATTTAATAGAAAAATGCAATTTTTCAAATTTATATTTTATCATTGTAATCTATCGGGAAAAATACATATTGAAACAATTTATAAGTAAACATGTACATACAACAATCTTCCGTTGCACCTTGTAAGTGTATAATTTATATTGTGTAGAGCAAGAAAAAATTGCATTTGCGATATTCAATTTGCTGTAGCTTAAAGCATAAACATATAACATTTTTTACAGTAGTGAATTATCTGGGACAAAGTCTATATACAGCTAATCCACACTCTATCCAAAACTGTCTATAACAATCTTACAGTGATGTATTATAAAAAGCTTGCAGAAATATTGAATATAATATTGGCATCTATTCTAGTCTAAATATAATTTAATTATTTTTTGGTCAATTTGACATGTGTTTAATATGTTACTGTACAGAGATGCGAATATATCACAGATATGTTTTTAAGTTGTGTTCAATGTGGAGTGTGTTTAAACCCGAGGCATTCCTCCCATTTGGACTTTCTAAGTTTTGTTAATGGTTGCGTACTTTATATTCTTTAAATTCAACGTGCTGTAGTAGTGAAATGTATGGAAACTCAGAAATTACACATTTTTTACATTTTAAAGCATTTTTCTTGTTTAGCAGTAATTAATGTTTTGAAAATGAAGCAAACTACAAGAAAAAGTGCCTAATTAGAAGTAATTGTTAGAAAAGTCATAAAACAATATATCCTTAATTCAACCTCAATATTTAAGCTATAGTAACGTCTCGATATGTGTACTGTTTGTCTATTCAAACAGAGATGATCTCAAGGTTTTTCTTAACATGTCTGTGTGTATTAGAACTTTGTGAAGTTGTATGATATCTGAGAAAATAAAAATGTACAGTTATAATAAAGTTCATTATTCAAAACTGGTAAAGAGTTTTATAGCAAATACGTAAGTACATATATAAATAGATTAAACTTGGTTATGGAATTTGTTGATTCAGTTGTACAAGATTGGTACAAGAATATGGAAATAAAAACCTGAAATTCAAGGCATAATAACAGAAGTTGTGTTTTTTAATTTGGTTTCAATATTTTATTTCATCATATATGCCCGAAACATACACATTTAATCAAGAGAGTAATTGTGCTACAGTAACTGTAAATGGATACAAAAAGTTCCCACGAATCAGCGGACGATTTTTGTAAGGGTTTCTTGTTGTAAAATTCAGGGCTTTCAGCTAATGATGCCGCCATATTTGTAAGAAGTTTTCGAGCACGTTTAAAGATAAAAGGCAGGAAATGTATTTTTAATTTTGTGTACATAATTTAGATTAGATTGGGCATAGATTCATTTGAATCTTTATGTTGTATTATTGTAGACAAATAATAGAAGCTTTTTGTAATAAAATATGTCTTTGGTACGTCTAAAATCTGAAGAGTAAAACGGCTAGGCCTAGCTAGGTGTGGAGGCCTGACAGGCCGTGGGTTGATGCACCAGACCAGACTACTGTACTACTCTAGCTAAGGTGACGACGTATGGTGTCTTCTTAGTCTCTGTAGCTAATTCCATATTGTTTTATACTAGGCCACATAATACTAATCACAGTCTTAATTCCAAACATTAAATAAGAAATTTGTATTGCAATCATAAATTGCTGGTGCCATCAACATTTTTTTCATGTACCACTACCAAGTATTGTTGATTGATTATTATTCTGCTGAAAATAATAAGACAATTTAATTTTAATGGATCTCTTTATTAATAGTAATATCCAAAATATAACATTTTCAAAAGCCAAGCAAATTAAAATCACATAGTCAAACATCGTGATGGGATTCCTCAGGTAGAAATGTAAGATAGCTGGAACACACTATATTTAAGTAGTATATTTTAAATACTTCTATAAATACTACTGTACTGCTTCTCAAATTGTGTGTTCTGTTATATAGATACCGTCTATTTTTCTGTGACGAAGTACGAGTTCCATTCATTTAAAACTAAATCTGTGGGTGGTTGGTACCTCATGTCTGTCTTTACATTTGCATTTCATATATTGTTGTATAGTAGTAGGCAAGGTTGACGGTATCTTGTATTGTTAAGGGTCTTTCACACCATTTCCGGCACGGTTCCAGCCCCGGAAAATCCAATCGAACGTCAATGTTTTGTTTTCCCGCGGCTATGTGCATATCGATTGGTGCATAGCCGCATGAAAACGAAACATTGATGTTTGATTCGCCGGACCGTAACCGTGTCGGAACAGGTGTGAAAGACGGTCCCTTTACAGTGCTTTCACAAAACTGGCACCTTCAACAAAATTTAAATGAAAAATAAAGATACTATTTATTATACGTTATATTTATTCATATCTCTTAAAAATCACAATACAAGCAGAAATAATATACTGTACATGACTAATATTTAGAAAAAATAATATTAATAAATTAAATACAAATTAACTTTTATTTACATTGAATTTTAAGGTTTTTTTTAATTTTTCTAAATTATAGGTATATGGTATAAAATTCTCGTATTTTGACATACATTTTTACAAACATTACAAAAAAACAAATCGTTATATTATACTGTATATGCAGTCCTGTATACTTGATATTAATTTTTAAGAAGTAGTAGTAGATCAGTAAAATTAATGCGTTTTATAAGAATGAAAAATATCTTTGGCATATGTTCTGTGTATGTATAACAACCACATTTATAATGCAAGTTACATTTAAGTTATGCTAAATTAAGTTAAATAAAGATCTTCACCGTTTGCATTTCCATAAACATTTTGAATTTCTTAAAATGTTTTTATAACAGCGAGTTGAACAAAGGAACGTTTGTAAAGGTGCTGTCACTCCAGTGTTCTCCGTCCTTGTGATGATGTGAGCAGTTTGGCGCAAATCAATGCTGCGAAGCGCGGTAGCGTAAGGCAAGATGCATTCACGAGAGCATACACACATCTTGGTCCTCATCAGGTATTTACACAAATAAGCTGGCAGCGTACTTGGATCATGTGGTAGCCTACAAAAAACAAGGAAAAATACTAAATATTAAATGAACTTCATAATTAGATGATAATATTCTGGACAATTTATTATCATTAGCTAGGTTGACTTGCAAAGTTGATACATGTTATGTGATTTTCATACAGATCCAACAGCAAGTAGCTCGAAAATTACAGGATGGAAGTTGCATTTAAGGCTGAGTGAGAGTACAGTCGTGAGTTGCTGAACTACCCTGGATCTAAGTCAGGATTGAAGAAGCCTGGATGTTGGGGTTGGAAGGCAAGCTTACTTTCTACCATTAAACTTTAACATATGTTTTTGTTTGTTTGTTTTTTAATTACGGTAGTTAAAAATGCAGGCTATATATACATAGGCCTACTGTTCATAATTATCAGTTTAACTATTAAATTTAATAGTGATTTCATATATCCTATATTATTTAATAGTGATTTCATATATCCTATATTATTTTATGCTGGATTGTTTGAAAAAGAAATGAAATATAGATCCTTAAACACAAACAGGCCAGGGTTGTAATAATTAAAAAATTCAAATTTAATCATGTTAAAATCATGTAAAATATAACCTATATTTACCTAAATTTTGCAACAATTCTTGCAGCTAGTTCTGTAAGTGGCATTACAATATAATCTTGATTAAGCAGCTGTATATCACTGTCTTTTTCAAATTCGTTCCCACTTAAATCCAATTCTTCCATCCGCAAATCACCAAACGTTGCTGGCAAATTTCTCAATTTGTTTCTGGCAGCCGAGAAGAATTTAAGAGCACTTAACTGACCAAAATTTGAGGGAAGTTTCTTGATTTCATTTGAATTAAGGTTAAGTCTGACCAATGAAGACATTTTGGTAATGTCAGGTGATATATATTGAAGTTTATTATCGGAAAGATCAAGCATTTTAAGACTATGTTGTAACTTTCCAGTCCATATACATTTGGGAACTTCCAGTAGGAAATTCCCAGTTAATTTAAGCTCGGCAAGAGTTGGTATTTGAGAGAGTTGTTCTGGTAATGTTTGGAACCGGTTATTGCTGAAGTCCAGACTTCGGAGTTGTTTTAACATTAGAATTCTTGAATCCACTTTCTTCAGCATGCAGTTGCAAACTCGTAATGTCTCCAGCGTCCGTGGGAACCCATTTGCTAGTGGATAGTTCTGACGGTCGGTGATGTTTAAGCGTACTTTTAACGGTTCGACTTGCGAAGATGTCGCTGGTGCTAATATTGACAGTTTGACTTTATCCATATCTCGGTTTTGATGTCCTAATTTCACAATGGAAAGGAAGTGTTTCAAAGATACCTGATCTGCCTGTGAATAAAATTAATAAATTGATTAAAAAGTTTGTATCGAAAAACAACCTGATCTAAGACTTAGATCTTGACAAACCTTTTGAAGTTGAATATCAAACGGTGGAACTTTCAGTCTAATTGTAGCTTTTCCATCTTGTATAAATTTGCCAAAGATATTCTGCACATTGTCACGCAACTAAAATGAAACAGTTAAACAAATATTACTGGTAAATGACTTGACTTAATGTCTTTGTTCTCTGAGTAGACTTCTTACTGCTCTGTCTGGGCTGCTTTGCTTTCGGATGAAATTTTTCTTTCTATACTGTTTAGTGTGTTATACTGTACCTTTGATATATCATTGTTAATATTGAGAATCTACTCTATAGTGTGTATAACATCAATGTTTGAGTTGGTATTGGTTGTGAAAATTGTACACTACAGTAGTAAAAAGAGGGAAGTTTTATTTTACACTTTGATTGAGAATGCAAATTCTAGAGTACCTCAAACTACTGTGTAAAGCTAAAAAAGCAAAAATACACAAACAATTATCTGAATGCTGTAGTACTGTACCTTATATTTGGTGCCAACTCTGTCCTTAGCCGTGCAAACCATGAGAAAAATGGCTCCTGTTTTACTGTCTGTTGATTTTGAACGCCCAATTGAAAGAAATGTACGAATTGGTTGACTTTTCTTGCGCATTCCTTGAGCTGATAACTGCCGGTTGACAACTTCTGCATTGCAAGTCAACCGCATTTTGCAGCTCTGTCTTTTTATCTAATATTAAGCCTTGCTAGTGTAGTGGGAGGCCTATAAATAACAGAAATTTTTTAATATTAGGCCTATTATATTACGCCGTGGCTAAAGATACGGTACCGTATCCTAACTTCCGTTTACTAAAGGTACGGTAAAATTGCATCACGTCATAATCAGCCAATGGGGTGCTGTTACGTGTGTGACGTCATCGTATAAGGACTTTGGGATTTTTTTTCACATCGCGTCTGTGGAGAATGCGGCACCAGGCTGCATGGATGTGTGCGCTGATGATTCTGTGACTTGACCTCGGGGCTAGACCTACCAATGTTGAATCCAAAAGTTTAATAACGGCCGACAACGTCGATGCTGTAGTAATAGAGCAAGATCATGTGGTTGGTGGATAAAGCTTTTAAAACAGTAGAAATATGTTGATAGCCAAATTAGAAGTAATGGAATTGTAATTCAATGTTGGAAATTGTGTAGTCTGGGCTCCAGACGGAGTTTTTTCTTAATATTAGTAAAAATATAAATATTTTTGCACATATGGTGATTCATACGTGTATTACTTGAGATTTCAGACAAAAATCAAAATGACGACGTGTGGAATGACATAAAAAGACAATAAATACAGACTTGGAGCAAGTCTAGAAATTGTGTTGCGTCTAGTTCATTCGTCCATAGTTACTATATGACAGAGGGTTTTATTTTTATTCCAAATGGCCTATTTACGCCTATATTTTTTTTTATTAAACTTTGGTTACAGATGGTGACCATAAACAAAAATGCGGACAATAGGCCTAGCCCCCAGGTCTCAGTCACAGAAATCAGCGCACACATGCAGCTGGCCCCAGCCTGGCAAACAAACTCATATACCGAGGCTATAGGTTATAGCAGGGAGTATAGTACGTAGTAGGCCTCTTTTGAAACAGTAAATTTCTGTATTCTAGAATTAAAATCAACATGTTTTGGCTTTTCAGTAATAACACTCGTAAGCTACATTTAATTAGTTTTTGTCACACGACGGCGATTTAGCGATAAATGAAGCATAAAGAAAATGTTGCCGCTGGTTGATTACTGTTTTCGCGATATGAAAAAAAATCCTAAGTCCTTGTACGATGCAAACAGAAGTTAGGATATGGTACCGTATCTTTAGCCATGGCGATTATTATTAAGAAATATATTGACGACACGATTGTTTGGTTTGATTTTGTAAGCCATTTTTGATAGGCCTACCTATTAACTAGTGTTAGATTTAGGCCTATATAGGAGTAGATTCTATAGTATATTTAAGCCTAGTATGCAAATAAACAGATCAATGCATCAACCAGTTGGGCCGAAATGACCATGGTTCCTTAATAATTATACGCCGTGGTTAGGATTCCGGCACCGGAACTCAACTGCCCACCGTTAGGGAATCCGACACGCTATTGCGCATGCCCAGAGCTCTGGGAAGTGAATTATAGCTTGCACTAATAATAGTGCCACACCACGAAGAGTCGGAGTGTTTGTTATAGGGATTTACTGTAGCCTAGATAGTCGTTGCGCGAGCGAGAGAGCGATGGATGAAACTTGGCCTATGCCATACATGAATTAATAATTAAAATATGACTACGCCACGCGTTAAAATAATTATAATGATATTATTAATAAGTATCAGTATCTATCTAAGAATCGTAATGCTGTTTTTAGCGTTGCGACCCTGACTTCCCGAACAGTTTTTTCACATCCACGCGGTGGCTGCCGTCAACAAATCAACTTGATGGCATGTTGTATATGTACAGTATAATGCCTTATGAAAAATCATAAAACTAGTCATGTATTTATATAATTCATAATGATATGAATTTTATATATGAATGAAGCAACCACTTTTTAATTACAAAATAAATACTATAGGCCCACTGGTCACGTAGTCGAACTGGTAGACCTAGCCTAGATTAGTGGATCCCATGGCGCAGCTATGAAATAATCCATCGCTGTTAAAAAGTATAGAGAGTCGCCGATTACCTCGCTCTGGGCATGCGCAATAGCGTGTCGGAATCCCTAACGCTGGGCAGTTGAGTTCCGGTGCCGGAATCCTAACCACGGCGATAATTATATGACGGTAAAGCTGCCGACAACCGGTTTATAATACTAGGCCTAGGCCTAGGCTAGGCCCTAGCCTATAAATAGCCTACTGCTTCTCGGCCTAGCTTAGCTATTATTAAGTTGTAATTTATGGTGTTGTAAATTTAAACTCACGTTAATGTACGTACTTCCTATAATAACTGTTCATCAACTGTCTCAAAATATACTTTAATCGGAAAAAATAAGCCACTTTTTTATGAATAATTATTGCTGTCTGTTGTGTGTGGTGGTGGCGTTTTCTAAAACTCAAATTTGCAATTTTCGCGCTAATAACAAGTGCGCCCTCTATATGTGAACACAAATTAAGTTCACTCTGCTGCTAGCTGCACACAGTAATTAGAAGATACTGTATATAATATAATGGTATCTTCCCTTTTACCATAATACAGTAATAATAATGTGGGTGGTACTCTTTGTTAATAAAGGTATATCCAATTTAATAGAGGATTCTAAAAACTAACATCCAAAGAAGCAACAATGTTAAATGAATAAAAAAAAATGAAAAAAATATGTAGGCCTACGTGTAGGTTAATAAAGTAAAACTTTATCTAACTTATATTTCTGTACTTATTGTAATTCCATTGTTTTTGTGTAATTTAGTATTTCAATAATTGTCGAAGTCATTAAATGATACCGTTGCATTAAACTACGAAGTTCCCCTACCGGATAATGTTTTATTGTTTCGCGTGGTCATAGCTATCCAAACAGCGCCTTAGTGGTTGGGTCCTTATCATGATCAAACGCCCGATAACAATAGCGGCATTAAATTAATACAATATTCATGTAAACACAGTCGTCGGCAGCAGCGAGGATCCGGTTAGAAGCAGGTAAGTGGTTTTATGATATTTGACACTCCCTCATGATGTTCTAGTTAGTGTTTGAAGGTATATATACATGTTCACATTATACCTATTTGCAACCATGATTTATGATGATATGATAGGCCTATTGCTCTAAATAAGAGGAATAGGTATTAAGCAAGTAGGCCTAGTTATTGTAATTGTATTTAGAACTAGATGTATAGGCCTAAATAAAGTTATTATTTTCGTGTCGTTGACAGTTCTCATTGAGTGTGTTGGTAGATTATACAAAATCACTCATTTAATTTTGATTTAACAAAATTGTGATCAAATTGCTTACTGAAGTTGCTGTAATTTTCATCATCAATGTCTTGTTTTCAAGAGTGAATACCGTAAACTTATTTTGTGTTTTCAATGCATGAAGCCCTTACTTGAGGCTTTAACAACTGTAGACTTCGACACAACATTATCGCGATATCAGAATGAATACATGTTTACTTTGTATATAGCAAACAGATACTGATGATAAATACAGACTGTAGTTTTTATTCATTTAACTGTGGGATTTGAAGAGTATCCACAATTGTGAAAATACATGTATTATACATATAAAGAACAAGTAGAATATGTAAACGGATGATAAAAAATGAATGATAGAAACTACTTGTTATGTTGATGAATTATCCATGGACTCTCTAATTAAAAATGTTGATTATTATATTGTAGGCCTATGGTTTTCTGTTGCATATAGAATAGGCCTACATGTTAATAGAAGAAAAAATACATTATTATTAACAATAATTTACAAGCAATTACACAATTGCTGGTAGGTGGTAGGTTTTTACGGTATAAATTACTCTTTTCAGAAAACGTATATACGTATTGAAGCAAGGCAATTAAATAAAGTGACGGGCAGGTCGGTTAGATCTGCAAAATCTCAGTTAAGGAACTGTCAGTGTGTTATGGAACATGTAGGCCTACGTTTACGCACCATTGCAAAACACAGCGTTTAAACGATGCCTAGTAGGAGACAGATTGTTACCCCCTGTTTAGTCCTACTTGCGATATTTATAACGTATCTCTGTCTCGGTGCTCTAATATTCTCACGACTCGAAAGACCAAAAGAAGAGGCATTTTCTCAAGAACTTTATAGACGAATAAACTATTTTTTAGAAACAAATAAATGCGTAGATTTGGAGGATCTTGAAAGTTTGGTAGATGTTATTATATCTGCTAATGAATTTGGAGTTTCTTGGAGCTATCATAATGTCACCTCACCAAGCAGCTGGGATTTTTGGTCCTCCTTGTTTTTCACTACCACTCTGTTAACCACTATAGGTAGGTAGGCCTATAACTGCATTCATTTTTTGTTTAATTCTGTTAAGCTCAGTCTATATAGCACTATCAAACTTTATGTGACAAAAATATCATCATATTTGGGCACATCCCACTTTTTTGTCAAACTAATTTGATAGTGTATAGACAGAGCTTAATGGTGGTAGTGTCTGCGCACACAAAGCTTATACACGCGTGCACGTATAAAATATCAATCGTTTGAACGCCGCGGTATACTGTATTGACTTTTGGCACTGAAGGGAATGGAGGTGGGGAGAGTTTAAACGCATAACAAACTGAATGTTTTGCGATTTATGTGTGTATTATTTTCTCAAAGATAATGTCGTTGAGAATACGGGTTGCCTTTCGTTACGTAAATGTCACAATATTATTATTATTATATTATTATATAAGTTGTATTATATATTGCTGCTATCATCAGTAATCTCGCGTATTTACAAGTTCAATGCTTCTATTTCTTCATATTAAGCTTTCAAAAATATATTATTAAACTTGTGCGATCCCGTAATTTTTAAAATTTGTAATTCAATTCATGCCCAACCTATATCCGAAGAATCGAAATAAGGAGTCTATTTCCTGCATCGAAGACGTACCTTAAAATTAAACGGATATTGTAAGGTGTGTTCAAAATCATTTTTGGCAGACAGAACATTCCGGAATTTTATGACGAAAATTAATGTTTTCAGCTATGACATGGACTGATACATAACTTTAAGTATAGCCCAAAAAATGACGATGAAGCCTAAATTGAAATATGAATTGAGATAAATTAAATTTAGTTATAGGCTACAGTATGTTATCGTATTTATGTGCTGTAACCTAGGCAAGTTTAGGTCTACCCACAATGGCATATCAACAGGAGATTATAACAACAGCATACTGTATATTATTATACACCAACGCAAACACTGTGTCAACCTTCCATAAAACACTAAATAAACAACATGATATAGGCCTATCATTTCACTGATGTCATGGTGGATGGATAGAGATACTCATTCTACCACGTATAAACGTTTTTCAACTCATATTTTCTATTTTGTCAGATGTCTGCCCTAAACTGACGTAATTTTTACTTTATATTATAGGACTAAATTGCAAGCAATTCTCGGATTAAACTCGAACCCACGACCGAATCAGAGCACTAGAGCTTGGCGTTATACCTCTAAACGAACGAGTTTTCCAGGGGTTAGGTTCGCAGTAAAATTGAGCAATTTCGGAAGTGTAATACACATACATAAATGTAACTATTGTCTTGCACCTATACCAAGCAATATGATATAAGACGGGTGTCACGAAACCTAAGACCACGAAAGCTAAGACCCCCTAAGACCTAAGATCACGAAAGCTAAGACCCAAGACCTAAGATTACAAATATTTATCTTTCGCACCTGCCTTGTATTTTAACTCCCAACATTTATTCTGAATACCACACCTTAGAATTGGCACTTTCATGAAAAGAATCACATAAAAAGTAACAAATACATTTTTAAATTGATGATTTTACAGACGTTTTTCTCGCACACAAAATGACTAGCCTACAGTACAGTAGGCCTACCCCATGTTCAATGTTTTTGTTTCTATGGAACGTCAAAAGAGCAAAAATTATATAGAGGGCTGAAAACTCTGTGGAGTCCATCTACAGTGTGGATGGAACAATGTAAAATTAAAATTGTAATGATAATAGTATAATCATGCAAGTACGAGGAAATAAATACTGGCAAATAAATTTTAATTAAAAAATCATGATAAGTTTTTTTGTTTCGTTTTCTTTCTGTTTTTATACTTGTACTATTATTGTTGCTCTTTTGGCGCTCCATAGAAACAAAAACATTGAGCATGGGGAGCTCGAGGAGTTACATTACAGTATACAAAGAAACACATCTGTAAAATCATAAATTTAAAGGATTTATTTATTTGTTATTATGTGTTTCTCCTTCTGAAAGTACTTATAAGTCCTAATTTTAAAGTGTGGTGTTCAGGATAAAGTTAGTCAACAAATTTGGAGTCAAAATACAAGAAAGGCAGGTGCGTAAGAAAAACATCCTCTGAACCAACACAATGGAGTAAATATATACAAACAAACACCCCGTCAAGTTTGTTTGTTGTAAAGAAAAATATACATTTACTCAACGGGCGAAAATAATGTGAGTTTATCTATGTTTTGCGGTGGTATTAAATTATATTTATGGTAATAAATGAAACCTACTGTGTTTAAAATTATGTATGGATAAACAAGTATTGTTTTTAAGCTGTAGTATATCTTAGAATTTGTAATCTTAGGTCTTGGGTCTTAGCTTTCGTGATCTTAGGTCTTAGGGGGTCTTAGCTTTCGTGGTCTTAGGTTTCGTGACACCCGATATAAGACATCGTGTTATGGTTTAATTTAGTTAATACGGTATCCTGATTGACGTCACATGCATAGAATCGACGCGCGCGTTCAAAAGTCGTATAGGCCTACATTAAACTTGGTTTCCACATAGGACGCAAGGTATAGTTGATCAATGACAAGCGATAGATTAGATAATCCATTGCTTGTGATTGGTCGAATTGCTTTCGTTGCGCCTACCTCCTTGCTTTGCGTCCTAGTAAATTAAACTTTAATACTATCACTGTTTGAGCTCACTAGTAAAGCGGGTATCTGTTCTTGATGATAATTCAGACGTATTATTCAATTGTATATATGAGAGAATATGAACGCTGCCTGGCCCTTTGAATAAACAACAAGACTCGCAGGTGTCAATTCGTTGGTTCGAATCGATTACCAATAAATGCTACCGTCAAATCGTGTTACATATTACACCGAGGCCATTGCGCTTCCTTTTGTACCTCGTTCAGACTACAAAAATAGATATTACTGTGTTTTATTTGTTTGAAAATACGCATTATATAATAATATGGCGATATGCGCTGAGTCACTTGATTGGCAGGGATTATTCTCGGATGAAATAATTTATTTAGTTATGTTAACATTTTGAAAGATCCGTTAGGCATACAGCATCATTAACAAGCGCCGATAAGCCCATGCCCTTTTACCCTCGTGTGGGCAGCGTAGGGGTAGTACTCAAGTCCCTGCACCACTCAATTAGGCCTTACAAATAAACATTTACATTTATTTAAGGTTGATAATATTAATTATTCGCGCAATAATAGTGCATGTTTTTCATTCCAAGTATCAAATCGAATTCAGAAAATCATGTTAAAAGTATTTTGTATTTGTTCCCCTCAGGATATGGCCATGTGACCCCTCTTGGCTACTCAAGCAAACTATTCTGTCTTTTTTATGCGTTAGTCGGGGTACCTATTACTCTGCTCTTTTTAACCATGTTTATGACGCTTCTACACCGACTATCTAAACTATTATACAAAGCCCTTGATGAAAGGATTGGTAAGAAGCCAATAGGTAAGTGAGTTCTATAATACAATATAATAACTTTTAGAAATAATGTATTATACTGGTATAATAACATATACCGATAAAATTACCTAACGATATACCGATAAAATGACATAAACCGGTAAAATATACTGGTAAAATTACATGTACCGGTATACCCGGCGGTAAAATTATGTATACCGATGAAATGACGTATATCGGTAAAATGACGTATACCGGTAAAATTACGTGTTTTTATAGTAAATCGGTAAATGACGTATACCTGTAAAATTACGTGGTATATCCATATAATATGGAGTATATACCGGCGAAATTTAAGTATACAATACCGGCAATATGACGTATACGAGTAACATTTCGTATTTAGGCTTACCGGTAATTAATTGACGTATAGCATTAAAATGAATTAAAAAGCTAGCCGTTACCTATATGTTGTATTTCACAGGTTCAGCAAGATCTGATACAGACCTACCAGTCCGAAGTTTGCACATTTGTATCATCGTCACACTGTTTTCAATTTTCTTCGTTATTTTACCTGCCACTGTGTTTTTATATCTGGAGCCAACTTGGACATACTTGGACTGTTATTATTTCATATTTATATCATTAACTACAATTGGTTTAGGAGACTTTATACCAGCGAACGATTATTCGACGGAAGACTGGGACCCTTCATATAGAGCGATATATCAAACTCTAGTATCAGGTACGACATTCATTTTGTTTACTCGATTGATGTTTGTATATTAGACCGTTTTAGAGGCGTTCTGTGTTCTGTAATATTAAGTTGATATACGTATCATCTCGAATAAGGACTATAAACCGTAGGTCCAGTGTACACATCTAGCTCATGTGCACTTTAAAGAACCTAGTACATCTTTCGAGACGAGCAGGAAGGGTTATCCCGGTGTACTAGTACACACTCACAGCCACCCTGGTGTACAGTAACAGTAACACTCAAAGCCACTCTGATCATAACTAGGCCTTCATTTACCCTGTATTAGCCTAAATAAAATAACATCCTCCATTAAAAGACGTAGAATCGATTAATCTTTGGTGTTTGGTTATTTATATTGAAGTTGCATTATGATACCGCGTTACTTGCGTTAGAGAGGATGTCCTTAACTTGGATATTCCTTACCTCATAATAGTCTTTTATTATTAGTCCTTTATTATTAGTCCTTTATTATTAGTCCTTTATTATTAGTCCTTTATTATTAGTCCTTTTCGTCCTATATTGGGAGATAATGCTATCGTGGTTTCTGTAACACAGTAATTCAACTGTAATACAGGGTTGTTTAGAGGTCACTGTGATAGGCCTAAACTATAACACATTGACCAGTAGGCCTACATCGGGATTTAGACTAGGTTGTTTTAAGTGCACACACGCGCGCCAGGCCTTCAGTTTTAAGTACGTATAGGCTACGAGATCTTATACCACCAGAACTAATGGAAAAGGAGTGTCGATTATTATGGCTGTGGTTTAGACAGTACATGATATGTTTTTCTCTACGTAGGCTATAGGGGGGGGGGGGGGGGAGTCCCGTGTTCTCTGAACGTAGGGGAATGAGCTGTTAGGAGCTCATTGTACTAAGCCTCGGCATTATGTGGTAGGGTGGCCAGTTCCTTTCCCCGCCGCCTTTTTTCTCCCTAGTATTTTCAACCAGGTACTCATTTTACAGCTGAGTGAACTGGGAGTTGTCGGGCATTGAACCCGGGTCTATCTGTACGACAGTCAAGTGTCCTAACCACTCGGCTATCCAACTCCTAGTAGGCTATACGGTATAATAATTGGGTGTATTTATTTCATTTAATCTGAAAAGTTCATTAACCTGCCAGCAACTTTTTTTCTTCGTTGTTCACGTTATTTTTTCTCTCCACAACTCACATTTCTTTAGACAAAATCGATTTACCAATAACAATGCATACACAAAACAATCGTCTGTTGTCCACTAATTAGTTTGAATACAAACATTTATTGAGGGCAAACTACCGATAACGCATTTGCATTATAGCATGATTGTGTTCGATAAACGGAAATGTTTAAGCGCAAATAGGCCTACTGTATTGTATATACTATTTCATAAGATTATTAGGTGATTATGCCATGTTGATACCGTAAGAAATCTCATTTAATACGCTCTTATAACGCTGCGCAATTCACACATGCATTCGGCGATGAAGCTTCGCGTCAAAATCGGCACTTATTAGCACATTTTTCAGTATCTCCTGAGAATTCATGTGTTTTTTAGTCAAATTTAAAATCAGAAATCATACTTTATTAACTAACGTTACGATCCGTTTTCGTTTCCGAGCATATTAATAAAATAATTTGCGACACATTCTAGTTCACACGAACGAATTAATACACAAACTAGCTATCAAATTACAATATTAATTACACGTGGTGTAAATCCCGTCCATATGTTGTATAAAATACAATTGTGTTTATAAAAGCAGACACATTACTTATGCATGATTTATTGTTTAGCATATAAATTCTATTAAAATTATAAACTTTAACATATTTACACCGTCAGTTAATATAATAATATTAATGGTTGTCCTAAATAGCGCATAATATGCAAATATTTCTGAGCGCTTCACCAAAAAAATATCCTAAAGCTTGATTCCCACTAGCAGGCAACAAAAGGATGTAAGCGCACTACAATCACGACTCGATGGATCATCCGCAATTGAATCGTCCCGTGGGAACCAAGCTTAAGAATAAAAAAAAAAAGATATCATGCAGAGGAACCATTTTCACCAAAGCACTTTTGATTCTTCCAAAAAGCTTGATGGAACGGGATCTACAGAAGTGGAAAGTGGAAAGGATCGTCTATCCAGCAAAAGCTGAGGATTCTAAGCTAGTTCTAATGCTTGGTCTACACTATCAACCTAACAAAAAAAGTATGATGTGCCCAAATATGGTACCGTAGTGATGTCACGTCATCGTGTCCATTATATGGGCACATTTTTGTCACATAAAGTTTGATAGTGTAGACGGAGCTTCAAGAACCAAGACAATTTGTAAAAAAGATTGCTTAAAAATGTTTTTATAATATGTTAACCATCGTGTCTTTCATTTTCAGTGTATCTTGTAATAGGCCTAGCTGTAGTTCTTCTAATTGTCGAACTCTTCGTCACTATTCCTCAAGTTCGTTCCAAATTGAATACACTGTATGGAAGCGATGAAGATGATGATTTAGCAGCCACGTCAGTCGAGCAACAAGAACTATCTCAAATACCTTACAATAATGCGGGCTATTCATCCATGGATACAAACGAACACAAAATCAGTGAAACAGCAGAATTAGTTCATTAAATGAAATGCGCCGTATAACTGTGACTTTGTAAGACTCCAGATATCATAATGCATCACTTCTTTATGAAGACAGAGAATAAACAAATTTAGCAAATAATTTATATTACAGTATTATTCATTATGACCATTTACACACAACGTGGAGCAGACGGACGGTTTCCGCTTACCACCGTTACCGCTCGTCTTTGTATTGGCCTTTAAGGCCACAACAAAATCATTAAAACCGCATGCAGAGACCCACATCAAATCTATCCTGTTAATTGTTTGTTTTTTTTTTAAATTTTCTGCAAAATAAAAAAATTATTTAAATGTTTTTTTTTTTTCGTTTTCATTCTTTTAAAGCATTAAGAAAAAATGTTTACTATTTATCAAAAATGATAACGCTGGAATTTGAAACATCGCCCTCTATAATTCGATTACAATCTTCAGGTATCAAATACTACAGCGGGATTATTTAAAAAAAATACTATCGAATAATGTCAATGTAGAAGGCACTGTTTGGTTGTGTTTTAACAAGGTCATGCTCAAGTTAGTGTTTACCGACCGACCGACATAG
The DNA here is from genome assembly GCF_964355755.1 of Antedon mediterranea. Lineage (NCBI taxonomy): Eukaryota > Metazoa > Echinodermata > Crinoidea > Comatulida > Antedonidae > Antedon > Antedon mediterranea. Next base: position 6,739,911 of record NC_092679.1, on the reverse strand, counting down.
TGACCTGTAGAATCGCGTTGCACGCGACTAAAAGCTAAAATGTCACATGTCGAGAAAATGCATACCGATCAGGAATGCATTAATGATCTTATTAAAGCGGATGTTCCGTTACGAATCATCGTCTGAAACGGTATGTTCCACTGGGTAAGTATGGCACAGTTTTTGCTCGAAGGCTTATTTGGATGCAAAGAAGACAAAATCAACCAAATACGTCGTGAAATATAACGTCTTAAATACTACGTCCTTACCGAATCAGTGCAAAATTACCGCTGTTATCTTTTATTATAAAAATATTGCACCTGATTTCCAGATTGCTAGGAAGTAAAAGATAAAAAACATGTAATGCGAAAGCGCAGAGCTGTTTGAAAACCTTATAAGACCAATTTACACAGACGAGCGGTAACGGTAATAATACAAATATAGAATCACAACACAAGATAGATTCTACATCAGCTACGCATGTTTTCCGCTTAAGCGTGGTTCCCACTAGCGACGCAACACAAGGACGTAACGCAACGCAAATGAATTGACCAATCACAAGCGATGGCTTATTCGCTTGTGATTGCTAACTGTCTCTAACTTCGCTTGTCATTGGTTAAAACGCTTGCGTTGCGTTTACGTCCTTGCGTTACGTTCTAGTGGGAAACCACGCTTTATCATTACCGCACGTCTGTGTGAATTGGTGTTTATGACTGTCTCACGCGAGTCAGTTGTACAGGTAACATAATGTTAAAATTAAATAGACTGAACACGCGTCTTGTCTGCCGCAAGGGGTATCCAGGATTAAGTGGGGCAATTAAATTGAAGCGATGTGCACCCCATACAGCGTGCCATTCGGCAGGCTGCATTTTGAACGTAGGCTAAATGTTGCTAAGCCCGGTTAGATCAATTAAAACATGCACAGAAGATATTCTTCCCGCGTGGCGTACGCTAGCCATCCTGCTTTCAGGTAGAATCAGTTGTTAGAAAGCTCCCCTGGGATTCTTATTGATTTATAATTAATTCCATTATGGTTATATTTGGATAATAAACGACTGGTAATTGATGGTTAAAGGCGGTTCAATGGAACGTGCAAATACAATGACAGTTATAAATCGCATCTCTGCTGATCATTATTTTAAAGAGACACAACGCGTAACGTACAGATTACGTCATACGCGCAAAGTTTTGCCACCACCAAGGCTCAATATTGGTATAATGCTTTTTGCTGGTTTCCACGCTCGGCCGTGATGTTTCAGGTTTTTACATAAACGGGATTTCATACATATAAGAACATTTTCTTATTATTTATCTTAGAAACTATGGTATTTTACCAAACTACTTTAATAATAAATTGTTGCCTTTGAATTATCGCATTGTCCCAAAAGTAACCAGATTAATCAATTGCTTAGGTAAGAACAATGAAATGTGATAATGGCTGTGCGTATGGAATTTCCTGTGGCATGATAATTAAGAAAGTCATTAGGACTTGAGACAAACTGAACCACATACAGCTTCACGTTGTTTGTTTAAGCTAATGACAATTATGATAATGATAATTATGTTATATTTTCGTCATTCCTGGCTTTGTTGTGACTTTGAACATTGTAATGTTGCATTTAGTATGTCATTTAAAGGGGAACTCCGGGCATAAACTATCTGGAAACTGGGGATGATAGTTGCAAGCGTGCATACGAAACGCAAGTAATCGAACTGTCGCTTGTGATTTGTCACTGTTAGTTGTGTTGCAACTCGTCATTATCACCGGAAGCCAAACTTGGTCGGAAAAAAACAAAAAAAAAAGCCTAATAATACAGTATTACAATACCTTAGTTAGGCCCTATTTTTATTTTGTCTGTAAGTTAAACATAATTTCTTTTATAATGATTAATTATGGTGCAGATAGATAATGCTAAAGATGATAGCGATTATGACGTAGATGACATGGTCATGACACGATCATTCTCCCATCATATAAAGACTCGTGTAGTATTAAGTTATCAGTGAAATAAAATTTCTTTCTAGCCAAGAGAATTAAAATCAATATCCGAGCAAAGCGCTTCTTTTCTTACGTCAATCCTAAAAATATAATAGTTAATACAAACAATGAAATCTGTCGATTGTGGTATTTTATGTATAACAAGATTTGGTTAATTGTGTTTTTGTACTTTAATGATGTTTTTCTTTGATGACGTGAGCGCAACGATAATTATTTTAGCCATCCTAATTCTGCCTAGAAATTCAAACTACTGTTTACCTACGTCAATCCTAAAAATAGAGGAATAATGATGATTGAGGTTTAAAGAATATTTATAAGGATTTGAATTAATAACTTGTAGTATTATTTGGTAATGTAGACACCAAGTATGTATTATTGTCTTTTTTATGTTAGGCGTTTTATTTTTTGTTTAAAATAATGAGCTCAAGTATTATTCATGAAACACCATATGTGCCAAAATATTTATATTTTTACTAATTTACGTCTAGAACCTAGAGTGTACTACTAGTGTTAGGTCACATATGATTGATCCTTGAGGTGTAAAATGATCGCCCCTGTTCGCTTTGATCGTAACCCTTCGTGTTACCGTACCATACCACCATTGGTGACCGTCACTGGCGACCATTACTTCATCGTCACTATTCAACATGACAATAATTCAACATTCAAGTTCACATTTGTTTAGTAAAAATCAGCAAGGACCTTACCCAAGAAAATGGCATTTTTTTCTGTATAGTTGTAAGTCCCTTTATAAATAAAAAAAGTAATATACGTAGGCCTACAAGACGAAAATATTACAACTATTATTTAAATAAACCAATAAAAGCAATAATTCACAATTTGGAAATATAATTTTACCGAAATTCCCTACATTCTTGACATAATTTTGGTAAACTTTTGCTCATGTCAGAGCGCGAACGCCAAAATGTCACTCAAGTGCTCATATTATTTGCCAGTCACCTAGCGCATATGCATATCATAAAAATGACGTCATAGAGTAGCAGTCGACATAGTCGACGTGAAAATCTAGTCCCTAATAATATATAAAAGCAGCATGGGTGTCATCGCTGTTGTTTAACATGATCAATTATTGCGGTGAGTCTATTGTACTAGTTAATAATCATGTTGCACGAAAATCTCCCGAAAATAAAGGCAGCTTCAGAAAATCATTAATGTTATTGTTTTTAGTCGTTTGATGAATGACTATAAATGTAGGCCTCGCATGAGCAAGTAATTGATTTCTGCATCGTGTATTTTACGACTGAGATTATTGGATCAAAATAATCTTTATTGGATCGGCTTAATCCTAGAGGAATTAACTTGATCCTATGGTACCGTAATTTACGTCAGCGTTGAATATTGTGCTTCACGACACTCCTTCAATATTTTATCATTTTAACAATAAATACCAAATCCTAAAAAAAAAAATGATTTCTACTCCTAATTTCCGCTCCAGTTGTCATTGGTCAACTCACTTGCGTTGCGTCCACTTCCTTGCGTTAGCGTCCTAGTGGGAGCGTAGCTTTAGCGTTTCCCTCTAGGACGCAACGCCACGACGTATTGACGCAAAGTGCTGAACTGCATAATCACAAGTGGGAACCGACGACGCAACAATGCTGCAACCACTACAGGTTTGATTTCACGCAGGAGACGAGGCCAAACACAACACGTAGGTTGCATTGCTTTACTGTTAATTCGAACGTTGATCAATAACGCATTAACCTATATATTGTAATTGAGACCAATTAATGAAACATTTAAAATATTTGCTTCAGGTCATGACAATGACAGACCGTCGTTTACTTTTAAAAGGCTATAATCAGTGCCCCTTAACCTTACTTACCGCCGGTATATCAATTACTGATTAATGATAAAACTAGTTTTAACAACCCTTTTTTTAAGGCACGTTCAGACTGAGCTCACACTGAGCCCATTCCTTGAAAAAAAATCCTGAATATTGAATTAGTGTTTAAAAATAGAACCATTCACGTTATTTGACACAACGCGTATAGCGCAACGCAAGTGAGGTAACCAAACCGACAGGCCGGATTATTATCGCGTCGTGATTGGTCAATACAATACGTTGTTGTCGCGTTTCGTAACGTAGCTCAGACTTTTCTCTGGCCACTAAAACTATTCCAGACTCAATGTGAACGTAGCTTTAACCAAGGTGGATGATTTAACCAATAATTCACATCAGATTGTGTACAATTGCACCTCTACACTTATTTCATTTTGATATTTTAAAATAGGATGATTGCAATGAACATTCCTTAAAGCGTGGTTCCCACTAGCGCTTGCGTTGCGTTTACGTCCTTGCGTTACGTTCTAGTGGGAACCAAGCTTTAAGCGGGAACCAATCAGAAACATCCTACTGTACCAGCCAAAATTTGAATATTCGTTTAGACTGTTGTTGTACATAGAACCGACCTAAAGGACATACAGATCATGATGTTTTTAAACACCCCTTATCTTCATATTCTCTGGGACAAAATATCCATCGAATATGGTACTTGAACGAACCGATACAGTTGAAATCATTCAGGCTTAGAAGAGCATACTTACGATGTTTTAGGTGAGTTAACTAACCTATTTTTAAATTTTAAGAACGAATCGAGTATCATCAAATGGTTGATAAGTGCTCTGTAGTAAAATTGGATTTATATCATAAACAAGATGTATTCATAGTAAGAGAGAGAGAGAGAAGCTTATACGACGAAATGACATTAGAGCATCGTTTCTGTTTACTTCATTTGAATTTGCCGCCTTGTATTTTTACGCCATTTTGGTTCACTTCTGACTGCTCCTTTCTGCCGCCATGTCGCCTCGTCTGTATTGGTACATATACCGTACCAATACAGGGCATGTGCCAGATTGTCCATGAGCAGAATTTTTGGACTTAATTATGTACAAACTATACAGTCATCATCAGATAGAAAAAAAGAATGTTTTTTTTTTCACAGTAACTATATAACGTACCGTGGTACAGTACGTCAACCTGTTCACGCCTACGCTGATAACATATTATAAATAGCGAAGAGTTTTAGGATCTCAAAAACAGCCCAGTCGAAATACACACTATCCATGTGGTTACTATGTCTTCGTTCCAATTCTCAGAATCGTCTTGTTCCTGCTAAAGTGAAGACCATCTCATATGGTCACCGTGCATTATCTTATGCAGCTCCTATGCTTTGGAATTCTCTTCCAAACTGCATTAAAGATGCACAGTCGGTTAATTAAGACATACTTGTTTAAAAAAGCATATCAATCTCCCTCTTTTCTCCTCCCCCCCCCCCTTTCCATGCCACCTAGATTGTTTTAGATCTAGTTTAAGTAGGGCAAAAGGCGCCCGAGTCCGGGATGACCGAGACAGAGCTGGTGCTGACCGGGCTTCAATTAGACCGATCCCTGGTTAGCGACGAGGGCTTATCCCCTTACTTCGGTTTGGGGTTTTTTTTTTGGCAGGGTTGGAATCCCTTTTATCGTATTAGTTTATGTACAGCGCTTGGAGGTTTCACAACATTAGGCGCTATATAAATCCAGGATATTATTATTAGTAGTACAAAAAAATAAAAGAAGAGTTTTAAATCAGACATTTATGTTTAAAGCAAAACATTATTTTAACATTAAAATATTACGGGTAATACAAGTCAAAATGGCATAACATTAATCGCGAATGTAACATTACTTTTACTTATCTTTATTTTTTTAATGTAATTTTATTCCAGTCTGTAATGAAAGAATGCTTTGCCTTTAATTGTAAGATAAATTTACCTAGTTTGATATATTTATTATTATTATTATTATTGCTTTCATGAGAAATAAAGTCCCCAAAGAATGAAATCGTTCAAACTTAATTTCATGGCGTGAACGTTTGGAATTAAACTTAAACTATATAATTGAATGTATTCATTTTTTATAGGATAACATTAAAGGTAAATTATTTGCAAGATAAAGTTAACGATTGGTTTGGGACTTACTAAATTGAATACTGTCAAAGTTAACGTCCTGGAAAAGTGGTTATAGGCGAAATATGTCATTGTTTTATGAATGGTTCAGAAACATTATTATAATACGATAATGACATTTTAATTTGCTCCGTTGGCGTACCATAACATCCATCCCCAAAAAGAAAGATGCATTCCTATATGTATTATATTATGTACCGTAGGGCTATTCATGTCAATGAAAAATCTTAAATCCTCAAAATGTGATGTGTAATTATTAATTTTAAAAGGTTGTCAAAAAAATGTATTTAAACATCGAATAAAAGCTAGAAAAATAATAATTTAAGAGGCATTATAGCGCAAGGCAACATAATCCTCTGCCGCGTTTGTTTAATACATACAGATAAGTCTATCTTACCTGACCTATAAAAGCATAAAGGTGAAAATATGTCTATAATATTTCGTCAATAGCATTAAATAAAAATCTATTTCTGTCTTACCTTAACTAAGTTTTAAAAGTATAGATAACCGTAACATTGTATATCGAGCATTGACATGGGTTGACACATGGTTTTAATGTATTCATTCTCCTCCGTGATGTTTTTCATTGATAAATTTAAATCGCAATTGAATATTTGTTTTTTGTTACTTATACAATACAAAGAGGAACCCTTAGGAACCCTCCAGAGTGTCCCATTAATAGGTGTTGGTCGTATAGTTAAAGCATAGTATTCACCTCTCGCTTGTGTAACCCGACAGTATCTCCTTGGAGTAATTACAATAGTTACTCCGGATGCATCGCACATTTCTTCATGTCTCGCTGCCTCGCACTTTGTTTTTACGTTACATCTGAATTGGGCAGCCGATTCTCGGTACTGTATTATTTCCGAAGTATCATAAATATTTGGTAATACAACACCCCATGTTTTTTACATGTATTTTGAGTCATGACACTATATACACATAAATAAATACAGTAGATGGTGTATTTTGACGATTTCATTACTGCAAAATAAACATTATTACAAAATTCAGTATTAAGAACAAGTTCATAAAGTTGAGAGTATAGCTGCATCATCACTCTACGAATATAGATCTTATGAAAACAACATTAGATAGATTAGTCGTCGGAAGTAGTCGCTAATGTATCTTTAAAGACATATTATATTGTTAATTAATGCGTGTGTGTATATAACCGGACATTGAAAATACTTAAAAGCATTTTCTACTAGTAATATACATATCTACTATCTACAATAACATTCAAATTAAACGTCCAGGCTGGTAACTAAAATATTATGTTGATATTGTTTCTGTCAGGAGAGTTAATACATCTTTATTTGATAAACGTTGTACTTCCATCTTCTATCCCTAAAAAGATAAAAATTAACAAATAATAATAAAGCAGCTAGCGTAAAACAATTACGTAATATAGACATATTATGTTTGATATTTGATATAATGTGCTGCCATCTGATGGTCATTTTGGGAAGGGAAATTAGATTTCTTTCTTGTCTGTCTGTCGTTGCTCCCCCACGGATTATGGTAAATGTAATCAAGTCTGTCTGTCTGTATTCCAAATATGCAGTATTTGTCTTATTTTCTTCAAATTTGCATATATACAACTACAATCATTTTAAAAGTTTATTTTTATAAAGTGTTCTTAAATTGGTGGAAAAAATGTAAGAACATTTTCAGTTGGGTTCTAAACCTTGATTTGGTCTCTTTAACTTAATTGTTATCGCTTTTGTCTACGGCAGTGATTAACTTTATTAAAACTAATTAATCTTTATTTTCATGTTTTTGGGGGACAATACTTCTTTAATTTGGAGTGAGTTAATTGGAGGGGTCTTGGAGGGAGACCTATGTAGAGCGGTTAAGGAACGGGCACCGTTAATTACCGTACAACAATTCCGGCATGGTTCAAAGCTGACTCGCTCGCTCTTAGTTCTGGTGATGGAAGGACTATAACCTAGGTAGGTCCAGTGTAAATTCTGTTCACCATTCGAGACGACTGGGGTTACCCATAATTCGAGACGACTAGAGGGTTACCCCGGTGAACTGGTTCACAAACTTATAGTTACCACCTATCTACTACCTATATAGTATATACTATTGACATTTTAAAATGATAATATTTAAATAAGTTGGATTGTTTGTAAAAAAGTTTTCGCCTAATTATATAGTAAAATAGACATCAATACCGGCGTTTTGTATGGTGTGCCCCGGAACAAAATTTTGCTAAACGAATGTGCTAAACGTCTTGATTTGACCTCATCATTTGACCTCATCATTTGACCTCATCATTTCTTGTGCCAAACGGGATTAACAACGTATGAATAATGTATATAATTCCCTTGATGTATTAGAAGTAAAAAGGTTGTTATTTTACATAAGTCTAACAAATTCAGCCATTAAACAACCATTTCGTTACTATATTTATAATCTTAACACGTAGTTTGTAATGTACCAACCTCATCCTTGTTGAATAATGCGCATACACAAAGTTTCTATAAATAACTCTGTAACTTTCCATTACATATATAGTATCTATATTAGTATATCAGTATCTATACATTAGTAGTCTTGTAAATAGTTCTACGTATTACTATATTAGGCTAAATTAAACTCTCCCACAATTTTGCCAAATAAATTAAAATCTAATCTTAGTACACTTTTATATACCTTTCGACTCGTCTGTTCCGACTGAGATTGTCTGTTGGCGCGCCATACACGCCTGTTCTAACAGCAGTTAGTACGCGTGTACAATATAACAATATTTTGTATATTAATGATAAATAAGTTACAGTAAGCGCGCCCAAACCCTCTCCTCAGTAGGATAGTAACCAGATGTTTTATCCATAATTTAACAATAATTAGAAGATTTAAGAAACAACGACCACACGATCTTTGGTTCGAGTCTAAAACTGGCCAATTAAAACCATTTTCCTTGTGCGGCCTGAAACCAACAGTTTTTTTATAATCAACATTATTCATTCATAAGTCGATGGAACAAAAGAAAACTAAGCAAATGAAATTCAATTTAATCTCAGATCTGCATTATTCCGTTAAAACATACGTTATTAGTGCATTATGGTTGGCAGTCTTAAGATTCCTTTGTGAAAGCGATAATTAATTGTTTGATTTGTGTCGCTGTGCTTTTAACTTTTTTTTTACATTTCCGTCTTTTTCGAAAGCTATTTATTCATCGATACACATCGATCTAATTGATAGGCATCTGCAGATCTTTATTACTTTATTAATACTTGCATGAATGTACATTTCAGCGGCAATTCAGCTTAATCTTTTGCAAACATGACGTGAGCTGAAATCGTCACATCAAACGTTTGTAAAGGAATAACGCAATAGCTAAGGAAATGAATTTAATTGGAGCAGGTATACAATGTGCGTTGTGTTTTATTATATATAAAGATGTTTTTTGGTAATACATACTCACCGCACTCGTGGAATACAATATAGTTAACGTTCCATCGAGCGAATCACCCCACGTCGTACACCCCACGTGTCGTCTTGTTAATTTTAAATTCGCGCCGCTCAGCCACACACACAGATAAACCGAATGAAATGGAGTTTATGAGGTTACGTGCTCTTCGGTTATGTCATAAATAGTAACATTAGTCTCTTCTTTACGGACAATATCATATCAAGACAATAAATGTCACAAAATGAAGACGCATAACAAATTACCGTCTGAAAATTTAATGACAACGGTGTGTACATATACGAATAACTATACTTAAATTATACTTTATTAAATTAGTACTATTTTGCATTTCTTCGATGAATAATTGTGAATTCATATCATGTTTTAAAGAGAAATATCTAATTATGTTATATATTGTAGTTGGGTTATTGTCTTAGTTTAGCCTCTACCCCAGTTATCATGCGTCTCTGTGGCTGCAAACACAAATTAATAACTGAACACAATCATAGCAGACGATGCTGACTGAAAATAACTCGCTAGCTGAGGCGCCAATTAAACAAATATTTACGCGGATATTTTTGCTAGTTGGAAATGAACGCGAACTTCTTTTCTTCCTCTTTTAGTTTTTCCCTTCCTTTTCTTCTTTTTCTTTTTTCTTTCTTCTTTTTCTTCCTTTTCGTCTTCTTTTTCTACTTTTTAGTCGCGTGCAAACGCGACTCTACAGCTCACTATGTCGGTCAGTCGATCGGTATGTCGGTCGGTCGGTAAACACTAGCTCAAATTTGCGCACGCGACTGCAGCCATGTATATGACCTTGTTCTTATTTTACGTTCCTTTAACCACCTGGATATTGCATATCCATCGTGGTGGTGAAAACATCCTAGAGTAGTGACTTCACCTTTTTCACACCAGTTCGTCGACATCCTGTTTTGCCATTATTCTCTGGTCTACGCGATTACACAGCTATTGAGTCTAACAGTATGCTCATGTATTTGAACGTGCGCTGAATGACTTTTCGACGCAATAGCTGATTAGTCGCGTGGTATTGATGATTGATAGGGAATAACTGCTATTGATTTAGGAGAACAACTATTTTTATACTGTATACATGTTGTTTAAGATTTCATTTAGGGTTAGTTAAGGTCATAATAAGTATGTTGTTTATTGCTCATTTTTGACTTTATGGATGTTGAGGATGTGGTCTGACTTAACACCTGACTGCGCTTTACACGTCAAAGCCAACACAAGAGCACCACATAAACATGTACGATGCACCTTTTCAATTACAACATCCTGCCCATGATCGTAAAGTTGCTGCATGGGTGAACACGCATTTTAGGCTCTACTGAATATTAATAACATAATCATTCTTACGCGTTCTCTTCGGGGACAGACATCAAATTGAAGATTCTCCAAAACGCCTTGCGGCTCGGAAGCATGTGTTAGTATCACTGTTGTCTCTATTTAAGGATTCTGAATTATTACATGTGTGTTAATATGTTACGGCTCTTCTTATGAACTAGAATATAAAATAAATTACAAATGACCATTATTTTTCGTGTTTTTGCAAATAATAGGTCAAAATTGTTATAGTGGGGCATGGTAATAAGGGAAGATTGATTTTCGTCATCAAATAACACTTCATAAATGTATAAAACCAAAATCCACCCTTGTATAAAGATTTAAGATTTAAATTAAAACAATATTATTGACCAAATTAAAATAAATTCTAGTAAATATACAGAAACCTTGAGTACTTTATCCCCGTTTTTAATTTCGGCATAATTTACCATAATGAGTTTGTGTGTCATGGCATAGCATACAGTATATTAGCATATAGGAAATTGTTGGCACAATACTACTCATTTTGGGACACTCACACTAAGGCGCTATTAAGGGACACTCCTATTGAGGAACGCTTCTGAGGTTCTACTGTAGTAAGTTTGTCTCTTCTTTTTGTTTTTCGTTTTTGTTTTTCCATTTCTGTTTTTTCTATTTCTATTTTTCTGTAGTGCAGTAAAAGAAAGATAGAAAGAGATTAGTTTTATTTATTTACGAGTATTCGTTATCTAGTCATTAGTCAATAGCTGCTAGCCCAGCTATTTCCCTTCAGGTTAGAGAGGCGTTTAACTCTACAAGCAACACAATCTAATCATCTCAATCCGTTTTTAATATATTTGATATTTACGAATACGTTGGATTATAAAAACAGATAAGAAGAAGTTTCTCGGGGCCGTTTTCTTCTTCTGATTAATTGCATTTCAAAATTAATTACTTTTGTGTTGATATCGTCGTCGTCTTTACTATTGTAAGAACTGACTTTTCGGTTATTGAGTGATAACCGCATTTACATGGCGCCTTTGAATTGAATCGGATTATTAAAAATAAAGTTTGGTTCTTAAATGTCTTCGATTGGTTCTCGTTATGAACGCAACACAACGCAATGACGTGCTGTGCTGTATCTCCACATATTTCCGAGGTATCATAGGAATACTTGGTAATACAGCATCACATTAGGTGCCTAGTATCATGTAAGAGGTTAAGAACTAAGTTACTATCAGAAACATGTGAAACACATTACCAAATATTCCTATAATACTTCGGAAATAGATACAGTACTGAGAATCGGCTGCCTACGTTGATGCCATGTATCAACGCAAGGGGCCGTAAAGCTCTGTTGATGATGTCATATCACTACCATATTTAAACATATCACTACCATATTTGGGCACATTGCACCTTTGTAAAACTAGTTTGATAGTGTCGACAGTGCTTAAGAAGCGTAAGAATATTAAACGGCTTAATCTGTTCAAGGTGGTCTCTATTAAAGTTAAGTTCATTTTATTTTCAGCTTTGAAGTTCTTGCATGTAGTGTATATCTTTCAAATTGGTTAATAGAGTTGTAAACCTAACAACCACTTGCAAAGTTGTATTCAAATCACTTTAACTAAGACATCAGAATTGTATATGATACATTATATTCCCAAACTACACACGCCAGTGGCTATAAATATTTTTAGAACAGATTTATTTTGCAAAACGGAAGAAGAATTTTAATTACTAATGATTATTCTAGCCACGAGGTTTCATGTGATTTCTTGGGAATAGCAACACAATGATTAATAATATGAATCGCTAGATTAAATTCAACTTAGATACCTAGGGAGAAAATTGTGAAAAACTCGGCCCGTGAACATTTTGAAATTAAAATGACGTTGAGATCGGCCAACACACTTCAGACGTTTTTAAGCCTGATTTACCGTTTTTTATTCGCGTGCAAACGCGACTCTACAGCTCAGTTTATCGGTCGGTTGGTCGGTCGGTAAACACAATTTGCGCACGCGACTGCAGCCATGTATTTGTTAAATATAAAGTTCTTAAAACAGGACTAAAGCCGATTTTCCACTAGGCGAATTTGTTCGCGCGAATTGAAAGCTTATACGCATGCGTAGAGAGGGATTTCGAAGATGGAAACATGAATACGCATGCGTATAAGCTGGCGCTTTCGATTCGCGCGAACAATATCGCCTGTGGAAAATAGGCTTTAAGATTGGTTCCCACTACAGACGCAACTCAATGACCTAAAGTGAGGGAGTGAGGAAGAATACTTTTATTACGTGACAGTCAACAGACAATCTCCTATAGGCCTAATATTCTTTCTTAAAACACGAATAAAATCATTTCGATCTTCTACCATGAATATAATTATTACTCCACGTAGCACGTACCGAACCGGTAGTCATGTCTTGCCTTATGAGCTTCCATTGCAAATTATGAAGTATCTATTCCCATTGGATCATGTACTTAACGAAAATTATTTATTTTCAATAATTACAATTCCATTATAAAGAGTCAACACACAGTTGATGTTTGTTTTGTTGAGAACCGTACATGACTGTTTTAAGACAAATACCCCTTTTTCCATAACTTGTTTGTATTCATTTTAGAAGGATTCGTTGTCTAATGATTAATTATCCCGATTACCTGAACGTTATTAATTGATACGTTACGAATATTGAACCAAGATTTCATAATTAATAGGCATGCTAATGAGCGTTTATTATTAAGAATTAATCGTTAATAGACCATATCTTATTTGACCAATCACATCTAACTGAGTGCTTTGATAAATGAGTTTAAATGAATCCAAACGAAAACCACTAATGGACACGTTAAACGAAATATAGAAAGAGGGAAATTTTAGAAAAGAAAAATGAATGTATAGGCCTACAGGTATATCCATGAATTAGAAACCACTATCATAATATAGTACTGCGGCTAGTATTTTGGTGAATCAGACATTGCATTCTTTGGTTTGAAATTATAATTTACACCACACATGTGCACAGATGTTGACCACCGAATGACAACTATGTTTTTAATTATTTATTTAGGCCTATTTTAAAAGCTACGTAAATATATAAAGCTAAATTTAAGTCTGTAAATGTTCTGAAAGTTATAACCCATATAAGCCCTAATAATATGCGTAGTACAAAAACAGCCTTTTTTCATTCAAAATACTAGGCTGCTATTTTGTTTGCTTTAAAGTTCAATAGTTGTCTCATCAGGAGCACGTAAAATTCTAGCGTTATAAGAACTCATTAAATAACAATTTGATGAAAAAAAGAAAATGATTAGGCTGCTGCCTGGCTATTGTGTCTACACGACGAACTTTCGTTGACAAATATCTCTAGAACATAGGTCTGGCTAGTTGACATTTTTTTTCTAAAATGCTATTATATACATCATTATTGACAGAAGTACGCGCGCGTACATAAATCATACACATATCGTGGTGCATAATAGGCCTAAACATAAAGTAGCGATAGATAAAGCAATCTGTTTTGATAATCTGAAATGTTTCCGAAGTTTCCAACTGTTTCTTTACCCTTCACAATGACGTCATTCTTGATAAACACAAAGTTGACGCGCGGCGTACAAAGCCGTACAGTGTTGTCATCATGCCAGCGCATGCGTATCAAATGCTTCTTCTTTATACTTTTGAATCTGTTTGGTAAAGCACAATTGTATGAATGTGCACACATGTTTTACAACTGTACTTCAATGCGCTATTTACATCGGGAAAATAAGTACAAGTGATATATTAGGCGGATCATTTCCACAATAGTGTGTACATTAATCACGATCAATCAAATACAAACACTCTGCAATAATGCGAGTAATATATATCATTATTCACTTGCACAATGTAACAATTTGTATCGACGTACGTATTACTATACTACTATAGTTTAGTATTGTACAACCCTTTATTTTGCATCATACACTATTTGTTTTGATCAAAACGTTCAGGGGCTCACATTCTAACTTCAAAATTAAATATATAGGCCTACTAGACCTACACTTGTTAAATGTTGAATTTGTTATTTTGTGAAGCGCCCGAAATTAAAAGGCTCGCGAAATTAAAAGGCTCGTGAAATTAAAGAGTCTTTAATCTGTGCAGTATTAAAATATAAAGCTGAGTCTTGCTATAGTATATCCGTTGATCTGAAACTACCGTGTTACCATAGAGCTGGATGTGTTTATATATTACATAAACAGTTCGTTTAGTCACTGCGCATGTCAGAAGCAATAACGAATTTGATTTTAAATGTCAATGGCGTACAGTTGATTATTATTTGTTTGCCTGATTATTATAAGAAAAAAAACTTAAAACGAGCGGAATGTCCGTTCTTCGCGTGTGGAGAGTTAATTTAGCAAAATGGTAGTGACGTCATAAGATAATATAGACACCCACTCACAAAACTTGCACATTTTTGTTGTCTTCTGTTTCCATCAATCTCGGTCAATGCAACTATTATGTTTTATCTTTCCATTCCCTCATACCATGACCTTAATATTTTAGTTGTACTGCATTGGTCTTGCTCCAATATTATAAGCGTCGCCAACCCCCAATTGAATGAACGCCCTCTCTCATAAATCTGACATATACTTTTAACACCAATAAGGAAGAAGCTGTCAAAATAGCAGAATGTTACACTGTTTTACAACCTCATGAACTGGAATCTAATTTCTTGTGTTACTAACCAATTTGAACCAGACCTGAAGGACATTTATGGCATTTTTAGTAGCGTGCAACGCGACTCTACAGCTCACTATGTCGGTCGGTTGGTCGGTCAGTAAACACTAACTTGAGCACGCGACTGCAGCCATGTATATGGCCTTGTTTCATTAAGAACATATATATATATATATATATTATATATTGATCAAGAAACTGTAATTTCTAATTGTTGTTTACAACCTAATAATAAAGCAACTGCGCGCTTTCAAAACGACGACGGGCACAATATTGTTTTACTGTTCTTTGTCGTTTGCACATAATATTTTATTATTAGCTCGTACCGTTAATTGAGGTACGATAAGCTTAACTAAAATAGATCGTTTAAAGATGTATTGTCCCTTTAAAAATTATTCGTAAACAAATTTTTGTTGAATATTCCATTTTAATGTAACATAATACTTATCCACTTTGACCTAAAATTTACCTGAAAAAATGTAATTTAAAGCAAAAAAAATGGTCAAATTGGCTGCCAGCCAATAGATTTTTGGTTGAATTTTAACATTTATTTTGTCATTTTATAAGTGAAAACGTGATTATTTTTTTTCATTTTTTTTCTATTGAAGTGATTAACTTTATTAAAACTACAAAATAACATATTCAAAGTTTGATTTAATTAATCGTCATTTTTCATGTTTTTGAGGGACAATACATCTTTAAAATATAATAATATTGCCTTTTGTTTTTCTCATAGAAACGTAATATTGTGTCATACAAGTCTGATACCATATATGGACATGATGATGTCGTATCACTACCATATTTAAGCATAGCACTACCATATTTGGACACATCACAATTTGTTTGTCAAACTAGTGTGATAGTGTAGCTTAATTCGAATTATGACTAAAGTTGAAAACGGAATCCAGTCTGACTAATGAAATGGCTAACCAATCAACACGCATCTCGTTCTTTGATTTAAATTATTAAGTCTAATCATTGCTGAAATTAAAGACAATAAGGCAGTAATTTCCGGCTAGAGTGTCCATTTAAAACAGATTAATTACGCAATTAAAGAGTCGTTTAAGATGTGACCCAGAAAAATCTCAAATCAGGTGCGTAGGTTTCCAACGTATATACGGATTGCAAGTGTATTAATTTCCGTAAGACAACTTTAATAATAGGCTACTGAGTAACTGACTGAACAAAACGCATATTTAAGCCGATTTCCTCTAGGCGAATCTGTTCGCGCGAATCGACAGCGTAAACTTACGCATGGGCAGAAAGGGATTTGGATGGAAACATGAATACGCATGCGTATAATCTGTCGCTTACGATTCGCGCGTACAAAATCGCCTTATGGAAAATCGGCTTTAGAGCGAGAGCCCCAAATGAAATCCAAAAACAATTTAAACACCTTCATATACACGCGGCCGCAGAGTGGTCATCAAATTCCTTACTACAGTATATAATTATAAACCAGTTTTCTTTTTTTCTGTCATAACAGCTGAAAACAATGTGATTTGTTGAGCAGACGTTTGACATTCACAGATGTGTTTTCTTCCGATTTAAGCAAATTACGTCAGCCGCTTTTATTTTTATTTGAACCTTGGTTACATTATTTATTAATTCTAATTATACGTTGATATTGCTATATATAACTTGATAAATGTTTTTAGCTCGCTAACTCGCTTATAGAGGTAGGCCTACCTTTTTTGTTAATCCTTAAATAGTGTTTCCCAAACAAGGACATACGTGAACGCAAGCAATTTGACCACCAATCACAAGCTTAAGCGACAGATCAGATGATCCGTTGGCGTTTTTAATTTTGGTTACAATTACGTGTACGTTCGCGTGTTTTATGGTGGGAACTGTGCCTCTTTTTCGACAAATTTAACATACAGGTTTACCATTCTATTAGTATATTCTCTCTACTGTGTCGTTCTACACTTGGTCCCCACTAAAGCTTGGTTCCCACTAGGACGCAGCGCAAGTACGTAAACGCAACGTAAGCGAATTGACCGATGACAAGCGATAGCTTATTCGCTTGTGATTGCTGACTGTCTATAACTTCGCTTGTCATTGGTTAAAACACTGGCATTGCGTTTACGTCCTTGCGTTACGTTCTAGTGGGAACCAAGCTTTACGTTGCGTTACGTTGTTGTGTTGCGTCTCTAGTGGGAACCAAACATGAGGCTCAAACACAGCGTAAGCACGTAACGAAACGCGAGTAATTTGACCAATCACAAGCGGTTGATTATTTTGAACTGTCACTTTTTATTTGCTAACTCGCTTTCGTTGTGTCTACACCCTTGTGTGGCGCCTCATAACAGTAATCTTTCGTTTTCCTTTATTGATGTCATCTGTATGTTTGTCTGTCGGTATGCATGTCGATTTTACTGTCCCTTAATGTTCTCTGTCTCTCTGTGTTGTTCTAGGTCAACCTTTACAACGATAGACATATATTTATTTCAAATTTAATGATAATATTAATCTTAAATTATGAACATGTTATTTTGTTATTTAATAACATCACACAATGTATTAACACGATTTGATTTTGACATAAATGAATGAAAGTATCCATTTAACGTCGTACATTTTCAGGTAGCCGGATTCAGATGGTTTGTATATACTGTAGGCTATATCTGGATTAGATATATTTTATTCTTTCGTTTTCTTTGCTATTTAGCAATGATTGTATTCTCATCTGTCACAGAAACAAAACTGTCAGACGATAAGTACCACATTGCATTTTTATAAATCTTGTTAGGGCCAAAGTAGGAAAAATGCACGTATTCTGACATTTATGAGCGGGTAAAAGGCTGGTCCAATTTGTTAAAATGAGGCTCAAGAATTGACGAGTAAGAACGAAATCAGCATAAAGGGCAGATGAAACAAACATGCGAACATTAATTATCGTCTGCTAGTAAATCAAGCGCGCGCAACTGTTCGAAATGTATCTGATCGTAGTTATTGATTTTATACCTTTTTTTAACGATAATTTATGTTCTTTTTTGAATGCGTGAAGTCCTCGAATCCAGATTCTTTTTACGATACCTTCCATTCGGTGACGTCACTCACTTGTTATTAAAATGCTTAAACAGATCGCTTTGAGGGACAACACTGATACTGCTATTATGCATACAAAGAGTGTGTCTGCTATCATTATTATAATTATAAAAATACTATAATATCTTCTGAGAAATTGTTTTGTATTTTAGACCGTACAAAATAGAAAATCCTAGGCCTACCCATCATGCATAGCAAAGGTATATGAACTTTGGTATGCTACTGCAACTTCGTATTTGGGGTTGCCTATTAATTTATTTAGGCCTATAACTCAAACTAAATTTCTAGCTTCGTCGAAACATGAGGATGAACCAGACGACGGTCAATTGTCAAATGCATTTCCATATTTTACCAAATTAATCTGTACGAGCTCGTTCATTGACGAAATCTTTCACCAAGCGCGTCAATGAGTCTTCAACGTAAAAGAATGCTCAAAATAATAAACATGTTACGAACAGACTCACTCACATCACACTACAGTTAACTCAAAATCGTTGGTCATCAGATACGGATATCAATTATATTTACAAATTGTATTCAGTATACACAGTTTGGTGATGTATGGCGATCCAAACTCACAATTAGTTTTATCGTTTCAACAGATGTACTTTCTTAGAGAGTTGGTTTAAGTTATATTTTGGAAGTATTAATTATCTTTCATGCAATCTCTCGAATTTTTAGAGAAAAAAATACGCGGTTCGTTGTGCAATTTTCTTAGCTTAAACCTCTGTGATATGCTTAAATATGGTAATGCCCAAATATGGTACTGATATGACAACATCGTGTCCATATACGAGCACATCACATTTTTTGTCGCATAAAGTTTGATAGTGTAGACAGAGCTTAAGACGCGTCGAATGCGTTGGGATTTTATTTCTCGTGATAGGAATAGTAATATAAATAGTTTAAATGTACTCTGTAAGGTTAGTCACGCAAAAAACAATATTACATTCAGTTGGGTAGGCATACTTTAATCTAATATTATTTGTTGACTAATTTGTAACTGTTTTTCCTTATTGGTTGTATCGATTTGTTTTCCGTTCAATTTGAATAAACAGTGATGTTTAAACAATCAATAAAACAATGAAGTACTATTGTTAGGTGTCACTTATTAATAGAAAAACCTAAATTACAGTACATTACGACTATTGTGAACTTTCACAATTTCTTTCCAGCAAGATTTTCAGGACTGGTAGGTACATAGGTTTTGTCAATTGGATTGACAAGGTACAATATTATTTGACCTTTTTATACTTAATAGTCTAGTATTATATCAATAATTCGGTAATGTGTTTCATTTTCCAGGCTTGATTTCTATATTGAGAGAGAACACTACCTTCTAATTTGATACCCTTTACGAGTGTATAGGATTATTACCTTAATCTCTTCTAAATGAAGACCCATATCAAGATTGCGTTATGATATTTGACTAATTACACTGAGAGTATGTGATCTTATGTAGGCCCCTTGATATCTTAAGCATTTGACGAAGAGTTTCAGCAGTCTTGTTTTGTATATCGCATGTTTACTGTGTAATTTACACAAAACCATCGTCACCTAGCACTTTCCAAATGAATACACTTATAAACAGTTCCTGTTTTCCAAATAACACTCATACAAAAAGACCTTCACATCTAGTGGTCAATTGTTATGTTTTTTTATTTTAGCAACGGCTAGATTTTAATCCGCCGCAGATCCACTGCAATACGCCATTTCAATGGGTCATTCAGTCAATATTTATCCCGTTTGTTTGATTGTCGTATTAAGGTGATCTACTCGGCTGCTGTTCAAACATCATGTTCAAATCAACTAGAATGTTAAAGAGACAGTATCGTGCTTTTTGACGTCACAGATCAAGACACTGTTTATTTCTGCCCCAGTTTTTCCCCCATGGTTATACTAGATGCTTCCCTTCGTCGTCGTACCCACAATTTAACAGACATACAGTAGTAGTACCGCTGGGTGTTGTTCCTGTCGTTATGTCCCTGTCTACGCATTTGTAGGCTACTTCAGGCCTACTGTGACAAAATTATAGGAACATCTATTCTTAATGAAATAACAATGATTTATTTGGTTCATAGCAATTTATAAGTTGTTCCGATTCACCGACATTAGGTCGGCTTCTGTGTATGTATGACATCTCTAGAAAATCTCAGGAGGCCAACATTATTGTGGCACCGGCCTACATATCATTGTGTACGCAGGCATACAGTAAATAGTGGTTACTTTAAATATAATATACTTCCTTCTGCTGTTCTAGGTATTAATGCAGTGACATGAATAGTGATATCGATCCCACAAAGAAACTCAATTGTTAAGTAATATTACTATATCTGGTGAAATACGAGAAGTGAAGATGAATTAAGAAACGTAGCAGCAAGTAAACATTGATCGATCAGTGTGGTAGTGGTGAGATGAAGAGAGGATGAAAGAAATGGATGGTGAAAGGAAGAATAAATAGATGATGAATGGAAAAATGAGGTACGGTTGATAATGAAAGGAAGAATGAGGTAGATGATGATGGAAATGGTGGGATGAAGAGAGGATAAAAGAACTAGGACATGAATGAAAGGAAGAATTAGGTATGATAATGAAAGGAAGGAGGAGGTTTATGATGGATGAAAATCGCAGTGTAAGGTTGATGAGATGATATGAAGATTAAGGATGATGAGTAAATAATGTGATGGTAGGGACGATAATGCTGACAATGATAACGTCACTATGAATATGGTAATGATGATGATGACGATGCCAATAAATGATAATGGTAAATCGATTATGAAGATGATGAGCGTCAATGTCGACGAGTGTGATGATGATAGTGGTGGTAATGAATCATTGTCACTGTGGTTATGATAGGGAGAGATTTTATTTCATTGTAACATTTATTTCCTTTATAATAATAATATACAAAATATAAATAATACAATACAAAAATTCATAACGAGAAGTAAGGTAGTTAAAACAATACAATTTGTTTTCTCATCTTTAAAATGAATAAAACAATATTATGGAGGAGGCACAATTTCTGGAAAGCAAAAGCTTGCGTTGAAAGTGCCTGAACAAAAACAAAAAGTAATTAAAATCAAATTAGTAAATAATAGTAAATGGTATATATGAATAAAGTAATAGTGAAGTAATTAAAACTACAATATAACTCATTATTAAATTACTTTTGTATTAAATATTGTTTAGTGTTAAAGATGAAGCTATGTTTGTTTGCAGAAGTTGTAATTTTGTTAGGAAGTGAGTTCCATATCTTGGGTCTAATTTTGTGTTTAGGAATATGAAGGTTATTGAGAATTCTTGTAGAATAGCCGTGAAATTCATAATTGGGTGAAACATATCGCGTAAATGAGATGGAAGGAGAGCATTTTGGCTTTTGTAAATAAATAAACATTGTTGAAAAATATTAGTAGGCCTATCTGTCAATTTTAATAATTTAAGAAAACGAAATAGAGGATCTGTACTAGTTCTAGGTGAAACATTCGAAATTATTCGTATGATTTTCTTTTGTAGTATTTGAAGTTTATTTAAATTGGATGGAAATGTGTTACACCAAAAGATATTGCAATACAAAAGATAGGAAAAAAAACAGGGAGCAGTAGAATGTTCGGAGATAAATTTAAACCATTTTTTGCTTTTAAAATATACACTCTCTGCCAATCAAAATTACGCAGTGACTCGATATGACGCCCATGGGCTAGTTAAAGGCAATCATGTAATATGTAATCTCAGCCAACTGATTTTTATAAGTCTAAGACAATTATTGTTCTACATTAGAATGTTCAATAATCAACATTGATCATACAAATGTTTTGAAATTTGAAATTGATTACTCGAACTATTAATAATACACAGAGAAATAATTCAAATAAATCCAATCCCTGTCATCCATAAAAAGAATAACATTCTAGGGAAAAAATTACTATTCCTTAATTTCAGTTTCCCTCATAATTTAAGATATTTGCGAGTCATACCTAGTTCTCATTTAGTGGTGATTCATAGAAAATGACCCAGTTGAGGAACAAGAGTTTATATATTTGTTTTAAAAGCTAATAAATCCTATGCACGTTAATAATAAAATATATGGAGCAGGGAAACGATGTGGATTTCAATTGTAATATGTCTACCATTATGTCCACGCAAAATGATACATTTTATTGCTCACAATGGCCTGTAATTAATATTTGTGTAATCGTTATAAAAACCAAATGAAAAGCATACTAATATATCAGGTAGACCTATAACTGTTGTAGAATGTGTTCGTCTAGACTAAATCACCAGGAAAGATCCCGGGAAAAGTATTGCATACTGGCGTATTTAAACATTTTATAAACTTAAACCTCTTTAATTACGCGTATGTTTTCTCCAAGGAGCAATTGAAGAAAAGGAGGCCAATTTCTGATCATTTTGAACCATGTCGTTTGGATCGCTGATCAAGCGATATGATGCCTTTTGTTCTACGGTAATAAACGCTTAAATGTCGTTACAATTTCCAATAAATTCGTTGGATAATCTTCGTTTATTGTAATTTTTAATGAAAATCGTGAAATAAATAAATGAAAATGAATTTTAAAATATTTAATTTTAACTTGGAAAGTTGAAACATACATTTTCAAATTAACAAAATATTGAAATTACCAAGTGGAATGTGGAATCGGAGAGTGGGAAAAAGTCCAAGGAAAGGTAAAATCTTTTATGAGAAGAGAACATCCATCAAAAGGTTGATTATTTTAAGCTAAACTTTAATTTTAAAATGGACCACATTCCACCATGATTTGTTTTACCTTTTTGGAAGTTTAAATACGTGTCAAATTAAGTATCGAACTTTGGGAAATGGATTTTCCTTAAAATAAGATTAAAAACTGAAAATAAATAAGTAATCTATTATTATGGTAGTAATGACCTTATAAATGTTTATGTCCAAGTTTTGCTAATTAAATTAACTGAACAGTATTCCCTTGTGAACCAGGTCGTTGAATGTGGACTTATAATTACATCCTCTGTTTGTTTTTAGATAATGTTTTATCGATTTATCACAAAAGAAGAAAATAAAACCAAATGAATCGCCCCGGGGCAGAGACAGTTTCAGCTGGAGGTCATTAAAATATTCTTTTTTGGATCATTTAAGGGAGGTAAAATCCACCGACAGAGAATGACATGCATGTAACGTCGGAAACGCGTTCAATTCATTTGGGATTTGAAACGCGCATGACGTTTTGCCGACACATTCTACATGATCGCCCTTCACACAAAATGATAGAGTTGAATGAGCTAAGCCCAAAATCATCAGAAAAGTGGTCAAATCAACTTTCATTGAAATATTTTAATCGGAACGATGTTCTTTCGTATTATCATCCATTGTTTACTGCTTTTACCCTGTGTATTCCTTGATTACTTATATTTTAATTAAGATAAACTTTAATTGAAAAATGAACCGCATTCGACCATAATTCTGTATGTATAGCATATTGCACTAAATGTAGTAGGGGCCTACATTTTTGCGAAAAGAAACTCTTGCGCTAGACATGCCAGAGTAGGACATCCAATTGATGTTTCCCTGACGCAATGTTCTTCGTATAGTTACATTATCAGCATGTTATTTTAGTGGACATAATGATGGTATACCGAAAGCCCATGGGTTTCTTTTTGAAAAGAAGCACCCCCAAAAGTAAATCTCGAAAAGAGTCCCATATTGAAAAGAAGCCCATCTCGAAAAGAACCCAAATATGACTTCTTTTGAGATGTTATGGTATGCATATAATACACACAGCGTGTCTTTGACAATACTGATAGGTTTCAGAACAAAGTCGGCTCGATTGATGATTTTTATGATTATGAATTTAATTCTATATTCTGTTGTAGATTAGTATATCAGCTCATTTTATTAGGCGCTTCTTTCAGTTGTGTATGTCTATGATAATATTACCATTATTTAATAGGTGAAATAAAACCAATTTTAGTTTTAGAGATGCATCATTAAAATTGACAATAACCCAGTTTCGTACTATAAATAGATCATATACATAGATATAATATTATGAATACAGAACCTTTCTTTGTAAAACTTTCACCGTGGAAACATCTTTATTGCGGAGAGACTTTCGTGTGAATCAGGCCCCGAGCTAGCTTATGGCTAGGGGTTTACGGTAGTACAAGTATAGTACTTATAGGCCTAGACTATTTTAACGTTGAATGTAATGGATTTTTTGTGTGTAAAAGGAGTAGGTCTACATTTGTATCGAGGTAGTATGTACACGACACACACAAAAAAAAGACTTTTAACTATTGCATAAATACCACATTTCAGTTAATTACCATTAATTAGCCATCAGCCAATTTACATAATTACTTTCCCGTTAACACCTGCTTACAAAAATGTAAATTTTATTGAAGACATTTATTAGGGAAATTATTTGAACTTATTAGTCGTTTCTAATCATTTCCACAGCTGCTAGATGAAAATTCGAAGTTTGCGAAGGCTACGAAAATATCTTGTTCGTTATTGAATTTCTATGTCTGAAGTGGAGGTATCTTGTGAAATCAAATCATAGAAAGAGCAAAAGAATTGGCAGTAGAGGTTAATGGTTTAGTAGCAAGGCTTTTCCAATTTAGTGTTTGCCATAGATAGATGTTACCAAGCAATATAAGAAACTAAAAAAATGCTTGAAATTTATTTTAATAAATGAAGAATGTTCAAGAAAGTGTTATATGTAATGAAATATCTAACCCTATACAAATAGTCAACAAAGAATAAAATGACAACAAAATAAAGATAGAATAAAATTATTAAGGATGAAGAAAGAATAAAATGACAAGAGTAATGAAAGAAAGAATAGAATTATGTGGAACACACCTACTAAAATGAAAAAGTATAGACTTTGAGAAAAAGTCTCAAATAACCACGTGGTTAGTTGGTGATATTTAGTATAGCTTTTGTTAATGTATAATGTCAAATGATAATCTTACCCAGTTCATTCACTCTGTTCTTTGTATAAACATTGAAAAACAGCTGCAGAATGAAAAAAGAAATAACACAATATAAAACGATGTTTTGCTAACTACTTTCAATAATTTAATTTCATTATAAACCACTTTTGGTTAATTCATGTTGGTTAAAACGATTGTGTTTGAGTAGAATGAAAGGAAATGTTAGATTGTTTTGTAATAACAACGTAGTTTTTTATTAACATCTCTGTTATCAAAAAGAAAGGAAATTACTGTTAAAGGAAAGCAAAGAAAGAGAGAGAGAGGATAGAGACTATACCAACTGATGGATTTCAGCAAGGCATTTTTTTAGATAATTGTTTTGGTTTATAACAAGATGTACGTTTAATTAGAAAGGAAATGTAAATTAGATTGTTTTGTAATTTCAACAACGCAGTTTCTGTTCATATAAAATGAAAGGAAATTACTGTTAAAAGTGAGCATGAATATTAGAAGATTTTCTAACTTATTTAAGAGTCTTCCATTTGTAAGATAATTGTTTGGTTATAACAAAATATGATTGAACGAAAATGAAGCAATATATGCGAGATAAGAAATGTTCAGTTTCATATATACTTTCGAGCAATTGTACGTCTTTCACTGATATCTTTCCGTTATCTCGTATAATGTGAGGACCTAAATTTAATGTAGCTAATAAAATGTTATTAAAAGATGTGGCGTCACTGTAGCCTAGTACTGAAATTTAAGTGCCGTAAAATATATTTTTATCCGCAATATGTTGCCGAATTCCTAGTGTAATGGTAGGCTTTCGTTGGTGGGAACATAACAATTATATATGCAATTCGACTAATGACAGTTGAAATTTGATTCCGTACAGTTACGACTATAGATGTTTTAATTTCGGTGCAAGTGTGTCTACTTGCAGAGGTTGCAATTCGCTAAGTTCAGTTATGTTTGATTACGATATTGAATTCATATAATGTACTACAGATTAATGTTCCACCTGCACCACGTGACCCGGGCTATATCGATCATTTCAAACTAATATTGACCCAGAGCTCTCCTAATACAGTTTTTATACTAACGATGAAGTACAGGGCATTATCATCTTTTCCATTATTAGTATTCGTGTACTTCTGTATAGTTCAATATGTGAAGAGGAATTTGATTGGCTGACGTTTGTGCTACCGTACTGGATTTTTTAGACGTTTATGCGTCGTTCAGGCTCGTATCTAGATGACTTTCGATGTTCAGTTAAACCTTACCTAGTGACAGCTGCATAATCAGATATGTGGTCAAATCCACCTATTCACGTACGTACAAATCATAATTTGTTGATCCTATATTGTTCAAGTTATTATAAATAATAATTTAAAAGAATCAAGTCAATTGTTGAGGAATTAATTACGGGAGGCTAAAAATAGACGAATATGTGTTTAGAAAGCATAATTAATTCTCATAAAAAAATATCATGCGATATTCCAAGCTATATATAGAGTTCGCTACACATTGTATTTGATATAAATTGAGTTGCTTTTGGCAGACACTCTGGCAACCAATAGAGATGTACTACTGTACATTAAAACAATTCGGTTAGATCTATTTTTGAAGTCAAGTATCTGCTCGATTTAGATCTAGCAATGCAGCTGTAATCCATTATCTATTAAACTAATCGAACGCTTTTGGAAATAGACCATCGATTAGTTCTAGTCTACGATTGTGTCTCCTCTCTTTTTAGTTTGAAACTTAAATCTAAGAAATCAACAAGAAAGGAAATATATCAATGTATCATTGTAAATCGTTTCTCCTGATTCGTCGTGTAGTCGTGAATCGTCGTTTAGTCGTGAATCGTCGTTTAGTCGTGAATCGTCATTTAGTCGTGATTTGTTTCTCGTCGATTGCATGCCTTCTAAATTCTAAAATCTGGGTATCTTGTATCGCTTCTATTCTATTTCCCATTTTCCACGATTTTTTATCGACCACCAGACCGGATCTGGGCTTTATGTGAACGCAGCTTAATGCTTTTACACTAGAGACACAACACAAGGACGTAACGCAGCGTAAATGAGTTCGACAATTCACAAGCAATGGATTTTTCGAACTGTTGCTTGTCATAGGTCAACACGTTTTGCGTTGCGTTTAGTGGGAACGCAGCTTAAGCTTGGTTCCCACTAGAACGTAACGCAAAATGACAATGACAAGCGAAGTTATAGACAGTTAGCAATCACAAGCGAATAAGCCATCGCTTGTGATTGGTCAATTCACTTGCGTTGCGTTACGTCCTTGTGTTGCGTCGCTAGTCGGAACCACGCTTAAAAAGCAGACGATGGTAACGATATCTATTGGGTCTTTGGCGTCCCTAGTAACCATGGCGGATCCAGGACCTAATAATTGTAAAACAAAGTGCTAAGCTTACCTTGTATTTTGTATTGTAAAAGGTGGTTCATCACACATTACTACAACTAAATGCTACTAATGGACGTTCACCATTGTCTATCGCACTGCTTTTGTTAAGAAATCACTATCACTTATCGAACGAGCTTTACTCAATTATTTAGTTAGATCAATGGAGTGGTAATTAGGTAAGTGTACTGTGTTGGGCTAAATAAGACTATAATTGACAAGGACAAAGGCAGGATAGAGCTGGGCCTATTATAGTTCTTAAGTAGGCCTTCACTGTATTGGAACAGGATTCACAATATCATTTACAATAAAACCTTTCAATTCCAGTATTATAGTAGCAGTACAGAGAATCTGTTAAGTTGTCGAATGGATAGCTTTAGACGGGGTTTACACTGTAGTAATTCACGCTAGGCCTAACCTGTCTAATTTTTGACTAACACTGACATTTTTATTTAATGCTCACGTGACAAATTTTTACCCCATTTTGGTGTGTCAATCAAACTTGAGTTTGACTTATAGTGATGTCAACCTACATATTCAATTCACAATAGTAAGATTGTATACGGCAGCTTAAGTGCTCGATAATGATGTCCCCGTTAAGCCCACTGGTTCCAGCAACAACAAAAGTCTCAAGTCAGAGTTTTTGTTTGCATTGTATATACATTTATGCCTTTGTACACAATGTTTACAATACACCTTTTACAATTCGATTCAGAATGCCTATTTTATAGGCATATTATTTAAATTCACGATCGAATGGCTGTTAAAATAAACGTTTTAACATTATAACCCGTTTAAAATAGCTTATCTAATTTATTGGATCATTAAAGAAAATCGCAATTACTGCAATTATTTGAATCAATTCATCCGAATAAAATAGCAAGAACGGATACAGTAAGGGTATACAGTAGTGAGCTTGATTCTGATTGGCTAACAGTTCGGCGACTGTAACACAGACAGCTTGGTGATATTCCAACCATTCATATCCAAGAGCTGGATTTCTTAGCTGTCAATTATCGTTTTGTATTCAGTGTGAACCATTGAACGGGAGAAGAGATGGTAATGTTAGGCTTATTTGACTAACGCTGTTCACAATACCTTGGCTAATGTTTGCAATTAGCGACCACCGACAACAAATGTAATTTTCCGCCTTATTCATCACTCTCGTCGGTCACACGCTCGTCTGCTTCTATTGCAGACGACTTTTGCCACTGTGCACTGATAAACTCACCCACGGACATTTACGCGGTTAATAGTGCTAAGCTTTATACAAGTTTATACGGATATGATTTCTTATGCCAAGTGTTTGTGAAATATTTGTTCGTATACTACCATTTGCATTAAGGTGACTTTTCTGGGGCAAGATACACCCATTCTGTTATCAAGTTGTTATTTCACTTGTTAGGCGAATTAATGCGTTTGAAGTAGTTTCTGGATTTATGTAAAAATTCAATAACAAAGCACAGTTTTGCTTCGTGGTTTTCTGCGTTGAAACACAGAAAAACATTGTTTATTTGGTAATAACACAAATACCTAACTTTCGTGGTATAGGTGGATTTTCTGGGACAATATCTCCTAATCTTGTATGGATAGGGTTCAGGTAATAGATTACTGTGGATTATCCGCTTCACTGTGAACAGATTTGGATTTGGATTTATTGTTTAGGGTGCCATTCGGATCGGATATTTCTAAACAAGCAGTCTAGAAGACAGTAAGCATGACAACCAGATAAAATTATACGAGGTAAGATATAATAATGTTGCTATAATTTATTATAGGTATTAATCAAATCTTAGCTATATGCTGTGTAACGTATCTTTTATATTATCACTGTTGCCTGTAGCAATAATATATTATGGATCAAGTTTGTAAAGACATTTTTCACGAGAAGTTCAGTAGAATCTCCTTGGAAATGAATATTCTTTTAAATTATGTACAAATCTATTTATTTTATGAAGATAGATATATCTTTGTAGTATTTGCAGATTTATAATAACATACGCCATATGTATAGATAAATCAGATACATGTGTATATAGCTAAGTAAACGTGTAAATAGATAAATCTTACATAGTAATAACGTTGTGTAAATTGAAAAACATGGTGTAAATAACGTAGCATGCCTTGTCAACGTAAATTTAAAAATCGTAAAAGAAGAATACTGTACATCGAGTGAGGAAAAAATGGGTTAGAAAGTGTACCAGTACCAGAGAGGGCTTTTTTGAGGAACTCTGATCTTTTTCAACATGGGTTCAATCTGAGGTTATAATATAGCTTCTTTTAATTGAACTCTTTTTAATGTAGGTTTTTGTTGTACTGGACTCCTTTTTCAATGTTTTGAAACTGTTTTGTAAATGTTGTAAATTCTTTTACAAGCTTATACCCGTACTTTATTTAGATGAATTTGTAGATGTATTTAAGATTTTAATAAGCTCTCTTGTCAGATTATTTCATAATAATAAACTATAACTATTTTATCAAATTAATGTGTGTCCGTTCTTCTCCTAAAAGGTCACGTTTAGAATCATACCGTAGGCAAACACATGTCGTATGTCTATACTCTAAGTAGGCCTTAAACACACACTAATCAATCGATGTGCTCCTAATCCCAGCACGCCGGTACAGGCCTGTACAGTACCGTTGATTGCTAAATGATTGAAGGCCCATTAGCCTAACAATACGTCAACAAAATAATATACTGTATTTTATAGTCATCTGTCAGTTTCAGTCACGTTGGACTAAAGTGTAAAAATCGTTTTAAAGAATATTTCCATTACTAATAAAGACATTTGCTACCAAGAATTATTCAATAAAGTTCGCTGTAATGTATCAATCCATTATTTAGGCCTAGATCATTCGTGAAATAGTGAAACAACTTTCTGTTTTGTCATTAAATTAAGACTGGTTCACTTTTTATAATTTTTTTTAAAATAATATTTCGCTTGTTTTGCAATTAGCTAAACATTCTTTATAAACTAAAGTAAGATTTATACATATGTTGTACTACAGTATGATAATAATAATAGGCTTGGCTTAATATATATTTAATAATCATAGCCACTACAACCAACTGTGCTTGGATGAACGTTGTATGCGAGATTTCACATTTTTTCTTCCTTTGAAGACATCGTAATTTTATATTAGCAATTAGTTGTTAACACACAATTAAACAAAAATTGAATATTACCTTAAAATAGAAATCGACGCAGTGTATCGAATGCTTTTTACATTATTCGCGTCATTATTTATTTGGATTGCGCGCAATATCAATGGAATTATAACGAACCGTGTGATTAATAAAGAAATCAAAACCGTATTCTTTGGCGTCTCATACGTCATATTCACATAAGGGATTCATTCGTAAGTGGAATAACACAAAAACGATTTATGATTGAATTATATCTGGTAATATTATACACCTTTTATTTCACCAAAACACAAGTACGAAATAAGAACAAACCAAGAAATTATTTGTATTTGAAAATGTTATATTTCTGAAAAAAGCAGAAAAATAATGCGAAAAAAAAAAAACACTCTTAAGCTCTGTCGACACTACAAAAAAAGTGTGATGTGTCCAAATTTGGTAGTGATTTACCCAAATATGGTAGTAGTGATATGACATCATCATGTTCATAATGGGCACATCACTTTTTTTTGTCATATAAAGACAGAGCTTTATACAATAATTTAAGAACCGTCAAGAAAAAATCCAGGTATAACCAATACCGGTAAGAGAAGATCCGACCCTGGGGATATGTTATACAATAAACATTCTGTAGACTTTCTTGTACTCGGATACGCTTGATGTTTCCAGTTGTTAAATTGACAATTAGTGAAAAGGGGTTTGTTATTTAGTTGTATAGTTGGTTCAGTTTTGACCTACTTCTTAGCTACAATTTTTCTCACGATAGTATATCAAGGTGCATTGCGTTTTCGTGGATAACTAACTCGTCATGAGGACGAGTTCAAGTCCAATTCAGTAGGCTGACTTTTGTCCGTGTTTTTTTCTTTCTCTTGTGTTGACCCAAGGTCATTAATTCAATATTCATGTGAAAATATAAAAAAAACATAACATGGAATTCAATATTATCAATTTCTTGTGACTTAATGTAAAATTCTTATGTATATTTTTCTTCTATCCGTGTTACCCCGAAGCCTCATGGTCTAAAAGTAATCCCCAAATCTACCCCAGCTCTAAGCATCACGAAGAAAATATATAGAGGTTATATTGCCTTGGAAGTTTTGTACATTTGCAATATTTTCAACGTGTACGCTGTTTCAAACCCTCAACAAATTGTGTTTTTGGCTCAGTGATTCAGTAGGCCTTCAAATCCCAGTTATGACTTCAAAGCACACCAAGGTTACACATATTTATAGTATATTTTGATACTTTGCATTCATTCATGCCTCTGTGTTGTGTTCCGCATGACTTGGAATAGTATTCAACAATTTTATTTTTTTTTTTAGTATTTTCAATAAACAATATTCTTTTGTCGTTGTAATATGATATTTAAGATTTTGAAATACGAGCAATAAATTGATATTTGAAATGATTCACAACTGTGTATATTGTTTCAGTTTTTGTTAACTTATATATATATTTTTATTTTCTCTCTGTAGGAATATAAATGAGAACAATTACAGTACCTGGTGTGTTTTACCGTTATACCTCGTTACTTTTTACATCATGATGCGTCGCCTACGAAAAGCATTTTTCATCTTTTACATTAGTTTTATTTTCTTTATAATATTTACAACTCAGATGTTATTATGTGAACATAGGACCAATAGTCTTCCAAATGACTTGTCTGTTGATGCTATTCAGCCTCCGGATATTCAATCATCATTAAGTGGAGAGCTAAAAGATGTTTCTGCTCAATTTAACCAACGTCTTGACGAAATATCAGCTCTGCAGATTAATCTAGGAATACCACCGAATCCACTGCTGTACAAGAACACAAAGGTTACCACGGTTCAATCAAACTTCCAGAGAAAACTTATGGACGCAGCTTTGTATACAAAGGGATTTACAGAACAGAGTAAAAGTAAAGAAATCCACAAAGCTAGAAATGGTTCGTTTGCTCAGCGTAAGCAGGTCGGTTACTCGCTTCCTAAAAACAAACCAACGGGGAAAATTGAACCGGCGTCAGTAGAGAGTCCAGACTCCCTTACCCGCAAGCCCAATGGTTGTGAGCTACTACTACAGGTAGATGAAGTCACACCTATTGGTAATGGCTATACAAAAGTCGTCCATAAGGCTAGGCTGCAGGGACAAACTGTGGCTATTAAATATGCAATGGCAAATGGAATAGATCTAGAACGCTGTATGAAATTAGGCGTTTTACGTGACGACTGCGTCAATTTGTCGAATTTTAAAATTATGAAGGAAATCTCTCTACACCAAGAATTAAAACATCCGAATTTAGTTGAGGTAAGTTTCACATTTTGTATTTATCATTATCTACCACGCATGTCAAGGGTCTGGGTAGATGTTGTTGACTTTTATGTTGTGTTTTCGTGGGTGGTGTACACTAAAAACGCGTTCCAAAGAAACTTATTCGCGTTGTATGGATGTTTTCTCAACATTCTACATCTGTAATGGGAATCGTGATTTTTATTCAGTCGTTTGTCAGCTGGTTTTGGTGAACATTAAACTAAACATCTTTTATGTTTCCTGCGGATATCTTTACTCTATACAAATTTATAGATTTAATTGTCCTAGTTAAAACTGGACAGTTAGACTCGGTATAAATGTGATTTAACACACTGTCTATTTGATTTATTGTGCGAAAATAAGATAAACTAAATTTGACCTAAATAATGCGAAACTTTCGGCGAGCGTTCTAGTTTGCATAGATTATATTCAATTTTACGCAATATATATCTATTTGGTAACACAATACATCTGTATATCAAAGTACAGTTTATTTACACCAGTTAATTCAATGTTATGCTTATGTAAAACAAAAGCAGATAGGTAGATTTGATGCTGTTGAAACTGAATGAAATGTCTCTCTGGATACCAACAAGATTTTTCTCGCACTTGTTAATTTAATGTTGACTACGGTAATTATTTTCTGTTGACAGTTCTGTAATTATTTCATCGTGATATGAAACTTTGCCATTTTGTAAGATTCGTAATACAATGGCAGGCTAACATTGATGATCATTGTTCTCAGTGCTGTTACATGCAGTTTAATGAAATTGTTGTGAGCCGAGTGCTATTGATTGTAGAGAGATATGTCAAACGTTGATGACGACGACCGCGACTTCTTCTTTCTACTATCCTTCTACCTTTCCGCATAGTGCCAGCAGTTTTATTTATCCTTTCCTTATTAGGTGTCCGAGATATTTATTAAGGTTTATTAGTAACATGAACTTTATATTGTGTCGTTTGAAGTTTTTTTGTTTTACAGGATATTTTTTTACTTAGTTTCTTCTTCTTGTGGTGAAAAAATGTATCTTGTCACATGAAATAAAACATTCATAACTTCATTACTACATGACATTATTCATTGGCTGATTAACGACATTTAACATGAATGTTCTTACCAGATCGTAATAAAAGAAGTAGTAGATTTCACACAATATCTTATCGTTTTCCAAGTGGAAACACTAGATAAAAATAACGTTACATTTGGGAATTGCAAACTATCGACATTTGAATAAATTAACTGTAAATGGCATATAATATGTAATTGAGTTTAATCTTAATAGGAATGTAACATAAACACATTCAAACAATCAATGACAAAAAAGACCAGAATTGATGGCATTTGGTGTTTTTCCCAAACTTATACATTAAAATATCGATACAAATTACGTCATCATAGAAAAGGTGTGAAACCGCATAATTTTATCGTAAACCTTCCGGGGAAATTACCGAATGTTTTTTCAGACCTATACATACAAATCAGAAAAATGAGATTATATACAATCGTATGACAGATAATCACAACTCTGTAGACTTAATAATTATAGTTTTTGTTATTTGTAAAAGGAAAAAAAAACTTGCGTTAGAAATTCTTTAATCTTGCCGCTTAAGGTAAATGGGATCCTTCAAATGGTCTCAAGTGATTTTATTTTCTTTTATCTGTCGGCACCGAAAAGTGATACTGTATATCGAAACATTACCTGATCATTAGTGAATATTTGTAGTAAATCTTATTGCTTACATTTTTTTTAAAATTCGAATAAAGAACAAGTTTTTGCATATTATGTAATATTTTGTAAAGGTGTGTATAGGTAAACATAGATGTATTTTTCGAGCGAAACTCGAGGACTTTTGTCCAAGTATTTCATGTAGCAAATCGTTGTTTCTCCAACCAATAGTAACATTACATGCATACTGTAGTTAAACACTTTCTAAACAGCACCGCAGTTTCTTGTTGTTAGACATGATACCGTACTAGAATGGGATGAGTCAAATGTTATTTTTGCAATCTTTTAGGTTTTCTGAATGTCGGATTTATATACACAACGAAAACGTTGAAGCATCCCATTGTTATTCTTACAATCATTTATTATTGCCAATAGTTTAGATATGTCACAACCGGTATGCGTTTATTGCGTTCACAGTCGACAGAAATAAACGCATTCATCCTAAAAGTAGATATCTGTGAACATAGCTATATATCACATTGTTATCATGTATTACTTCTGATTAAAGTAATTATGTTTACATTGAGGTGTCTTATGAGTTGGTTTGACTTGGCAGACACGATATACCAACTCATCTTCATATCACAGCGAGCCATTGTAGAACAATTACTTTTTACGTGTCGAGCGATATGACCAGGAAATTAATCTTAATACACCGTGTCGCCGCAAGCGCGTGGTTTTGTTAGACAAGAGCTGCGACGTATACCTCCAACTTAATGATTAAAGACACTTATGATGTTTTATTAAGCTACACAGAACTTTATGAGGAGAGAAGTTGGTATACTTGGAAGCTAATTTGTTGTTCTTGTCAAGTTATTGAGGTGTTTGTAGCCTTGCTTTATTTATTAAAGACATTTTATTTCTATGAACTTAAAATAATAATAATATAATATATATATACCACATGGAACAAACAAAGTTGAAGTAAAAAGTGATTACATTTTACATAGATGAAGCAGCTAATTCAACATTAATATGAGTCATTTTATTCATATTATTAATACGCTATCCCTTTTCTCGTAACTTCATACGGCATGTTAAGTAATATGTCTTCAAGTACAAATTAAAATATGACCGATTGATTGATGATATTTGACCATTCACTTTTATGAAACAAAAACATGTCATAAAATATTAATTTGGACAGATATCCATCATTTTATATGGCAAATAATACAAATCAATCATAAAGAAGAAATTGAAAATACTGACCAGTACAAGCAATAAACTAATTCACCCTTGATTTCTTGTGAATCACTCGCTCGCTTTTAAATTTTTCAATTGACCAGTGGTTGACCAGTAGAATTGACCAATGGAATCGAAAGACAAACTTACGCTTCAAGTAGATGTATTCCCGTTTCTTTACGATCATTCATTGTTTCCAGAACTTAGTTCATATTTGTTTATTTTCAATGTTGTTTGAATCAATATTTCTAGTTCGGTCTCAAAGTTTATAAGAATAATATATATTATACCACATGGAACAAACAAAGTTGAAGTAAAAAGTGATTACATTTTACATAGATGAAGCAGCTAATTCAACATTAATATGAGTCATTTTATTCATATTATTAATACGCTATCCCTTTTCTCGTAACTTCATACGGCATGTTTGGTTCTATATAGAATTGATTTAAACGGTTAGTTTATATATGGGGAATCAAGTTTATTGTTACCCACTGTAAACGCACCAGCCACCTTGCTAATCATTAGTGTGATGTGCCCAAATATGGTACTAGGAGTGATATGACATCATCATGTCCATATGGGCACATTACTTTTTTGTCACACAAAGTTTAATAGTGTAGACAGGGCTTTAGAACAAAGAATATTATTCATCAAAATCAGACATGAAATGCTTTATCAACTCTTGTTATAATTTAGTTATTGTGACATTAATCAGACTAAATATTCCAACAATAACTTGAATTATTCCATTTTCAATGCCGATGCTCTATAGTATAAGGTGACCTAAATATGGAAATGTTGACACCTGTTTTCGACAATTCAGGCGAACGACCATAATATTTGTTTCTGCAAAGACGGTAGACCTACTAGACAAAGTCAGGACAGATGTTTTTATTGGAATAGAAAATACAAAAATCAAATATAGAAAAATATTCACGTGCCGCTGCATTAGAGTAGGGTTTAAATTTGAATAAATGAAACTAGGCTGTGGATTCATTTGTAAAGCAATGAGCATTTATAATCGAATGGTGTTTATATTATGTACAAGTTATCTCGTTTTAACACTTAACTCTCTGTGTTCTGTTATTTAGAGTTACCTGAATGTCCGGTATTATCTCGTTTTGTACTTAGTAGTCGTATGCTAGATACTGGATTTTCTTATGCAACAACAAAAATGTGATGTGGCCATACATGGACATGATGATGTCACATCACTACGATATTCGGGCATGTCACTACCATATTTGGGCACAAAACCTTTTTTATCAAACTAGTTTGATATTGTAGACAGAGCTTTACTCCATACATTGTATATACTGTATTAATTTCTCAGCACGAACCCGACGACTTATGATATCAAGACAGGTCACCGACACTTATGGCTCTCCTAAGCCCCTGAAACAATTATTCCACAATATAATCCAAGATCGGTGATTCACCTCACAAAATGGACAAGATGACTTAACTTCATAAGTCTCCCTAGTGTGAAGTATCCACAATAATAACATAATACGTTGAATTTAATAGCCGCTTTTGGCTACTAGCTTAATGTTTAGTCATGTTTTAATAGGCTCTTTTAACCAATATATTTAATATAAAGCACGAATAGTTCATAAGTTAATGTAGTTTGAGCGATTTCAAACATTGATGCGTTATTGGTATAACTTCGTCTTTTTAAATTGTTTTTTACATAGTGAATAATTTTCATCGGAACTCAAATTCTGTCTGTTGTTGATTTTTATTGCTTTTTTAAAACAATCTTTATTAGCAATCAAACCAATACATTGCCTTATTTTAAACAGAATTGATCAAAATGTCTAAAATATGAGCAACGTTTTGTGATCAAATAGCCTTTCGCATAAAAACATAGTCTATGCACCTCAAGTAGTTATGTAAGCTCCTAATACGAATTCATTTTAAATACATTAGCATGTTTGTTCCACATTACACTTTAAATTAGCTAAACACATTCTTGTTTTTTGACAGCTCTTGTTTTTTTACAGCTCTTGTTTTTTGACAGCTTATTGTGGCGTCGGTGAAATAGTTTATAATTTACAGTACAGTAATACCTTTAAAAGAAACCTGTTATTTAGTTTAATATTTTCTTTGTCTCAAATATTAGTATTAATGTAAATTGTTTTTTTTTAAATAGCACAATGGAAAATACCTTAAAATGTTTAAAACAGAATATGGGATGTTAATGACCCTTAATTAAATTTTCTGACCGTAATGAACTTTCAGAAAATTGATGCTGATGTTTAGAAGTGATGTTATGACACACTAAAGATGAACCCTGAACTTCAAATATGAACCATGACCTCGGAAATGTTCACTTGAACCATGACCTCGGAAATGTCCGCAAAAACAATTAAACTTTCTAATTAAACCATCCATACAATAAAGCAACAGTTGTGGTGCGCAAAACACTAATGTTCTTTGCCTGTTGTGTTTAATTATATATAACACCATATAAATATACAACAAAATAGCAAACGTTTCTATGCATTGTCGAGACGGAATAGGCCTACAAATAAAAATAGTAGGGCAACCTATTCACATTTAATTGTTTACGGTTCATATGTTTAAAAATCATTTTTTACGACTCCAACGATAATGTATTGTAATAAAGACATCATCGTCGACACATTATCGATCAAGCGTAATCTTCATTGTTCATTTAAACTCAGGCGCAGGTGCGTTTAAATTACGTTGAAAAGTTTTAAAACATCGCAAAGAAA
Source organism: Antedon mediterranea (assembly GCF_964355755.1). Classification (NCBI taxonomy): domain Eukaryota; kingdom Metazoa; phylum Echinodermata; class Crinoidea; order Comatulida; family Antedonidae; genus Antedon; species Antedon mediterranea. Next base: position 6,701,006 of record NC_092679.1, on the reverse strand, counting down.
GCGATTCTTACGTTTACGCCCAAACATAAGGAACATCGTCACCTGTCCAAAATTCCCTAAGCCTAAATAATTCCTTCTGTAGCATCCATGCTACCCACCCCTCTCTGCTTTGCTTCAATATTTCCCAGTGGTAATAAAAATAATTTCCTTTTTCAATTATTTACAAAAGCATTTTGAGTGTGTATTGATTAATAGTTACTGTTATCAAATCAATCATACTTAACAGGTATAGCGAAATAAACACGGTTGATTGCGTTACAAGCATGGCAATATACATCTACCCGCAAGAGTTTTATTAATTATTTTCGTCAGAAATTATACAAAACGGAACATCTACGGTGTATGCTTGAAGCATCTATGGATAACATCCATCAAACACCTTATAGTAACGGAAATATAACATCAAATACTGTCGCCTCGGAAGGCTTAATCGTTAGAAAATAGTCATAATGATGGAAATGATCGTAATTACCATAGGCGGGTTAAAAAAGAACCTAAAGATGTCACAACACATACATTTTATAATATTTTGTTGGTAGAACTGCCTTGTATCAGAAGTATACAGTTTGGGCGAGAAGGCTACTGATGATTGTTTAATAAAAAAAATCATTTCGTGGTCTCGTCTGCGGATCATGTACGAGAATGCTTTAAGTTTAACTTTCTCTCTTTCAAATAAATAAAACCATACATACATGATTGAACTATAATATCTAATAAAAGGTCATCAATAGCCCTTTGGTTGGTGTTCATAGCAACCTGAACTCGATTATTGTATAATCATTTACATTTAAAATGGTCGTTATGAGGGAAAATAGTAATTAATAAACTTTGCTTAGAGCAAACAATGGTAATCATAACTCTATTTCTTGTCTGTCCTTTGTCCTTTTTGTTCGACATTCATTTAATAGGAAGTTCATTCATGTATCGTGTTACAAGGATTAAGACATTTCGACCATATTGAATTAATCTTGAGTAAAGTCAAGAAATATATGCCACTTAAATTGGAACGCTGGTAAGAGCTTGAAAGTTGATGAAACAGAAGGAAATTGACAAGCAGGGCTTAGCAACTAAACAAAGTGTCTATCAATAGTGACCTCATATTCAGAGAGAATATTTAGCAAAGATCTTCGGGTCATGGGTAAGAATCTGAAGAGCAAACAATTTCTTAGGAGATGAGTGAATTTTAACAGTTTCAAATAAAAGCTTTTAATTCTATGAAAACCTGACAACTGTAACGTGTGACCTTTGAACCATTTCATTCAATGTCTACTTTACGAACCAAACTTTTGTTTTCGTTATTGTTGATTGACAAATTGAATGATATTAATTCCATTATTTTGTAAGGTTTGATTTGAAACTAAAAGATAAAATGATTTAAATTGGAATGTCGTATAGATAGAAGGTGACTAGTTTCTTCAGAATGCGTCAGTGGTGGTGCGATATGTTTTCACCTCCTGTAGGCCTAAATATCTTATCATTATGTCTATTTGGTATGTTAATATAGAATGCTTTCATAAAGGTTTCAAGTTAAAGAACATTAATACATTTGATTATAGAGTAAGTTAGTTTATCGGCTAGGCTAGGTATAATTAATTACACATGTTCAATTTGGTCAGTTATCTAATAAATACGATAGTACATCTTCAGTTATCAGGCGCCAAGAATACCGAGAATAGAAAAATTAGTCTTTCCTAGATCATACACTTGCACTCTTCACAGTACATTTTCCATTATTATTAAAGAGAATTATTTCTAATAGAACTTTGGCGCCAAGAAACGCAGACGATAAGGGGGGTTTTCATAAATGAATCTCATTGATAATGATTCATTAATCCAAGCAAATTCTGCTGTTGATAATTTCCAGAAATTAATGCTGTATAGTAATTTCATGAAAGCCTTTTTATAAAATGTATCAACAAAAAACAGACGGCATATATAGGCCTCGGGATATAGTAGAGCAGTTAATGACATGAGCTGTGCATTTTATTACCAAAGCATGAAACTTGGCACAAAGTTTCTATAATGTATATAGATTCAAAATATCGGGGGGTGCCAAGTGTCCAACGTCCGGTATGGCGGCCATCTTGATTTCAAAATGGCCACCATAAAAACAAAAAATGTTCATATCTTGGCAACTATACACATTAGAGACTTAATTCTGGTCTCAAATTGTTCACAAACTATATATTTCTATTTGCTCTAATGAAAATTTTCGTCAAAAAATGACCGGAAATGACGTTTCTTTCAGTTTGACCTTTGACCTCGTATTTGTATATCTCTGTAACTACTGGTCATTTTTAATCGATTTTGGTGTCATTTTGTTCAGAATAAATACATTTATATTTGTAGTAATGAAACATTTTCACATAAAATGACCGGAAATACAATTTATGACCTTTGACATTTAATTATTGATTTTTAATTATGTGAATATACTGTATGTGGTTTTTGGTGGTCTTAAATGCACCTAATTTTGAACTAAACTTTGACCTGATAGGCGTAATTATATTAAATGATTAATGGACTTAAATTGTATATAGTACATAAAATTGGTAAACATTGTGCTTTTGGTGGTACCATTAGTTCAATGATGTTGGCACCTTCTGATTCGCTAAAAGTTTTAATAGTTTGACAGAGGAAATAACATACATGTTATGGAATACCGTAAAACCTCGAAAAGGTGATAGTATGAGCTTCTTTTCGAGATAGACTGTATTTGAATGTCAAATGAATAGTATGATGATCGTGTTTATATCAATATATTATTAATGACCTTACAAAGAACCCTTTATATTTCAACAATCAAGCCTCAGTTATTCTACAATTTATTGTTTTCCAAGTGGCTGGTAGGCCTATTTTGATTGCATCTTCTTTTTGTAGGCCTATGCTTCCTCGGTAATATGGTCCTACCCCTCCTTCTTTGTCTGTAGATGGTCTTATACCCCATTCTTTGTCTGTGGATGGTCTTATACCCCCTTCCTTGTCTGTGGATAGTCTTATACCCGCTTCTTTGTCTGTGGATGGTCTTATACCCGCTTCTTTGTCTGTGGATGGTCTTATACCCCCTTCTTTGTCTGTGGATGGTCTTATACCCGCTTCTTTGTCTGTGGATGGTCTTACACCCCTTTCTTTGTATGTAGATGGTCTTACACCCCTTCTTTGTCTGTGGATGGTCCTACACTCCCTTCTTTGTATGTGGATAGTCCTACACCCCTTCTTTGTCTGTGGATAGTCCTACACCCCCTTCTTTGTCTGTGGATGGTCTTATACCCCCTTCTTTGTCTGTGGATGGTCTTGAACCCCTTTCTTTGTCTGTGGACGGTCTTATACCCCTTTTTTGTCTGTTGATGGTATTAAACCCCTTTCTTTGTCTGTTGATGGTATTACACCCCTTTCTATGTGTGTGGATGGTTTTACACCCCTTCTTTGTCTGTGGATGGTCTTACACCTCCTTCTTTCTCTGTGGATGGTCTTATACCCCCTTCTTTGTCTGTGGATGGTCTTATACCCCCTTCTTTGTCTGTAGATGGTCTTATAATCCCTTCTTTGTGTGTGGATGGTCTTACACCCCCTTCTTTGTCTGTGGGTGGTCTTACATCCCCTTCTTTGTCTGTGGATTGTCCGACACCCCCTTCTTTGTCTGTGGATGGTCCTACATCACCTTCTTTGTCTGTGGATGGTCTTATACCCCCTTCTTTGTCTGTAAGTGGTCCTATACCCTTTCTTTGTCAGTGGGTGGTCTTACACCCCCTTTGTCTGTGGACGGTCCTACACCCCCTTCTTTATCTGTGGACGGTCTTACACCCCTTTCTTTGTCTGTGGACGGTCTTACACCCCTTCTGTGCCTGTGGACGGTCTTATATCCCCTTCCTTGTCTGTTGATGGTATTACACCCCTTTCTTTGTCTGTTGATGGTCTTACACCCCTTTTTTGTGTGTGGATGGTCTTACACCCCTTTCTTTGTGTGTGGATGGTCTTACACCCCTTCTTTGTCTGTGGATGGTCTTACACCCCCTTCTTTCTCTGTGGATGGCCTTACACCCCTTTCTTTCTCTGTGGATGGCCTTACACCCCTTTCTTTGTCTGTGGACGGTCCTACACCCCTTTCTTCTTTGTCTGTGGATGGTCTTACACCTCCTTCTTTGTCTGTGGATGGTCCTTACACCCCCTTCTTTGTCTGTAGATGGCCTTATACCCCTTTCTTTGTCTGTGGATAGTCTTACACCCCCTTCTTTGTCTGTGGATGGTCTTACGCCCTTCTTTGTCTGTGGATAGTCTTATACCCCCTTCTTTGTCTGTGGATGGTCTTATACCCCCCTTCTTTGTCTGTGATGGTCTTATACCCCCTTTTTTGTCTGTGGATGGTCTTACATCCCCTTCTTTGTCTGGACCCACTACTTTGATTGATTAAATCAGACATTGTTTCTTGTATGATTAGGAGACCAAGACCTTGAAAGTGAAAGTCCACAAGTGGATGCCTAAAAAGGTCTTGTACAGAACAGTATATTGTAGGTCCATGTCACTAATTTGAGAATTACTTGAATAATTATATTGAGATGTCTTTTACGAATTGATTTGGTTCGGATTTTGCTAAAAAACCAATGAGTAGAGAAAATCGAGGAAAAGGATTCAGATGGTTTACAGCAAAGGCCCATTACCATAAAAATGGAGTACATTTTTTTAGATGCAACGAAAATGAACAAGAATTATCTGAGTTTCTGACTAATGAAAGTAGGTCTACTGCACAAATGCAGGATAAGTTTGTAGTAAGTACTTTGAAAGACGGTATTCTCTTAACTCATGAAAATGAAAACTTTCCGAACTTGTCTCATATGCAACATCAAAGAGGCCAACGAAAGAATGCTACTTTACATCAAAAATATTTCCAAATGGCATCTAACAATTCAATTCAACTTTTATTTCAGACAATTGTCCATATGGTATAATACAGTGCAAAAAAAAAAAGATGATGGAGAGAGGACCAAAACTTTTATCTAACGATTGACACATCACAGTTTAGCAAACAAGTCGGCATAGATGAGCTCAGTGATTGCTGTTTCTCAGTGATCTGTCATACTTTACGCCTATCCTATCACATCAAAAGTCAAAAATTCAGAATAATAATTCCTGGTCATTTTTGCAGTGTCAGTTATTTCGTTAAAAAAAATTAGGTGCATTTATACCAATGTAAACCACATACAGTATGTTCACATATTATATATGTCAAAGGTTATAAATTGTATTTCCAGTCATTTTATGTGAAAATGTTTCATTACTACAAATATAAATGTCTCTATTCTGAACAAAATGACACCAAAATCGATTGAAAATGATCAGTAGTTACTGAGATATACAGATAAGAGGTCAAAGGTCAAACTGGGAGAAACGTCATTTCCGGTCATTTTTTCACGAAACTTTTCATTAGAGCAAATAGAAATATGTGGTTTGTGAACAATTTAACACCAGAATCAAGTCTCTACTGTTTATAGTTCCCAAGATATGAACACTTTTTGTTTTTATGGTGGCCATTTTGAAATCAAGATGGCCGCCATACCGGACGTTGGACACTTGGCACCCCCCGATATTTTTAATCTATATACATCAAAGAAACTTTGTGGCAAGTTTCATGCTTTGGTAATAAAGTGCACAACTTGGCTATTTTTATGGCACTAACTGCTCTACTAATAGGCCTATATAGAAATCCTTGACATTGAAGGCAATGACGTAACCGCGTATGCTTTTTTTGCGCGCATTAGGCCGGAAAGGTCACATGCATGTCAGATGTTCGGGCTTTGTTCTTGTAATCTGTCATATTATGATGGGTCATTTTGGCTAGTTATATTTTTATTATTTTATAATCTCTTTGCAAACGCAGTGTCATTAACGAGTGTTTCATATGATATTCTCAAGGTTAAACGTTAAAAGTTCGTCAACTCATATTTGTTTTATATCATAGGCCTACTTTTGTCAGTATACGTACATGATGATTTTGGTCTTTTTGTCCAAATCATATCGTGCGTTGTGTGTATGCCTAATAATATTATGCGCACTTGTTTGTTTATGCATACCTTGGTGTTTGTTATTTTTTTAGATAACAATAAAATACTGTTTAAAGCTGTTTCACTTCATCGATCACTATTCATCCGTATGTTGTCTAAATGTACTTTTAAAGTTGTTTAACAAACAAATCTGCTGATAATTTATATATGAATACTGCATATAAACAAATAAACAAAGTTACTTCTCCTTGAGTTATTAATTTTGAAAAATATGGAAATGAATTAATTCTTTACATCTGTCATTGTGTTACTGTATTTAGATGTCTCTTTCGCGATTTCAATAGACCACTCAATCAATGTATTCCATTAGCACCTCACATGAGCATACAGCAAGACCGTATAATGTTTATGTGATAGGCCGTAAGCACATGCCAATCAATTTACTATTATCAGCGCGTATTGTTTCAGCGTTCATACGCGTGCCACTTTCTTTCGAATTAAAACAGAACATTTGGTCAATTGTATTTAGATAATGTAAATTGGTTTACGATTGATGAATTAGTTGGATTGGGAATTAAAAAATACCGGAGAGGTTGTCACAAATGTGACAACCTCTATAATGTAGTGACACTCTGATGAACTTGATCAATCTTTCTTTTTTCCATGATCGTCATCTGCATGCTTGACACCTCTGTCATTGGTCAAATCCAGGACAGTTCAACATGCCAATTTCATCATGTCATACCAAACCCATCTTTCTTGAGCTGTTCTACATTAGCGTCGACTAGGATAAAACAAGATCAAGTTTTAGATCTCTAGTTTAATTAAGTACTCCTATTAAAGAGAGTAGAAAATCCCTCGCGATAGGTAAATGTGTTTTGAGTAATTAATGGTGTGTCGCAAGAGCCAATTGCGATGTTCTAACGACTTTACTTAACGTTCTTAAGGTCTGCTCTCATCCTCCATCTTTTGCCCATTGGTTTCAAATCTACATTTCATCAAAATCAATTCAGTGAGTAGTTACGTACAGACGAGTAAAAGCTGTGGGTAATATTACGGAATACTTTTCAGACTATCCAGAGGGTGTAGGGATATGGCTTCGGCTAATTAGTATTGTTCCGAATTCAATATAAACATTGCCTTTAGTCGTTTGCAACCCCCATACCCTGCTAATGTAGTTTCGTCAAGAGACAATTGAATAGCTAACATAGTCGTGCTTCGCTACGGTATATGCTGAGTCCACAGTAAATAACCACGCCTTTAACTTATGTACCATTATTCGTCTTGTATCGAATTATCAATTTCAATTTTCTTGATATTTCAGAAATTAATCTTTTAAATACACAAAGGCGTCACATTGTTATAAACACATATTATGTAAAGCCTTGGGCGAATGATCAATTTCTAATGATGAATGATAGTAGATGATAAACTCATTTCAATGAAATATTTGTTCATATAAGATCACGACTTTGGAAATTAAATACCTTATGGTTCACTATTCAGTCGACTGTACTAACACTTAATTACTATTTGGGCTATTTCAAGTAAAATTACTAATTACGGTGACTGAAGTTTAGTTAAGTTTATTAGAACAAGTTACTAGTAAAACTATTACTATATTATTACTTCGGTTATCATATCATTATCAAGCATCATACTTAAAACATATTTTTTGAACAACATTTGAACACTTTCTGCTGATCAAGTAAATAGTATAATGAACAAAGGAGAACAAGCAAATACAAAACAAAAACGCAATCAAATGCATAGAAACAAGGATAGTGGTCCCCTGAAACATACCTGTCTACACTAGTAAACGCTAATTTGCTCAAACAAATTCCGATTTTGGCAAGAAATGTTTAAGTTCTCTAACTTCAGAAAAACTTTAGTTTGCAAACACGAGCAAAATCGCAAATACAATCAATCAATTGGTCAAGTTTCCTAAAAGTGTAGACTGGTTGCATCACAAGTGCGACACCAGTTATTAAAAAGTGCGACAGTTTTGTTACAAAGTGCGACAGTTTTGCTGCACAAGGTTTAATAATAGGCCTTATTTAAGAAGATTTGTTTAAATTCATTTTAGCAGCCTTGCAATATAGGTTTGCATTCTGGTTTTACCTCATAATATCGGGGACGATGTCAATGAAGACATTTTTACTGTCTTGTTTGCTGGGTTTTATTACGATTTCATTAGAGAAGTGACATCGATATCCACCATTAACTAAGCATACATTCCCATTAAAATTAATTAGGTAGCAAGAAGCAAATATCAGTTACCAAACTGTTGGATTACCTAATAAATAACCTATTTTAACTTGTCTGGTCTGCCGTGACGTAGGTTAAGATTATATTTTGACCATAGAAGTGGTGATAGCCATTTATGTGACTTGCTCCGCATGCTGCGAGACAAATATGCGACGAATGACCCATGATTATGCACGTTTAGCAGGTGGAGAATGGGATTTGGGTGTTACCCAAGAAAGCTTTTGATGGAAAATGTCTATAGAACCTCTTTCGAGACATTTAAAGTCATTATTTTTTTAATTCCCAACGCGACACACATAATGTATATTTTTTTAGACCCATGTGTTCTTTCGATCAGATAAAATAATTCAAAATTGTTCATTTAATTTTGTAAAAGAATTTTCCTATCGAACTACTTTTACTGAACATGGAAAATAACTTTCTCCATGAACTGTGTCGACTATCTTACTATTATTATACACCATACTATACAGGCAAACACGTGTAACGGTTAAACTTTATGTCCATATAATATTGATTTTATACAAGTACTTTGAGTGAGGTTTCATGTTGCAATATAATAACTTCTTTTGCACAGTGTCTTGTTTGTGAGATGAAATCAATGTAATAGTACAGAGAACTCAGGAAAAGATTGTGTTTCACGAGGGGACATAAATCTCGATTGATTCAATGAGTTTTTAATTTCAAATGTAATGGGCAATCGGTGAAAATCTTTTCAGTATTTTGTTGTTTGTTTTTTTAATTAACAGCTGATTTATAGCCATAGTAATTGAGTTGGACAGATTATTGGACCATAGCGATTATTTTAGAATATTATTTTATTCACACACTATCGTCATATTTTACATGGATATACCCATCCCGAATATTTTTTCCGAAGATTTTTCTCTATGCAAGAGTCTCAGGCCTATAAGGAGCGCCTTATTAATATGCATGATGAGTATACATCACTTTTCAGCAAGCCAGTTTTTGGCTGAATAGTGTAGACTTCATCTTGTGGAACTGAATGTTTCATCTTATTTTGTTATTGAAAAAGATTGGATTTGCAGCAAAAGTTATTAATTGATATCGTTTTAATTTTCACTTTTCAAAGATTTTAAAATATTTTGTTTCAGATAAGTTTCTTTCATTTTAACTGAAATGGTTCGTCTTAGTGACATAATGAGTTTATTTAGAATAATAATTTAATTCAATTTTCAATAAGAACCACGGATCCCTGCAGGCGTCTGGTTTTTACTGTTGTCCTATTCGATAACGCTACCTAAACATAATATTTTGCAGCAGTATAAAGAATATAAGATCGTTGCTGCTAATGCATGGTTGATATTGAACTTTCTAAGGCTTATGGTTAGTTCTTTTAGTCATAAAACCAAATCCTACCAGATCCTATCATTATTGGATTTTTACTGGCTCAACTGTACACCACTACTAAGCTACGCGGTAATTACTTTTTTCAATCATGAAAATGTCAAATACTGTTTACTACTAGCTAAACATTGTACTTAACTGAAAGTTGTGTAGTTACAAATGCTCAACTCGTTTGCAATAAATCACCATGAAAACTATCATAGCATGTATTCCAATTTCTACTTCAAAAACAGTAACATTAAAATAAGTCACGACATAAAATAGAGGGATTTGTATATAAATGCAAAATAAAGAATTCCATTACAAAAAGGTAATAGCTGTTTTCCCTGCAGAGAAATAGTAATTCTTTTCCATTACATTAGACTTGAAACTCGTTTGTAGTAACGAACATACACAAAGTACACCGCTGGTATGTTAAAGATGTATATGTGTTTGGGCTTTGCATGTTGTAATGTTGATGATTTGAACATCATCTAATGGGTTCAAAGAATTCAGTGATCAATAATTTTCGGTTGAGGTGCCGCTTGTTACAAACATTTGTAGGCGAAAACCTATTTATAACGCGTGTAACAATTTGTGAATGAAATCCCAAAGAACATGTATTCTCTGCTATTACTTTTATGTTAATCAAATGTAAACTGTTCGTTATCAACGTATCTTTTGGTTAACGCGGCGTATAAAGGTTGAAAATGCATTAGCGTATTTGTACGCGCGCGTAAACATTTTTGCTTATTCTATTTGAGTAGTGTTAATCGATTAATTGATCTTTTAAAATAAAGAGCTGGAATGTCCCTTTAATGGAATGTTCCTTTAATGTAAGGTTGTTTTAATAGAATGTCTCTTTAATGTAAGGCTTTAATGGAATGCCCCTTTAATGTAAGGTTAATAGAATGTCTCTTTAATCTAAGGCTTTAATAGAATGTTCCTTTATGCAAGGTTTTAATAGAATGTCCCTTTAATGTAAGGCTTTAATTGAATGTTCCTTTATGTAAGGTTTTAATAGAATGTCCCTTTAATGTAAGGCTTTAATAGAATGTTCCTTTATGTAAGGTTGTAATAGAATGTTCCGTTATGTAAGGTTGTAATAGAATGCTCCGTTATGTAAGGTTGTAATAGAATGTTCCTTTAATGTAAGGCTTTAATTGAATGTTCCTTTATGTAAGGTTTTAATAGAATGTCCCTTTAATGTAAGGCTTTAATAGAATGTTCCTTTATGTAAGGTTGTAATAGAATGTCCCTTTAATGTAAGGCTTTAATAGAATGTTCCTTTATGTAAGGTTTTAATAGAATGTCCCTTTAATGTAAGGCTTTTACAACAGCAGTAGTTTAGCGTGTGATCAAGCCATTTGTAACTAGCGTGAAAAGTTAATAATAAAAAAGAAAAACACACAACGAATTTACGGACAAAGCGACGTGGAGAAAATAAATACCCATCAAAATTGATGAGTCCATGCAGAAAGATTGTTCTTGAAAATTAGAAAGTCATCAAAGTATATAAATATTAATTGAATAGGTCTCTGTGTTTGCCTTGTGAATGTGACAATGAATATTAACATCATTGTAGTTCAAACATGATTAATTAGGTCGAGTTAGTTCGCATGGAAAAGAAAGCAATCAACATTAAAGCTTTGTTAGTAGTTATGAATAATTATTGATAGTATTTTTTTGTTGTTGAATGGAACATTGTTTGAATAAAAACGCCGATAGCATGTTACACTTGTGAAGGAGCCAAATGTTAGAGTTCTCTAGCGTGATTATACATAATTATATTGTTTATAGAAAAATGTTCATGTTTTTTTTTTTTATTTTTTTTTTTTTATTTCATTTCAACACATACATAATACAAAATTAATAGATAAAGGTAACGTAACTATTAAAACGAATAAAAGAAACACGATAAAATACTCTCTCAAAAATAAGAGAATGAAATGAAAAAATGTTCATGTTACAAGCAAGGGCATTGTTTAAATAAAATAAATAATCATATCATCAATAATGCCAGTTTCCTTTATCAATATTCTTTTATTTAATCATTATCGTCCTTAAGTTTGTTAAGTTTAGGAGGAAGGAACAATGGAGGCCTACTTTGTGCTTGATGAAGTAAAAACAAATTATAAAATACCGTATTATTTATATACAAAAAGAGAAGTATGGCAAAGTTTATACCCAAAGTGACTTTAAATTCTCCACATGACCAATTAAATGTTGAAAACATTATGTGTTTTTACAGAGAATTATAGAATTAAAGTCGCTAAACAATGAATGTTTTATGAACTTTGATTTGAAGACCATTTGTATTATAACAAGTGTTGACAGTTGGTATACGGGTCATTTACAATGTGTGCTTTCTTCGATTAATGAAAGACGGGTGGGGGTTAGGGTTTAACCCATTTAGGTCTGTTTAGTGGTTTTTTGAGGAGGTCTATAAAACATAGTTTTGAGATTAGAATAGATTTATTTTTCATTGAATCTGCTTCCTAAAACATTCTAAAACACTTTGTAATGAGTAACGAAAATGGATGAATATATACGTTGATTAATAATACGGAAGCCACATTATCATTTTCATTAGGCCTCCTAATAATGTTCAATAATAGCTAATACCTCATCATAATCCTTTAAAAGTAGGACGGTCATGTAACTGTTATCAGGCGTACCAATTGTACCCAGAAAAAAACCCGCGCAAACTTAGCACAGTCGTAATATTACTAGCAGACGATAATCTTCAATAAACTGTGATGATTTCTCCTATAAAAACAAACTGTACTGATTGAAATATTTAATACGGAGTAAAATCAATGGCCTTCACACTACAACTCATCAATCCTGAAAATATGACAGCATAAAATGGATTGGTTGAGACGGATTGATTGTTTGCAATGTTCACGCGGGTGCTCACCTTTGAACCGTCATGTCTCGTCAATTCAAACACATTCGTGCGTGAATGTGCTGATAACATTAATGTCAACGTTCTTGTATTGTATAATGCGCTAAAATATGGTGTTGAAAGCATGAGAGCATTTTAAAATTTGAAATTAATAAACTATCCCACTGGAGGGACCTGTGCTGGTTTTCCATCACTCGGCAACTTATCTTAACATCATTTATGTTGTTTTAGTCGATCAGACTGGGGGAAAATTAAGTTTATAATGGAAAACAGCATTAGGTGTTTGTGTAAACAATACATGAAGTCAGTCACTTCCATAGTACACTTCCTACCATATACGGTACATTCCATAATGTGGACCTTGTTAAAAATGAAACATGCTAGTAATAACGTCATTTTCATTGGTTTATTTGTAAATATGTACCTACGTAATTTGTACGTATTCTGTGCCTAATTTGTACGTATTCTGTGCGTAAATTGTACGTATTCTGTGCGTAACTTGTACGTATTCTGTGCGTAATTTGTACGTGTTCTGTGCGTTTGATAAGCTGTGTGGTTGTGATTGTAAATTGAACATAGCCAAAACTTCAGTAACGTACTAAAAATTTCACCTTAAGAGGTCATAATAATAAAGCATTTATTTATGTTGAAAATGGTTTAATATCAAAATTTCCCATGTTGTTTCATTCTGAATCTATCTGTAGGCAATAATGCTTTTCGTTTTAATACATTTTTGTCGCAGTTTATTGATTCGGGAATTGATTGTACAACAGGCAACTTAAGACGTTTGCAACATAATACTAATTTTCTGTGTCTAAACCTTTACACATTAAGCTTGGTTCGCACTTGGACGCAACGCAAAAAAGTAAGCAATTTGATCAATCAAACAAGAAGGATTAAGCGTGGTTCTCACTAGAACGCAACGCAACGACGTATTTACGCAAAATGATGTATTGCGTAATCACAAGTGGGAACCGACGACGCAAAAATCGCAGGTTTGATTTCACGTAGGTGGGGGGCAAGCACAATTATTAAAAGGGCATTTTCTTACGTTGCGTAGGTTGCGTTACGTTGCGTCGCTAGTGGGGACCAAGCTTTATCCGAACTATCGGTTGTCGTACTTCCGATTACGTCCTTGCGTAGTGTCAAAGTGGGAACAAAGCTTTAGCAAAACTGCAATATCAAAGTACTGTGAATGATGAGACAATAGAAATAAATACCATCAAAGATGCCTTTCAAAGTTTTAAAACACAAAAACAATAATATGACATAATGTGTCTTTTGACGTGTCGTCATTGTTCGTGATCAGTTGACCAAACGGACAATTAACACGTGATATTGGAGCGATGTTCTCGAATCGGTGAACCCATTGGTAACAGATGACGACAAAATGTTGAGAGCAAGTTTAACTTGTCAGAAACAATTGAAAGTAGATCATCAAATGCAGTATCTTTACACGTTACCTAGTTTATTATGACCATTTCTTATTTAAATTTTAAAAGGCGGCGCCGGTATTGTATTACACGTACTGGATGAATGAATATATAGGAGGGGAGAGAAGACATCGATGGTTCATTTTTTTTTTGGCAACAACAAACGTTATAAGACAGGAAGGGAATGGAGATGAGGGGTATATAAAGTAATGTTTCAAAACGTCCTGAGATCTGATTGGTTGCGCTTTTTTGCACGTCACAAAAATTAGATGAACATAATACCCAAGCGCGTAAGCCAACGCTTTTGATTTGCATGAATGAATTCGCCCCTAATAGAAAACATGTATTTTGAATTATGTGTGTTCATTGTTGTTAGGGGAGGTGTGGTCAAATTGTTTTAGGCCTAATGTGAGGTGAAACGAGTGAGAGCATAAGTAGTATATTGGTAGAGGTCAGGCAGAAGGCCCATGTTCGGATCTCGCTTGCATTTGCGTAAACATTTGTTTACTATCATGAATTATATATACCGTTTACACATTATTAATACAGTACTTATCTTTTAATATAGATGATTGGATATTGTCTTCGTAAGGATGACAGAGAGTTGGGTCAAAAACCACAAGCGACTGGGATGAATGGCATAGCTGCAACGATTATCACAGAGTTAGGAAAACCTCTTGACATTATAGCTATTCTGCAGCTGTCATGGGAAGACAGATTAAGGGTTAGTAACATATTCACAAAACATAACGAATTAACATCTTATATGCATATTTAATGTTTAATGTTCGGCCAGCAATAAATCATTGAGTAGTATGTCTCCTTTAACGATTAGAGTAAATTAGTAAATAGATAAATGAGTTCAGGTCAAAGGTTATGAAGCAACCTTATATTATATTAATTAAACGTTTGATGAATTCTACCATCTTAGTAGTGGCGCTTTATCTTTAACATACCCTCACTTTTACACGCGCTTAAGGCCTAATAATAGGGCCTATTTAAGGCTACGTCGGATCGTGCATACAATGGTTTGAAATCTGTGTATAAAGCTCTGTCTACATTATCAAACTAGTTTGACAAACAAAAAGTTTGATGTGCCCAAATATGGTAGTGGTACGTCACATAAAGTTTGATAGTGTAGACAGAGCTTTACGCTATATGAGTAGGGTCAAAAGAGGCTTTGGGCCAGGTGGTGTTGGGTGCAAGTTGATAAGTGATCGACTGGATTTAATCCCTCACCCCATACTGCACTACTACAACTACACCAACAGTTGGTTCTCTCAGTGATTGAGTAAAAACATCACCTTTAATAATATTATACATTTATCAGAAAGCTCCATGTATAATACCGAAATTTGTGTACTAGAAATATAACAGAAAATCACACATGAAACGAGTTCATATTTTGTACAAATCAATCAATGGAAATAAATCATTATTTCACCTTACCGCCCTTTTAATTCAATCAAAATTAAGTCAATTAAATCACTGTAATAAGACAGAGAGAGAATATGTGCAAGCCATAGCAGCGCGTACCGTATTTTCACTTACTAAATAATATCAAAACAGCACGTTTTATAGTCTGACATTTCAGCTTCGGTTTTCTCAATTACGCGCAAATTACCGACTGATTTTCGAAAATTAATTATGAAAGCAAGGTAGGTCTGACTTGTTCATAACTAGATCGCATTACCTTCGGTTTGCTTTCATCTTCCATAAACGATGGAATTCATATTTTATGTTTAGTTGTTCTTGTCGATAAATCCGCTCTGTTTTTCAGTACAATCGAGAGCAGGTCGAAATGACAATCAACCAAAAGCGCCAGTCACAAACTTTATGAGAAATTGACCAAATGCTGGTATTTTCTTTATAAAATGATCAAAAATGTAAAGGTTATTTTCAGCAACACAATCGGCAACACATCAAACAATAAATTGATTTCGCACGTAAACGTTAACTTTAACGGATGACACGGTCAACATTCTACTCATTTTTTTAATTACTCGAACAGTTGCGTTAATGTAACAAATCTGTCGTCCTGTTTATCATCAATGAGTTGCGTCAATAACGCCACTGCCTTGTTTACACACAAATAGTAGACTACGCAAGGCGTAAGCTATAGCCTTATACGCCGCCGTACATGTGAACACTAAAGATGAATCGCTTACCAATAATGTTCACATCTTGGTTCTACTAAACCACAGTTCGGTTTTATGATCAAAACATCAACCACATTGCATGTGTAAATTGAATGTGTTTAACCAACATTTTATAATATCGACATTAATTATATAATATATTTTATAATATAAAGACCGGTAGACTGGCCGTTACAAAAATTACAATATATTATATTGTCATTTTTGTAACGTCTCTAATAAATGAACATATCTTTCATTTCCATCACAACTATGCGCACACATAGGTTGAAAATAATGTCGTGTTATGGAAAGGTGAAGTGTGCAATATGTCTTTAGGGTACAATTAGCAAATTACAGAAACCTAGACAGATACATTACCACCATTGCCGTTTCTGTTTAAAGAGACATAATAATAGGCATTTGGAAAATTATATTTAAAGAGCTGAAATCCAATACGAAACAGAAAGCTTCTGGAAATGAATTATGTTTTGACGTATAAGCACGTACGTGTTACACTGTGTTCACATGTACACACGTTGCTTGCTGAATGTGCTGGTATTTACTGTGTGTATGTCTGTAATGTTTTATTTTATAGTAAGCCTAAGCCTGGTAGTGGGTGGTTCTCACTAGTATTGGATCCAGGGTAGAATAATCATAAATGCTTCAATGTGAAGTAAAATTGCAACTGTGTATAGAGTCTCCTTTCTCGCCTGATTATGATTCGATCGCAAGTCATCTATAAACGAGTCTGGCTGTATTAAATACTTTAGTATCATGATACAGCTAGACTATAGTTTCTAAGTGACTTGCGATAGTCAGTTAGACTATATCTAAATGACAGTTGCAGAATCGGTTGGTTTTCTAAACCCCGTGTACTTTCGTCTGTTGGAAACCAATCTTAATGCATTCATTATGATGATACATCTTGTAGTAGTGTATACTAGACATTGAATAACTGTAAACGTGTTTGGTTTGTCCCTTAAACGTCTCAACTTTCTCCAGTGTGAATACACACGTATTCGCATAGGTTACTGCTCGCGCACTTTGTACGTGTATAACCGTCTGAATGCTACACCGAGATATATGAGGAAGACATTAGATAAAGCAGGCTTCCTGAAATAAATACAGCTCATTAGCTTCAAGTGTTCTATGACATACACGTTTTGTGCTTCCATTCTGTACGCCAAGCACGTGGCCAAAGTTGTGATAAACTCTCACGTTTGGAAGTACAAATACATGCTTCGGATTCCAATAACTACCGACTTTAAATTGTTTTAAATTGTTTGTTATCGATTGTGTATCTTCTTATAAATCTAGCCATATAGTGTAGACCTATGCACAAGTCATTTTATACATTTCCCGCTTAAATTATTTGACTTCTGCACACGCTTTTATTCGACTGGTGAAATGCGTATTCGTGGAAACTTACGACATCTTTTTAAGTGAACCCGTAATATTTATAAATACATTCTGTAAACTGTATAATGTTTCACTTCATTTCGTTGCAGATGTTTTGTGAACTTAGTTTTTAGTATTTATGGCCATTTTAATAACTTCATACAGATGTTATACGCGCAGATTATACGTGGGATTATCACTTATACATATTTAATGTTCTTGTTTGTATTTTCATAGATATCACTGGGAATTGCAAGTTTACTCGTCTACATGTCCGAATCACCTCTTGGACCGCTTGGCATTCATGATTTTAAACTAGGCCAGTTTGTTGTGGTCGGTAATCAGGTATGTTGCATCGTCTGCTTAATGAATCTGTGAGTGCCACGTGATATACTTACTATATTTTACAAGAGATTGTTCATATAAGCTATAAGATAGGAATACTTACCAGGCTGTAATTGATTAGAAATTCAATATGGAGTCAAAAGTTGAATTTTTCTTATCCTGGATTTATACAACTGTATCACACAACTGTATCACATAGGCAATGGCATGTTTAATGTCGTTCCCACAATTTGACCAATCATGACGCGATGGATCTTTCGAACTGCCGCTTGTGATTGGTCAGTTTACTTGTGTTGCACGTACCACTCACCTGCGTTGCAACCAAGCCTTAAATATAGGATACGTTCACATCACTAAAATATGCATGGTAGCTCTTGGAAATCTTTTTCTGATTTTCTGGCCGAATGTATGCAATGTAAACCTTAAATTTAGCACTAATTATTTTTCATGTTGATGATATCGTTACTCGACCAAATTTTCTAATCGGTTGGTTACACTGGTAGGCCTACGCTATTCATTTGATGACCAGTGCTTGCTGTTGCTAACATTGACCATTTTTTAGAGAATAGACTAACTGAAAGCGACATGTTTTAATGTTCCTAGATAAAATTATCGGACATCGATGACGTAGATAACAATGAGCCTATTTGCGACGAGGAGACGCCGTGCCAAATCCATTTAGAGGGCGTCAAACATCCGATAACCACCGACTGTCATACTGACAGTGGAAGATGTGTCGGTATGAACGCAAAGCTGAACTTGTACAACTCGTATCGATATTTCTTCTCTGTTGCATTGAGTATTGAAACACCACCTGGACTGAAATTGTACATCGACAATTTCCTTAATAAAACAGGTAAGTCGGAACAGTAGACAGATCTGGTAACATCACATGCTTAAAAACATCGCATCTTCTTAATGTATTGAGAATATACTTACAAATCATGGTTAATATAATTAAACGGGCTTAGCAAACAAAAATCATCTGTCAAAGTCATTTAATTGAAATTGAAGTCAGTTTTTAAATTAACATAAGCAATGTTTACGTATTAATTGTTCTCAAATCTTAGATCATGGACAGGTCCATGCATAGATGAAAAGTTGATTTAATACGGTATATAAAAAGTACAATACAAAACGATAGCACACAGCTAAAAGTCAATTCCATAAACAAATGGTTTAATAAATAAATCATCAGTGTTAATAGGCCAAACGTTGTCAAAATATGGTTCTCGGTGAAGTTGTCCTTTAAGCACAAGTTGGATAATGCCAGCGCAGAACAGCCATGCCACTCTTGACTGTGACTTTATTAGGTGTGTTTGTTTTTCTAAAGGTTGGGATGAAAATAAAAGTAGTAGGCCCTACATTCCATAGTAGGACTTATTTATTACTCATGGATGAATTTTGACGAATCAATTAATTAAAGGAAATATTATATTTTTCCTATCTATCTGTCAATTGCTACTTCTCTTGTCTGTGAAGAGGTTGTGTCGTCATCAATGCATCACGCTGTTGGCTAATTATTCTGTTTTCATAACACACTAATGCACCATAAGCCAATAAACTTTCAAAAAGCAAACTGTCTCAACACATCTCATCCATAATCTATTTTGTATCTTCAAAGCGAATTATAAGATTATCTAGATTTAATGATGATATCTCTGTTTGTTATACTCTCTCTCTAGCTACAGTGTTCTGGAGCGTCAAGGAAACCTATCGAGAACTTGAACGAATCACGCGCTTATACGTCAGCGGCGCATATCTGAGCAGACAATCCTCAACTTCAGGTAACTTGTGTGCATAATTAATTATGGTAGATAACAATTGTTAGCTTTTATTTCGCTTTATTGGATGCACAAAGGAACATTAAAATTGAGCCAAGAATATATATTTTAAAGATATTATTCCTATATATCTATTATCCTATTAAAAAACGTTGCATAAAAACGCGCCATAACACGAGAATTATCGGCTGATAATCATTGATATGTTTTAATTTAGAGTACAAGACAATTGCTAATGCTGATTACACCGGCAAGTTCGACTACTGGTGCCCGTACACTATCCATGCTGGCGGGAGCAGTTGCACTTTTAGTGTTTTTGACGTCCATGAGGCTAAGTTGTATTGCGACAGTGACCCTTACTGTCAAGCATTCGTTCTCACCAAACAGAGAACGTGGACAGGTATGTATGATCTAAACTATTATTAAAATGATAATACATTGTACCGTACTTTCTATCTAATTTAACTATGTAGATAGCTGGGGATAATAGAGAAATATAAACACAGCAAAGCAATTATTGATTTAATCAAACTTCTCTCATTTTAGGTCGTCGTATAGCGTTCTTCAAAAACAACACGACCAAACCCGTTTATAAACCAAACAGTACGTTATACATGTGTGTGAGCTGAACATATGACGCGTTACGTTATACATACGTGTGAGCTGAACATATGACGCGTTTTGGAAACGACAACGTAATGGCAATAAACGCGTTCCAAGATTGTTAATTTTGTTGAAAGCTTGAAGCTCCTGCTGACGTAACATCCTGTTGAGAGAGAGGCAAAGATGAACTACCGTCTGTTTTTTCCCGCGCTGAAAGTGAACTTCACGCAAGCAAACTCCAAGACGGCCATGGCTGTATCACGTGTCAATTGGCAACTTGTCTCATTACTGCACTTTAAAATTGTATGCATTTCACAAAGATGGATTTTGATTGGTTGATAGTTAATCCATGTGCCTACATTCTATTACGACAAGTTTAGATTGTTTGTGAGACAGTAGGTGGCGCTCTGTCAATACAACTTGACATCGGAAAGAAAAAAAAATTATTATTTAAGAAAAAACTATTTTATTCACACAAACTCTTTTAATATTAATAAATATCTATGTACTTCTTCTCAGACGAAGTGAACAAATAAATATTTTCAGAGGACGCACAATATCGGAGTAACCGATAGAAACTAAAGGGAAAAAAATCAGTCTAGCAAGCAAATTAATATTTATTGTATTTTACGAAAGAGAATTTTATTATAATATATTTATACATGAGTGGATACAATATCGTATATCCATTTGCATACTACTTTCATAAATAATTAGGGAAATATAAAATAATACTAAAACTATAGTTAAATGATGACGATAACAGAACACTCTATGGTTCTGAACACCGTATTCATTGTAACTATATTAGTACCAATCAACTATGTTGCAACCGCATAAACAATACCAAATATTTAACTAGATTTGAACTCGTCACTACGGACGAGTTAGGTTATCCGCAGCGCAAAAGCCACGTGCACGTCATACGTTAGAATATTGCGCGCAGAAAAACGATTATGCCATTGAAAAAAATGTTAGTGTGCCCTCTATTTTGAGTCACGTCTAAGTATATACGGTATACACTATATACTGTATACCTACTACATACAGTGAAGAATATGTGAAAATAAGTGGCCCAAGTTATTGACGTTTTTGGACATGATGACGTCATCACAATTTTAAAAACGGTATATCATGCGAAAGATAATTGATTGGCATAGACAATATAAAAAAATGGGGGAAATGGAATTCGGATAAGTGGAGATGCGCTCTATTAAATGTGATTAGCTATGATGAAAGAGACAAAAATCCTATATTTTATATTTGAGTGGCCATACGATGACGTCACTATGTCCTGTTAGCCATATCGATTCATGATTCGATATCTACAACTCATCAACTTCCAGAATGTGTAATTTAAAAAAAGTTCACCTCGTAGTTTACAATCTATAATTGTTTTAAAAAAGGCATAATTTTGACAAATTTTTGAACTTTTTCTTCAAAAACGCGCGCAAATTGTTCAATTCTGCGTGCTCGTATGACGTGATTTTAAATCAAAATTGATTGAAAATTGGTAAATTTACTAGAAAAGGCTGAAAAAACAAAAATCAAGCAAAAAAAAGATGTTTTTGCGCTACGTGCGCACGCGCGCGTAAAAAAACTGCGCACTCGTGGGAATTTTTGAAATGCTCAAAATGACCTGAAACGCGTAGAAAGTTGATTAGAAATTGATTTTACGCATTTTGAAATTTTAAACGCGCATGCGCGCGTAATTTTCTGTGAAACATGCCATTTTTAATCCATAAAAAGTTTGCGCTTATTATGACTTAAATTTTCACTAAGTTTCAAAACAAAATGACTTATAGTTTTTAATCTATGATCAATCATTGAAATTCATAAAATCGCACTTAACTTACGCTGCGCGACTCTAAAGTCAAAAAACGAAACGTCCTGCACATCTACCGCTACAGGTCAATATTATGACAAAGTTACACAATCTTATGTTGGCCAGAATTAGAGATATGCGACCAACAAAATTCGTGGAAAGAAAGAAGAAAATAGAAAAAAAAAGAGAAAAAAAATAAAAAAAAAAAGATCCTGACAATAACAAGGGGTTATCCGCCAAGAGCGGATAACCAATAATAAAAATGTTTTATTCCATATTTAAAACTAACCGTGTTAAAACACGATAGGATACAGTTTGTATTTTGTAATAATCATACGAGATGTGTAATTTTTGGATAACAAAGTAAAACTTTATCTTTCAAGAATTGAATAAATGAAATATTTTGATATTAAGTGTTGATATTTGTATTTATATTTTCCATTTGAAATGGTGACATGGCGCGGAGACGGTGACTAAAAAGTTATCTTTTAAAGGTGTATTGTCTGAAAAAATAATTATTACAAACATTTTGTTGAATAAGCCATTATAATGTCACATAATAGTTATCCACTTAGACAAATAATTTGATTGATAAACAAATTATTTATCTGAAAAAACTGTAAATTTAGCAAAAAATAGCCAAATTGGCTGCCAGCCAACAGGTTTTTGGTTGAATTTAATTTATTATTTAAATTATTTTTTTTAATCATACTCATCCAACAGCGAGTAACTCGCCAATTACAGGATGGATAAACAATTTAAAAATTTATCGTGCTTATAAACTAAGTCTCATTTGAGGCTTAGGGAGTGGAGTTGAAAGAGATGAGTTACAACCCTGCACTTGGTCAGGATTGAACCCGGGACCTTGGGATTGGAAGGCAAGCACGTTAACCACCAAGCTACAGCTCCACTACGTGCTTCACTACGTGCTCCATTTCTACGGAAGTTATTAATTTTATTAAAACTACAAAATGACATACTTTGATTTAATTGTTTTTGGGGAACAATACATCTTTAATAGAAGATAAGTTGATTAATGAATACCCAGTATTTAGTCCTGTGTTGGGTTTGTGTTGAATGAACCTCACCGGCTGCGCCATTGTATTATATAAGTGAACAATGAGGTTAAAACAAATCAATAATTACAGCAGGCTGTTACGCAATTCAATGCAATTTTGGCTAGTTAGATAAGATTGAATATATGTGGTTTGTTATCATCCAATCCCGTGTGGTCTAGTGGTTAGGATTCGTGGTTTTCACCCACGCGGCCCGGGTTCGATTCCCGGCACGGGAAGGTTTCCTTTTTTACAGAGCATTTTACAGTATATTGTGCAAAAAGAAAAACTCCATTAAAGTACAATCAAATATCACTATATTTACATTACTATTACATTTCTTTATGATCCATTACGTATTTAATTCTATCGTTTCGGTTGTACTTTTCATAATAAAAAAGAAAATCCCCCTTAATTGAAAAAACACTAAATTAAAAATAATTATCTGCAGTACGAGACTTATATAACTTCCCTCATGCAAGTGACTAACGCAATGATTGGAAGTACTCCCGTGTGGTCTAGTGGTTAGGATTCGTGGTTTTCACCCACGCGGCCCGGGTTCGATTCCCGGCACGGGAAGCTCACATTTTTGTATTTACTTATAAAGGAAAAGCATTTCATTTTTTAAATTCAATCAAATAATTCACTAAACACAAAATAATAATAATTACAAATAAAAAAAAACAAATAAATAATAATATTTATAATAGATAGAATGGAAAAAGTCGAACACAATTGGCTGGTAGGCCTACATGGCTTTAAAAAACAAACAATACCCATGTTTATACCGTGGAAAATTTTAAAAAAATCTCAAATACAATTAAAATACGATTATATTTTATGTACTATTTTACAGGAAATTCTTTTGTCACTTGTATCTCCCGTGTGGTCTAGTGGTTAGGGTTCGTGGTTTTCACCCACGCGGCCCGGGTTCGATTCCCGGCACGGGAAGCTTGTGTTTTCTTTTTCCTTTTCGACTTATGAATACAGTAGTCTAATGCATGCATCAGTAGACCTGTTGTTGTATGTAATTGTAACGTTTAAACCTCAGTAACAGCTGCCGATTTTGAATAAGAAGCACACAGTGGGGTAGAGGTATAACTCACCTGCAGTGATGCTGAAGGTATGGGGTCCGGGTACACTACAAGGCTATGTTACTAGGCCTACTATTTGCTATTGGTTTGGTTTTGGTGACGTTACAGATGGCAGTGACAAAATGGCATTTTCCATGTGTTTCAGGTAAGGTGTTGTCTTTTGTTTTTTTGAAACAACACCGTAATGCTGAAGTACGAACAGGTGAAGCTCATTTATTTAAGTCGCTCGGGCATGCGCATTACATTATGTATTAGTAAGGATGGTGGAGTAATTTTGGTGAGATTTGACACAATCTTTAAGACAGCTGGGCCTATAAATACTAATATAATAATAGGCATCTAACTTACCAAGGTGTTATATACATTCCCGTGTGGTCAGGTAGTTACGATTCGTACTACTTGTGGCACCGTGTTTTACTCACTTCCTTTATAATACTTTATGTTATTCATGAAACGTAATAAGGATTCTATTTACTTTAAAACTACTAGCATTAAGTTTCTTTTCAATTTAACTATATTGTTTTCATGTAATACTAATCACAAATAAAAAGCATCACAATTCATGATCGATTTTTTATTTATTAATGAAACCTTTGAAAAATAAAGGTATAGTTATACTACAAAATATGTTTATTTTTTTACAATTGCAATTAATATCTTTCCTATTTAGAAAATGTTAGTTCAACAATTTCTGCATTCAACAGCGATTGACAATTCAACTCAACAAGGTTATGCTTCTGGGCATGCGCAGTGACTTTTCAACAACTGTGTAGTATCGATGACTTAAGCTCTGTCTACACTATCAAACTAGTTTGAAAAAAAAGTAGTATATGCCCAAATATGGTAGTGATATATCCAAATATGGTAGTCATTTCTATAGCAAATTCAGTCAACTGTGTTTAGCATTCAATGTTTTATACATTTTTCTTGAGTGTTTTCATGGAGGTTAAATTACTTCTTTGTACAAATGCCATGTAGTAATGGCAAAAAGGAACATACCAAACAATAAATATAATAATTACGCAAACAAATTAGATATTTTGCAAACACTAAGTACGTATTATTTACAAAAATCATGTTCATCAAATAATAATTTCAAGAAAACTTCCGTGTTGTTGTTGCAATCAAGTAATTCAAATATATGAATAAAAGTAGGCCTAACTTACTAAATAACGGTTACGTGGGCAGTATTAATCAGGCGACCAAACCCTATTCCTGATAGCTATTATAGGATTTTCCAAATAGATAATTAAAGGCTAGAAAATCTAGTTCCAGAAATATAGACACTTGCGCGTTCTGGAAACATTCAGGTCATACAGTAATATTTCAGCAAAGTAGCTAGCTACCAGTACGTATACTCGCACAGCAAGCTGTAGCATGAAACATTGTATTATTGAATAAATTTGACTGGTTCCGAATAAAATCTTTAAATTTGTTTAAAAATAATAATTTCTGTTGACATTAGATTGTTTCGTTTACTACACTTCACTTTTCTTGAATTCGTTGGCAGTGTACATTAGGTGTACACCATTACCTAAACATTCCTTGTCAAAGATAACTGAAAAGGTCATATTATACATGGTTGCAGTCGCGTGCTCAAATTTGAGTTAGTGTTTACCGACCGACCAACCAACCGACCGACATAGTGAGATGATGACTAACCCACTATTACAAACCATGAATTATCAGTTTTCCTCCTTAGACTTTGTAACATCAACAACCAGGAACCTGCGTTTATAAAAACAAATAATATGACCGCTTTCACTCTCTGTTTGATAATGTTCGTGGGCACTCAGTCTGATAGGTTTTATTAACATTTAATAATCAATTTAGAGGCCCAGCTATTTATTTGGGTATTGCTCGTAACTTGATTGCTAGTAACAATTAGGCCTAATATTAAGAAGTTCTCAAAAAGGTTTGTATTAAAAATAGCAATATGTGCTTTTCCTTCCGTTTTTTTTCTTCTAATTTATGGAACATATTTTCTTATGTCCGTCAACTACACTAAAGATCGCTACCAATTGAACATATTGAGATGTGACTATGTATTGCACGGCTACGTAGCGTCTATTGCATTCGCAACGAATAGTACAAACGATTTGATCACGGAGACCAATCACCAAAAACAGTTCGAATGATCCATCGCTTAAGTGGTTAAATCACTTACGCTGCGCTTTAAACGTCCCTGCGTTGCGTCTCTAGTGCGAACCAAACTTTACCTTAAATTACTCTTAATAGCTAAACGCTTACTTAAGTTATTATATGGTTATTTCCTGGTTGCTTTTATTTTGCATATAATTATTCGTAATCGAAAATGTATTATTTTAGCTGATGTAAGTTTCGAATGTTTCCTGTTTTCGGTTTGTTGAAGAGCCTTAATCAGTATAACAACATTTAATGCATTTCGCATCTACGAACAAAACGCGTTTACTGAGAAAATTTAAACGCATTAGAGAGAATTCAAACGCGTTCGTCAAGAAAATTCAAACGTGCGTGGTGTTGTTTCAGGTCTTCGTACACCTTCGTCAGATTGGCGATGTTCGTAATCAGGTTTTTATCAGCGGATGATTTGTACCCAAGCGCGCCAGATTTGTCCATACTCGGTAGTAATTCTACCATATCACGTGATAACACGCTATGTAAAAGTTTAAACGCAATGTGAACACACTCTCCGGTCTTTGCAACAGCACCTGTGACGATCCATGGTCGCTTTGCAGACACTACACTCACCTCTAACTTGTACAGAATCTCAGAGGCAGACATTGAATCTGTGGAAGTAGAAGTGAAACAAATAATCAGTAATATCATTAATAAATAAATGTTTGGCTTAAGTTGAAATTTATGTCTAGATAAATAAATATTTCAATTAAATATTCTAAATTAAGAAAACTAACAATCTCCTCTCTAAAGCTTGGTTCCCATACAGAAGGACGTAAGCCCACTGTAATTAATTTGACCAATCACGATGCGATGAATCATCCAAACTATCGCTTGTGATTGGTCACAAGTTTGGTAACCAAGTTTTGGAGCAGACGATACTATGTCTCATCACTTATTCAATGTTGAGCCGTTCGTTCTAATGCCATGTTTGTTGTTCTCACAAGGAATTGAATCTTTAAAATTAACTTGTCCTATGTTATGGTATGTTACTGTATAGGACTACAAGTAGGTATGCTTAAGATGTTAAAGAGCACACAGCTTTAAGACTACCAACATCAGTGGTTACCTTCGTCATCTTGTTTGTTGGCAATGACAACAACTGGAAGATCTCTTTGAGACTCAAAGTACTGGTGCTGGAGAACACCGTCTAAAGTATCTTTCGCTTCATTCACTCTATTATAATCACTGCTGTCAACCACAAAGACTAATGCTACAAAAAAAATATATATATATATTGTTTACGTTGGAAGTCATTCTTGTGGGCTCACAAACAAACGAATTCCTGCAGCCAAATGACGTGGCTGTTGAATTTTATGTACGTACATATGATTTTTTTAATGAAATAAACGTGCATAATATTAAAAAGATTAAATTTAAGAACAAGAAGAGGGCATGAAGAGTTCGATGTCTTCGATAAGTTGTTTACAGCACAGTTCATGGTCGTATTGAAATATTGCCGGTAGTGTAAGTTTTATTAAATTGTAAAAACAAACCGTCAACAAGTAGGCGAGGCCTAGTAAACTTAATCGTTCTATGCATAGATGAAACACAATCTTGATTCAACAATGCTTTATTCCACCATGAGCAAATTATACATTCGTTGGAATGGCGGTGCATACAAGGATTCATGACAAGGATTCATCGGCCTACATTACATTAGTGTCCCATAGTAGCCCACAGTACTAATTTCTAATACTAATACTAGAACCATTTCCAATCATCGTTTCATAAATTACCTTCTGAATTTGAGAAATAAAAGTCCCAAGAAGATCGCAATTCTTTCTCTCCTCCAACTTCCCAAACATTCAGTTTCGAGAGATCATCAAACTCCATGTCTGCCACAGTGAATCCTCGGGTTGGTCCAGATACCTTCTCTATATCTCTGTCTAGTTTTGCATTTATTGAAGTTTTTCCTAAAAATGGAAAAGATTTTGATTATTGATGTAGCGCGTACGGTAACAATTAGAAAGAAAATCCGCCTTTGAGGACACTACAAATTATTCTTCATGTATTTGGTGTGATTGATCTCTGTCTACGCCATCAAACTAGTTTGACAAAAAAAAGTGTGATCAAATTTGTTGTAACATAAAGTTAGATGTGTAGACAGAGCTTTAGAAATTGTTGAAGGCAACTTGCTACATTCATGTTAGGCTAAACAGATTGTCTAGTGATAGCTGAATTTCATTTTTGGCAACGTCATTATCATCTCGAACACTAACCTGATCTAAATAATTTATTCATAACAATTGTGGCTTTTAACAGCAAGATTATGTTATATAGCTTCTTATCAAATAAAACATTCATGCTTTAACGAATGTTTTGTTCGTTATACGTTTAGTGTAATCGATGATGGAAGAAAAATATTTTCAGGAAGAAAATAGATTATTCCATTGACACTTCTGGTTCAAAATTTACCGGTAGGTAATATGTTTGGTTTCCGTTGCTGGTATTATATCCTACCGCTTGATATAAAGATCTCTTTTTTCTGCCATCTATGTTTGTATTTCAATAATTATATTTTTTATACAACATTTCCGTTTTGCAATCATTTCCTCTTATTAAATAGTGTATGACCTTGCTTGTGGTTTTCTATAATATACTTCTAGGTGTGGTGTAGACCTACAACCTTTAGTCAATTTCTATAGGATTGATGGATTTGATATATTTTTTCATTTAAGTATAAGTATATATTTTTGTATAATTCAACCCTAAAGTTGCAATAAAAGTATTTTATCAGTTTATCAGTTTATAGGCCTATTAAAGTTTACCATTTACTCAATATACACGTTCGTATATCATGTGTAGGCCTACACTAATGGTGTTCCGGTTACGTTACGTCATAGTTTGACGCAACGCAAAAACGTAAATGAAACTCTAGGGTGTTGGCCAATGACAAGCCATAGTGCGAATAATCCACCGCGTCTTATTGGTCAAATCAGGGAGTTATAACAACTCCCTGGTCAAATCACTTACGTTGCGTTACGTCCTTGTATTACGTCTCATAGTGAGAACCAAGCGTAATAACGGGAACGTAGGACTTTATTTGGAGACAACGGTGTCTCTTGGTATATGTGGTGAACTTCTTCTAATCCATTATTACCGTATTATAACCCTTTATATATATATTGGTGTATTTATCCCAGACTTTATAAATATGCCATAATTTAAAAAAACATTAACTGAATATAGGAGATGGTGGGCGGATCCAATTGAAGCTGCATGATGATATGATAATATGAGATTATATAGTTAACTACTTTTTGATATTTATTTTGACAGACTTTTAATATTATATGTTAGCGCTCCCTTTAGATCCGCCAATGAGTTCTAGTTCAATTAATCCCGCGTTACGAAAACTATAATAGCATATTATAACGTCGTGTCGTTTAATATAAATTGAAAATCATATTATGTAGGCCTATTGTATTGCAAAAGATTTTAAACGTACACATGTTTTCACATGTTATGATGAGCCATGTATGTCTGTTTATACAAAAAACGGTATAATCATTATTTCGATAACTCATCTTTCGGCGGACGTGTCTCTTCGGGATTTTTTGCCCAAATACTTCCTGATGTTAATGCAGTGCATTGTCTGCTGCCTGTCGATTATTAAACATCGTAAACTTAGACCGGTTGTAGAACACGATAACAGATTAGTTTCTTTGCTTAATAAATATTATTTGTGAAATGTAATCATTCTCATAAATCTATAAAAATTTAAGAGTTATGACAATAATTTATAGAGTACACATATTATATTTGCATAAACATGTTTACGATAAGAAAAGGACGTATTTTGGAAGTGAGTTTACGGTGTACAAATTTTAAGTTACTGAATTCTTAATACTATTAATCGGCATATTTGTCCTAACTCGTTTGGTAGAAGATTAGATAATAATTTGATGAAAGAGTTAACTTGTGCCAAATAAGAATAGGAATTCATAATCAGTTTTCATTTACAAATATTTATTAATTACCGGATGTATAAATCAAGTTAAATTTAACAATAATGCAAGCCTATCAAATGTAAGCGTCTTGAGATAAGACCTTAACACAAACGAGTGAGAGGCGCACAATTAATTTTTACCATTTACCATTGATGTCAGAATTTCACAATGAAATATTTCCTTTAAATGTCCTCTAAATATTAGTTTAGGTCGAGTAAGTTCGTAATTAATTTTACAATTAATAATAATACATAGACTAAAATGTATAACACGTGTTTACGAAGATTTCTTCAACCACCGTAAATAGAAGACTATTCGGGTTCATTGGATACTAAGCAATAATCAAGACCGGGCGGTCCAACCGATTATGGTTATAACTTTAATTATAAATCAAAATAATCCAGTTTGTCAAACAAAATGTATCGTCTATTTTTGAGTAATTAGTGTTTTATTCTAAGCTATGTTTCCAAGGCACGCTCAAAGAACACCTTTTTATAGCCGACTAGGACTTGTAGTTTTAGGCATGGAATAAAAAGTAGGCCTACAAACCTGAGCCATCTAAGCCAAGCATTATAACCCTCCAATACCGTGCTTTAGAGTTTCTTGCCAATAGCCAGTCTTCGATCTTCTTTGACATGGGACAACCCATGGTTCCTTTTTGGCGTTGCCCCTTCTGCCTTCTTTACTTGATCACAAATATTTTCCGAGATCTTTTTATGACAAACTTTAAACAGACGTCACAAAATGCGTGTTATTTCCCATAGTCATTCTGAAACTAAAATATATCATTATTTTAGCATATAAAAACGGCCGTTACCACATCTCAATAACTCGTCTGTATAACCACTGGTTCAATGCGTTAAATATTAAGACAAAATTACCACACATAATTCAATTCATCTTACACAATAGCTTAGAATAACCAACACTTCAAACCCCGTACCACCAGTCACAATAGGCCTACATTTTTAGAACAATTCTTAACACTCGGAGAAAATAGATGCATCAAGATTATTAATTATCTAGCCTACTGTATGCTCGACGTACAATTAATTTGTGTAGGCCTAAACCTGTTAATTACCTTATAGTTCGACGACATTAATGCTCCCTGGTTCCATGTAGTGTGACCTAAACTGGATTTGGCGCGTGTATTATGTTATTGACGATATGTAGCTCGTGGTCCTAACAAGAACGTGTCCGGCTAGTTATTGAGATAGATTAATCATAAACGACGAGCATACTATCTATTCGCACCTTGTTTCCGTGTTGGTAGGAAGTGTTTTTCTCGTTAACGAGTTTACAAGATGTGTTTAACACCGCCCAGGTCTCGTACGATGACGTCATCACCGGTATAAACTTTTCATTTGAAGGTAAGTCTGTGAATCAAAAGATGCTGAGTCAATGTATTTGTAATGACACAACACGATAATAAATGTTTAATTATTCTATGCAACTAAATGTCTTTAACAGACGGTGGATAGCAGAGTTCAAAACAATCACAAGCACTCATGATCAACCCCTCTAGGCTATTTCTGTGTAAAGAATACGTGACTAATTTTTAATATCTTTTTTTGTTGGTTGGTTTGTTGGTTATTCATGTTTAGTTAAGCTTGGTTCCCACTAGAACGTAACGCAAGGACGTAAACGCAACGCAAGCGTTTTAACCAATGACAACAACACCACAACGTATTGACGCAACATTATTGCTGCAAACATCGTATTTGATTACACGCAGGCGGGGGCAAACACATTTATTGTAAGGGCATTTTACGTTGCGTAGGTTGCGTTACGTTGCGTCGCTAGTGGGTAAAGCGTGGTTCCCACTAGCAACGCAACGCAAGGACGTAACGCAACGTAAGTGAATTGACCAATCACAAGCGATGGCTTATTCGCTTGTGATTGCTAACTGTCTATAACTTCGCTTGTCATTGGTTAAAACGCTTGCGTTACGTTTACGTCCTTGCGTTACGTTCTAGTGGGAACCAAGCTTAAACCAAGCTTAAAACAATCTTGTACAGACATTCTTACACAAACAGCATATTTTATTGGAAAGATAATCATAATATCTATCCAATAAAATATGAATTTTGTGTATTAATATCTGCTAGATAGCTTTTATTAAACCAAAAAGATGGACTTTTAGCTCAATTTCACAAAAAAAAAAACCTTTTACGGCCAATAGTTTTTAAGACTGTAGGAATGTGTACTACCTGTACAGGTCAAAGGTCAATAAGAATATTTTGGGTCATTTTCTCGAAAAAGTTCTTATTAGACTGAATAGAAATATATATCTTCAGATTAATTTGAGCCCTATTTAAAGTTTGTCCAACTGTTAGTTACGGAGTTATATGATATGTAGGTCAAAGGTCAAAATTGCCAAAAATCATGCTTCCGGCCATTTTTGGACAAACTTTTCCATTAGAACGAATATTAATATGCATCTCCCAAATAATTTGACACTAAAATTATTTCATTTAAAATAAGCTTTGCAAAGATATGACCATTTTGTTTTCAATGGGTCAAAACATTCAAATTGAGGTCAGAGGTCAAAGATGAATTTTAGAAATTTGACAACATGGGTTTTTATAACCAGCATGATTCAAATATTCATAAAACACAATGTTTACACTTTCCCCATGATCTGCTCACGAAAATACATAGGGATCTGGACTATTCTCCTAATGCGAAAATTTTGATAAGTTTAGTACTGTAGTCATTCTTCAGTAAGTGTCTAAAATCGTGTCCCGATACTTTGGTGAGATAGAGACTGAAAATTCATCATTCAAAAATAAAAATTCTTGACTTATATCATAATCATCATTATTGTAAATATAATTAATTACATAAACCAAAGATAATAACATTGATATTGTTAATTTTTATAAAAATGTTTCAGGCAACTTAACCCCCTAAAACCTCATGTCCCGATCGTACATCTTCAATTTTATGATCGCTGTATATATTTCATAACAGGACTTTGTTATTGAAAATATTGTAAAAAGTTAGTTAATCATGATATCATGCGATTTTATTCTTCAAAATACATCTGTACATACATTAAATCTCAAACTTTTAAGTTTTTGTTTGGAAAAAGCTTGTCCCGCAGTTTTGTGTCATATCCGTCACATAATTTAAATGTGCCGTCTACAGTTTAATAAACGACGGGGAAAAAATTGATTGTGCGTTGTAAACATACGAAGATATTGAAATAAAACTAGCCGCACATCATTTTCAATAAAAGAGGAAAAAAGCTAATAAAACGAGGTTTTAGAAAAATTACAGTTGCGTACCTTTATTCAATGTCATATCCGAACGGTATAGAACTCATTAAATAATTATAATTTCTGATTTTTTTTTCTATTGGAAGTACAATTTATTCACGGTATCTAGAAGTATGTACTCCGTCTCCGCTGTCAGACATGCCTACGGGGTGATCCTGGGCTGTTCTAAGCTAAATACATCATCTCCGTCACGGTCAGCTCCGTCACATTTCCCAATGTTTCGTTGTGACGGAGATGACGGCCAGTGACGGATATGACTTTTTGTTATTGCCAGGGCCTTTTTTTGTTGTACATTTTGTTTTGTTTATCTTTATTATGTTATTACATTGTAAATATATGTGACTCTGGTCAATAAACATATTCAAATCATATCTTAAAGTCATTTCCGTCATGGTTTCATCTCCGTCACATGGATATTTTATCCTTTAAAATCCTCAAATATTTCAGTAATGAACGCAATTATGTGGTATAATTGAAATATAAACCATATTCTTCTAAAATGTCAACAGAATTTTGTAAAACATCACTGACAGTCATCCTATTTTCTGAAATTCATTATTTTTTGGAATAGTAAATGGTTTTGAACGTATAACATCATACTAATAAATGTTAAAACAATCATTTTTTGATTAATCGAGAACAAAAATACTGTATAGTATCAAAGAATTAATAATGGAAATAATTTTATAATTCCTAAACCGTTATTTTTTCTATTTGTGTATATTCCATAAATGTGACGGATATGACCAACATGGTACCATGTATTTAATGCGAATAAAATACGAAATATATAATAATAAAGATCGCGCCAAACATACGCTTGCCATGTAATACATGTTCATTTATCTGCTGAATAAACTTTAAAATTTAAAAAAATTCAAGTTTTAAAAACGATTTTTTTATAAACCTGAAATTAGACACTTACTGAAGAATCACCCATGTATTTTTCTAAAGCTTGGTTCCCACTAGCGACGCAACGCAGCGACGTATTGATGCAAAGTGCTGTATTGCGTAATCACAAGTGGAAACCGACGACGCAATAGTGCTGCAAATATCGCAGGTTTGATTTCACGCAGGCGGGGGCAAACACAATTATTAGAAGGGCATTTGCTTACGTTGCGTAGATTGCGTTTTACGTTGCGTCCCTAGTGGGAACACGCTTAAAGGTTTGACGACTTTATCGACCTA
Organism: Antedon mediterranea; assembly: GCF_964355755.1. Taxonomy (NCBI): domain Eukaryota; kingdom Metazoa; phylum Echinodermata; class Crinoidea; order Comatulida; family Antedonidae; genus Antedon; species Antedon mediterranea. The sequence goes on along the minus strand of NC_092679.1, from coordinate 6,666,227 downwards.
TGAGCTAATTTGACCCTCTTCTGTACATCTTGACAACCATGCCCATCCGGATTAAAGCGGAAATATAGTATAATGGCCTAAGTGTACCAAAGTAGTTCCCTTTAATGTAACGTTATTAATCATAGGTTCTATACAAGTTTTTTTTTCAGTTTTTCGCAGTTTCTTTAAAGTGTTGGAAATGACGTGATAGAGGTAAAGATCACGTGTCATGTGTGTACTAATAGGGTTACAGATTGAATTTTTGTTATGATTTTGTTTATTTATTAATATTTTATCATCCTGTAATCAACACAAAAACATGAATATGATAACACCACCAACCCCTGACATAACGCCTGTTTTGTTGAGTTGTATTGATTTACAAAAGCTAGCTGTCTACACTATCAAACTTTATGTGACAAGTGATGTGTCCATATATGGACATGATGATGTCATATCACTACCATATTTGGGCGCATCACAATTTTAAATTAGTGTCAGTAGAAACTTCGTCTATTAATATATGAGATCGAATACATTGTTTTGAAACACTTACATAGTTTTATAGAGTATTACTCTATGACACACGGTACTTGAAACACTGTAGGCCTATGTTATTAGTTAGAATACAGCACATTGCTTGAATCCTCTTCGGTGCATGTTTGTTATATATGGATCTGGATCTTAGATGTTTTTCATGGAAAGTAATATTGCTTTTACAGTACTATTATATATATCTTATTTTCATCATAACACATATAAATAACAAATTGGCAAAGCTGGCCACTCTCATCAGGTAATGTACAAAGCATGAATGATAATATCCTACTTATTATTTTCTTACTTATAGGTTTCAGATCGACCAATCGAAACAACCAATGTAATGATAATAATCTGAGAGCATTACACAATATAAAAAAACTAATAAAAACAATTTCGTGAATTATACAAACATGCTTTTACGAAAGCGAAAATATCGTTACTAAATGGCTACGATACAACAACTATCATTAGAGTTATATTTCCATGAACTTTACATTAAAATTAGAAAAATTAAATAAATACCTTATAGAACAAATTTAAATTAGCACTGGTGTAGGACTGTGATTTATTATCTTATCGCAACTGGCTGTTTAAAACTACAGCGAATAAAAGATGACATTTACAACCGCACCCTGTCACACCCATGTAAGGAGTTAACTCTCTGTCCCATGTAAGTTATATAACACTAACCTGTTTAACAATGACGTCCCAAATAAAATGTCAGTTCTTCTTTCCACGAATGTTCCATAGGAACTGTGGATCACTTAAAAAAGGAAGGCAATAATAAAGTCAAAGGTCACCCTTGTATTGTTAAACGAGCCAATGCCAAATCGAATTACTCAGTAACATTTATGTTTGAAAATATTTTTTTATTGAATAGTTTGTGTGTAACGTTTTTTTACTTGAAAAAAACTAATGCTTCCCGTGAATCGAACCCGGGCCGCGTGGGTGAAAACCACGAATCCTAACCACTAGACCACACGGGAGATGATATTAGTTTTAACATTCAAGTGTAACAAAATTGGAATCGTACTTTAGATAAAAATAATAAATACAAAATTTTAAATGTTAGTTGTATTTGAGGGGGATTTTTGTTTTCGTTTTTTATTTTGCATGATATAAAAAATGTGTTTTATTTGTGAACGAACGATTTAAGTGAATTTAAATAAATGTTTTTAAGTGATCAACCCCTGCCTTATTCTATTGGGGTGGGGTGTTGGTTCTATGTCTAAGTAATCATTTTTTTGGTAAATAATGAAATATTTTGTTTTTATGAATGCGTTCAGTGTATTCTAATTACAGTAGTTTGTTACTTTTTAAGAAAAGTATAATAAAAAAACACAAGCTTCTTGTGCCGGGAATCGAACCCGGGCCGCGTGGGTGAAAACCACGAATCCTAACCACTAGACCACACGGGAGATGCTTAATGTTTTTTGACATCCAATCATTGTATTAGTGACAATACAAGTTACAAAGGTCTCGTATAAGATAACAAGAATGCCATCAAATATGCAAATTTGTAAAATTTTATAAAATATAGTCGTATTTTAGTTGCATTTTAAGAGTTGTTTTGTTTCATTTGGCATGTGTTTTGTTTGTTTTTGTTTTGGTTTTTGTTTTGCCTTGTACCATTTCCAATTGTGTTCGATCTATCTATTATAAATAATATATTTTGTTTTTGTATAAATAATTTGAATGAATTTAATGAAATGTTTTTATTTTGTAGTGAATAACGAATAAATATGATTCTCGTGTGGCGGGAATCGAGCGGCCGCGTGGGTGAAAATTACGAATCCTAAATTTAACAGTTAGGCATACCACCATTTTAAGAAATAAAGTTTTAATTTTCTCTGTTTTTCGTATACAATATCCAATGATAATTATAGTATGTACAATATTTTTATGGGAACAACTGAAAAAACGAAGATATTTTGTTAAAAACATCATTAACTGGTAGCCTATACTAATACACAATATCTGAATAATAATGTATGTATGTAAATCTTTAATAAGATTTTGTTGTCACTTGTATTGTATTGTATTGAAATGAAAGTGAAAAAAGTGGATGCCAACATATAGTTAAAAGATAACAAGACATTAGAAATAGGTGCTTATAATCAATGGTTATAGGCTAATTATTTTATACTCATGATGTTGAGATCTTAGAGCACAAAAAGCTTACATAAGCACAATTCTTTGTATAAGGATGTTTTTCACAAGTTCTATACATTTACCATTGCAAATGATACAAGTAGATAGAAATAGTACGCACTACCAAAATGTTATCCACAGCACTTGCACTATGAAAGGAATGATTATCACAAAACGCGAAACAATAGAATAGGGATTTCCCATCCAGTTAAAAGATTTGTTTGCGCATGCTCAATAAATAGTTGTTTGCGTTGCTAGGCCATGATAAGCAAAGCATTCACCGAGTGCAGAAAACGGACAACAAATTTACAATTGTCTTTTATAGGATTATAGTTTAGAGTAAACATTGTAATAAGTGAATTTGTTTATTTTTGTATTTCGAAGACTCTAAATATTTTTACAACGAGTTATTACCATGGAGGAAGAGCAAGCAGCACAGCTAGGCCTGACCACAACAACAGACGAACCTGACACAATGGAAAATGGAGGCGGAGACGCAGAAGAAATCCCCGCCGAAGCTCTGGCAGGTGTTGAAGAAATGAGAGAAGAGCTTGATAAAATACATATAGATGTCCCTCCAAAAATTGACACGTGAGTTTATGGATATTTTATAGGCTAGACAATACTCATCATATAGACTAGCTAGGCCCTACTACTAGCTAGGCTAGGCCTAGAAATACAATACAATAGAATAGGCTAGCCTAGTTTTAGCCTATCTATATAAATATTATAAAAAAAATGTGATACTAATTTATTAATATTAGATCATTGTCAGAAATTGTTTTCTTTATTTTATTATTTTTTTCATTTAGACCAATCATCAATATGGATAGATTCCCAATAACATACAAAGAAAATATTGCAAAAGAAAGGTTGATTTTACAATATGCCGAGAACTTTCGTCGTCAGTTTGTACATCTTTATCGGGACAGGAAGCCATTGCTCTTAAACCCTTCGAATGAATGCAAAGTTGAGAAGTTCGTGTGTACGACAATCCAACCAACATTACTACCATTTCAAGAACTATATAATTATGATGGCTGTGCCGAATTTGTTGCAGATTACATCACATTTGAACCATTGGACTCGCCGATAGAATTGGTAGGTACAGTACTACAAACAAAACAGAAAAAAACCTACAGTATTATATACAGTGTATATATAAATGTTATTTCATTCCTATTGTGCATTCTCCCCCCCCCCCCCAGCCCCCTCCACCCCACCAGTAATTTAGCAAAGAATAAAACAATGGAAAGATTTCTGTTTCTTTTATAGCCTAGGACTGTACGTTCACCAACCACCATACTTGAGACACAGCAGGGAAATAGCTTTGAAATGAGTACAATACTGTGTTCGTTTCTTCTGGGAGCAGGCTACGATGCATATGTTGTGTGTGGCTATGCTAACCGTGAGACAACACTGTGTGATGAAATCAGAGAAATTTGCCCGCTGCTAAAAAAGAAGGATGAGGTACTGCATATGTGCTTATTTTATAAGCTCTTTACACTATGATTGGCTTTAACAATTACAACACCCATGCACTCGGTAAATTTCAAACGGATTAAAGGTTTTTGAGTATAATTCAACATGCATCCAAATTTGTTTTTGATCATCACAGAATTTGTTTTGAAACACATTTCGGAGATACTATAGCATGTCTGATGTTTGTTGTAAATCAGTAATATTCCTATTCTTCCAGCCATGTTCCTTGTGATTTAAAAAATAATATTTTTCAGGTTAAAGAAGAAGAGAAAAAGAAGGTGTTGAAGAAGTACACCGTTAAACCTCCCAAGGATCTTCAAAGTAAATTTATTCGTAAGCAAGAAATGAGGCGGACGAAAGAAATCGAAAACGAACTTGAAAAGAAACGACTTGAAGAAGAACAAAAACAGGAGGTTAGAATGCGTACAATGTTTTTAATTATTTTATACACATTACTGTATTATATATTATGGTAAACTACTGTATGAAAGTAATATGGTTGAATGGCCGAGTAGTTAAAACAGGACACTTGAGGCCACATCTATTTTATTGCAGGTTCAAGGCATTAATTGACCATAAGAGCTGGTTGTAAAAAAAGGCTTCTTGGACTGAAAACTGGAGGTCCAGTGTTGCCTCAGTGTTCTGTTTATTTATGACCTTAAAAGTTTAATCATTTTGTTATGGAGAAACTACAAGAATTTCTCTATGTCCCAATGGGATGAAAGAGGAATAACTATAATTTGTTTTAACTTAAAGTGTTGTGGGGTTGGAATTGACTAGTGTTTTGCTATTTTCCAGCTCTAATTATCCATTGTATTATATTCATTTACAATATTGTTTTGTTTGTTTTGTATGGATAATAAAAAAAGAAAGAAAGAAAGAATAACGATACCAATTAAATGTTGTTTACCAATATTTGTAGGAACTAGAGAAAGCACCAGCAGATGATTTACATGGTCTTAGAATACACAGTTGGGTGCTGGTGTTGGCAGGAAAACGTGAAGTACCAGAAAACTTCTTTATTGAACCGTTTACTGGCAATTACTACCTCACACATGATGAAAGGTTCCACGGCATTGAATCCTTGTGGAACAACACCAACTACTATGTCAACATGCAAGATTGCTCTAATGGATGCAAGGTAGGAATGAAATCAAATCTTGAAACTGAAAGATTGTATAGGCCTATAATTGATTAAGTGGCGTAATGGCTATGAGCGCTCACTAAACCCAGAGCCCCTGAGGTTATGGCATTGAAATATGTCGGTAAAGGCTAAAAACGCCCAAGGCCTTCAATGTTGGAGGGCCACTTAGGGTTTTTAAACCAGGAGCCCCAGGTCTCTACATTACGCCCACTGATACTTCAAAGAGTTAGTACTCAACCAGCATGTACTGTCTAGTTAAAACCATGTTCACCAGCAAAATGGCACACAAGTCTTGATGTATGTACAGTCTCCGTAGATAAAACAAATACTAATAATCATATAATCAAGGAACTCAAAATTGGCCAGAGATATACTGGAAATTAATTCATTTTTAAAATGGTAGTGAGGAGAAAATCTGAGAATGAGAAAAAGCTGCCGCACCAAGATTTTGAACCTGGAACTTTCTGCTTGATATGCAGATGTCTTAAACTTTTGATCACTTGGAGCTGGTATAGTATGGTTCATATTCAATTGGATTTATTTATAACTTACTTTTTCTTGGTAGGACTTGATTTTTGATCTTGGTGATTGCGTCAGGTGGGAGTACATGTTTCCGGGCAACGAGAAACCAATTTTAGAGATTGCTGATGAGGATGAGCTTGAAGCATTTGACGACGAAGAGGTACGTAGTTCTTTTGACATTTTTCTCCATACTCCTCTGTCAGCATACCGCTTACTTTATTCAAACTCGCACTTAATATATTTAGAAATCCTGCCATGTTTAGACACGTACTTACCATATTTAGACATGTTGCCAAATTTAGACATACAGTACTTACCATATTTAGACATACTTGCCATATTTAGACATACTTGCCATATTTAGACATACAGTACTTAATATTTACAAATTGTTAATATTATTTAAGGATGAAGAGAAAGAGGAAGAAAAGCATCTTGATATGCCGCCCTCGTGGGTCAGCCCTATTAACTTGACGTTGAAGCAGTTCCAGTCAAGATGTCCGAAAGGAAAGAAGACAATTCTTTACAAAAGATCCAAACTTGAGAAGTTTGCCCGCTACTTAATGGATGACGGTCTTATAACGAGACTAAGCATATATCACGACAGAGAAAGTTAGTATTTTAATGTTGACGGTATAATATTAACTAGAGCGTGAACTAGACACGTGTAGGCCATAGAGTTAAGTTTCATTGCTAAACTCTGCTTTCCAACAGTGGCTAAACAATACTAGTTTACTGAAATATCACAAAGAGTGTTTGGAATAAAGTATCTGATAATTATTCATTTAATTTTATTAGTGAAAGAATTAATTCAAGTGAAGGAATGGTACGCACACAGAGCCGATAAACTGGACATGAGGTTCCACAATCACAGATCTGGACAGATTACAGAATACTACAAAGAAGGAAGACAGCAGAACCTCAAAGGTAATAAACTTTCTAATTGTCTGACTTCTCGGAGGTCCAAATTTGAAAAAGTGATATCCAGAGAATTTAGAAAAGCATAGCCAAACAATAGAGGGCGCTATACACATTAAAAAAATATAATATTATAGAGGGCGCTTTTAACATAAATTTAAGTACAGTACGTGGAAAATGTGTTTGCCTGGGGAAATGCATTTTTCAACACCAACAAATCATTTTTATATTTATTTTTCAAATCTTACAGAGCATCTTTACAAGGCAATGACACCAGGTCCAGAAACTGAAAGAACTATGATTTTCTATCACCATTCTCGTGTCGACGGACTTGTAAAGCGGGAAGAAACGGCAATGGCGATGACAGAGTACTTCACCAATAGACAAGATTTTCTTCATTACAGGAATATTCAATTTGGGAAGAGACCAAAGAAGCTAGAACCAGCTAATGCAGCCCCTAGTCACAATCCACGGCCAATATTGGTTGGTACAGTATATGCATTTTATTCTCTCCTCATTTATTTATTTTTTATTATGCCTTCGCTTCAGACTTTTTTATAAAATATATTATATTTGTGTTCTTTTACATAACTATTCAGTCATTTTATAATTGTTAGGTCCTGATCCCCCTCCAATCCATATTTCAAAATCCGAATCCACCACTGAAATACAGAAATTACTAATTTATTATTATAATATTCTGTCTAGAAAATCACCAACAAATTTCACCGAAACCCAAAAAAATCAGCCAATGAAGACATTGCAGAGTTGGTTTTCCAAATCAAAGATGATCGAATACAGCTGATGTTCCACCACCAGAGTAGCAACATTACCGCATCCACGAGGGAGTTTATCAAACCCCCTAACGCAAATGATAAAGGATCTATTCTGTCATTCGCACCTGACCTCACTCAGACATTCCAAGTGAACCCACATCAAAAAAATGCTAAAAATTTAGAGGTGTATACCATGCTGGTTGATATGGTCAGCCTGGAAGATAAGACAGTGTTAGCAGTACGAGAGTCAGAAGAAGAGGTATATATTTTTTTAAACAATTCTCTTAATGATTTATGAAAAGACGTCCTGAACTATTTAAAAAAAAACTGGAATCGTTTTTAATAGATTAGTTTTTTGGTAATACATTTTTTTTTAATAGGTTCGAGAAATTCTTGAAAATCGTCTGAATGAGGAGGCCAGGTCGGATTTGGTTATATCTGTGTATGACACCGAACGAAATGAGAAAGCTAAACAGCACAGGCTTGACCGAGTAAGTAAAAACTATACATTCAATTATTATATGTCATCTGTCAGGGGAGGATCTAGGGTGAGGGGGGAGTGCAGGGTCACATGCTTCCCCCTCCCCCTTTTCACAGCTAAGTATATGCAATTATAAAACTGTTTTATGATTTATATTTTGGATAAACTAATAATATTATATTTTAGTAAAACAAATCATGGATCTGTTCCTGATTATACACCCTTATTTATGCCCCTCAGGGAGGGTTCCCCAGCTCTCTTAATACCAAATTTTAGTTGACATTTTTATTACTTTTGTAGGAAAAATTACTTCTTGAAGAGAAAAAGCGACGAGAGGAGATGGAACTTGACTATCTGGCACCGTTCTTAGCCCAAAAGGGAGACCCAGAACGGCTTAACAAAGACCAAGCAATGGAGCTGAAGTTAGATTGCCTTGCTGACTTGAAACACAGACTGATAGATAAGGCTAATCTTATTCAGGCTAGATTTGAAAAGGTACTCTCACAGTGGTGTAACGCAGCCTAGGCCTGAGGACCCTGGTTTAGAAACCCTAAGTGGCCTTCCAACACTGGAGGCCTCAGGCGTTTTCAGCCTTTTTCATCATATTTTAATGCCTGATTTTTTTCCTCTCAGCAATGGTCAGGGGCCCCCATAAGCTCCTTGGTTTACCCAGTGAGCACTCATAGCCATTACGCCACTGTACTTTCAACTGTCTGCCCAAATTTACCATTTGACAATGCTACCGAGAACTATTTTCTGCCTAAATGGTTGTATAATTCAAATCTCTTCAGCTTCATCCAGTGACTCAAAGTTACTTTTTCTCACTTAACACTCCAGTAAATGTTGTCCATAGATAGATAGGATATTATTTCTATAGTATCAATTCATTGATGGTCTGATTTCACAAAAAATCCCCAGTTTCTTTTACCATGTTGTGTCCTTTTGCAAGATGCTCTGCACCCATTCAATCGTCCATTGGATGGGGCATTAAGTAGTAGGTCTGTCTACATGTGCATAATAAAGTTCTCTATACACTTTTCAAAAACCCAACACATTAATTATCTACATTTATAGACTTTTGTACATTTATCATTAAAAGAATTTTTTTTTATATGTTATTAGGAAACTGCTGAATTACAAAAGAAACAGCAGTGGTACCAACAGAACCAGGTAAACATGTTAAAGGAAGACGAAGAGGAATATCTTGAATACTGCAGCGAGGCCATGTTTAGGATACATATACTGGAGCTAAGGCTAAACAGGTAAATACATATATTTTAAGATATAGTTTATACACATATAGTTCAATAATATACAAATAATGAATATTTATGAGTGTAATGGTATAAATAATGGCATGAGGTGAATGATAAAAGGTCATATTTCAACGAGGTGAAGCCGAGTTGACATATAAACTTTCATCATTCACCAAATGTTGTTTACTATTGTGACCCAAGTGCACGCCATGTGACCCAGAATCTTCCAATCAAATTTATGTAGGTGTTATACAATATAGTTATATATAATCTTATTTTATTCAGACATAAAGAATTGGCTCCGATTAAATATAACTCATTGGTTCAAAGATTACAAACAGATGCTCGTCTTGCGGAATTCTTCTGAAGCATGTAACCAATTGCTGTGATGCTGTACACAATCAAACTTTTAGTTTCATATAAAACATAATTGAATATTTAAAGTTTAAAAAAAAATAAATTTATAGTAAATGAAATAACAGTATAAAAGATATGTTTTTTTCTGAAATAAACTCTAACAGTGTTTTTTCTCAAAAATGCCCAAATGTCGACACTTTATTTTTTTACATAACTGGTCACTATATCATAATTTGGCATGCGCAGACGCAAATAATGTGTTCTGCGAATGTTACCTCAATATTATAAATATGTTAAAATGTCGATATTTGACCATTTTTCGAAAAAATCCCTGTGCTATATATAGTACAATTGCAGTGGCAATTTTCGACCCTTTTATTTTTTTACATAAAGGGTACTATAGCACAATAAACATGCGCAGAGTCGAATAATGGGTTCTGCGCATGTTATATTTGCTATAGTAACCAGCTTCATCGAAAAATAAAATGGTCGAAATTTGGCCATTTTTGGAAAAAATCAATGTACAGGGAAATTTTCGAAAAATGACCAATTTTTAAAATACTGTTATTATGCAATAATATTGCTATATATGTTTATAAGCATCTTATAGACGTATAGTAACCATTAATGTCAAAAATTAAAAAGGTCGAAATATGGCCATTTTTGGAAAAAATCCCTGTACTATAATAGTACAGGGATTTTTTCGAAAAATGGCCCAAAATACGCACTTTTTAAAATACTGTTATTATGCAATAATATTGCTATATATGTGCATATATTGCGTTATAAGCATCATATAGACATATAGTAACCATTTATCTCAACAAATAAAAAGGTCGAAATATGGCCATTTTTTTTTCCAAAAATGGCCAAAATACGCACTTATAGACATATATTTATGTCAACAAATAAAAAGGTCGAAATATGAAAAAATTCCTGTACTAAAGTACAGAGATTTTTTCAAATGACAATTTTCGGCCTTTTATTTTTCGATGAAACTGGTTACTATAGCACAATTGACATGCGCAGAATCCATTATTCGACTCTGCGGATGTTTGTTATGCTATAGTAACCATTTATGTCAACAAATAAAAGGGTCGAAAATTTGCCATTTTTCGAAAATTTCCCTGTACTATTAATAGTACAGGGATTTTTTTCAAAAAAATGACCAATTTTCGGCCTTTTTATTTTCCGATGAAACTGGTTCAATTGACATGCGCAGAACCCATTATTCGACTCTGCGCATGTTGATTATGCTATAGTAACCAATTATGTCAAAAGTGGTTACTATAGTACAATTGACATGCGCAGAACGCATTATTCGACTCTGCGCATCTTTATTATGCTATAGTAACCAATTATGTCAAAAGTGGTTACTATAGCACAATTGACAAGCGCAGAAAGCATCATTCGACTCTGCGCATGTTTATTATAGTAACCATTTATGTCAAAAAATAAAAAGGTCGAAAATTGGCAATTTTTTCGAAAATTTCCCTGTACTATAGTACAGGGATTTTTTTCAAAAAATGACCAATTTTCGGCCTTTTTATTTCCCTGTACTACACAGGGATTTTTTCAAAAAATGACAAATTTTCGGCCTTTTTATTTTTCGATGAAACTGGTTACTATAGCACAATTGGCATGCGCAGAACCCATTATTCGACTCTACGCATGTTTATTATGCTATAGTACCGTAACCATTTATGTCAAAAGTGTACTATAGCACAATTGACATGCGTAGAACCCATTATTCGACTCTGCGCATGTTTGTTATGCTATAGTAACCATTTATGTAAACAAATAAAAGGGTCGAAAATTGGCCATTTTTCGAAAATTTCCCTGTACTATTATAGTACAGGGATTGTTTTTTTTAAATCACCAATTTTCGGCCTTTTTATTTTTCGATGAAACTGGTTACTATAGCACAATTGGCATGCGCAGCACCCATTATTCGACTCTGCGCATGTTTATTATGCTATAGTAACCATTTATGTCAAAACTGGTTACTATAGCAGAATTGACATGGCCAGAACGCATTATTCGACTCTGCACATGTTTATTATGCTATAGTAACCATTTATGTCAAAAGTGGTTACTATAGCACAATTGACATGCGCAGAACGCATTATTCGACTCTGCGCATGTTTATTATGCTATAGTAACCATTTATGTCAAAAGTGGTTACTATAGTACAATTGACATGCGCAGAACGCATTATTCGACTCTGCGCATCTTTATCATGCTATAGTAACCAATTATGTCAAAAGTGGTTACTATAGCACAATTGACAAGAGCAGAAAGCATCATTCGACTCTGCGCATGTTTATTATAGTAACCATTTATGTCAAAAAATAAAAAGGTCGAAAATTGGCAATTTTTTTCGAAAATTTCCCTGTACTATAGTACAGGGATTTTTTTCAAAAAATGACCAATTTTCGGCCTTTTTATTTCCCTGTACTACACAGGGATTTTTTCAAAAAATGACAAATTTTCGGCCTTTTTATTTTTCGATGAAACTGGTTACTATAGCACAATTGGCATGCGCAGAACCCATTATTCGACTCTGCGCATGTTTATTATGCTATAGTAACCATTTATGCCAAAACTGGTTACTATATAGCACAATTGACATGGGCAGAACGCATTATTCGACTCTGCACATGTTTATTATGCTATAGTAACCATTTATGTCAAAAGTGGTTACTACAGCACAATTGATTTGCGCAGAACCTCTTATTCGACTCTGCGCCTGTTTATTATGTTATAATACCGTAAACATTTATGTCAAAAGTGGTTACTATAGCACAATTGACATGCGCAGAACCCATTATTCGACTCTGTGCATGTTTGTTATGCTATAGTAACCATTTATGTTAAAAGTGGTTACTATAGCACAATTGACATGCGCAGAACCCATTATTCGACTCTGCGCATGTTTATTATGCTATAGTAACCAATTATGTCAAAAGTGGTTACTATAGCACAATTGACATGCGCAGAAAGCATTATTCGACTCTGCGCATGTTTATTATGCTATAGTAACCATTTATGTCAAAAAATAAAAAGGTCGAAAATTGACAAATTTTCGGCCTTCTTGTTTTTCGATGAAACTGGTTACTATAGCAGAATTGGCATGCGCAGAACCCATTATTCGACTCTGCGCATGTTTATTATGCTATAGTACCGTAACCATTTATGTCAAAAGTGTACTATAGCACAATTGATTTGCGCAGAACCCATTATTCGACTCTGCGCATGTTTGCTATGCTATAGTAACCATTTATGTCAACAAATAAAAGGGTCGAAAATTTGCCATTATTCGAAAATTATAGTACAGGGATTTTTTTCAAAAAATCACCAATTTTTGGCCTTTTTATTTCCCTGTACTATACAGGGATTTTTCCAAAAATTACAAATTTACGGCCTTTTTATTTTTCGATGAAACTGGTTACTATAGCACAATTGGCATGCGCAGCACCCATTATTCGACTCTGCGCATGTTTATTATGCTATAGTAACCATTTATGTCAAAACTGGTTACTATAGCACAATTGACATGGCCAGAACGCATTATTCGACTCTGCACATGTTTATTATGCTATAGTAACCATTTATGTCAAAAGTGGTTACTATAGCACAATTGACATGCGCAGAACCTTTTATTTGACTCTGCGCATGTTTATTATGCTATAGTAACCATTTATGTCAAAAGTGGTTACTATAGTACAATTGACATGCGCAGAACGCATTATTCGACTCTACGCATGTTTATTATGCTATAGTAACCATTTATGTCAAAAAATAAAAGGGTCGAAAATTTATCATTTTTCGAAAATTTCCCTGTACTATACCGGGATTTTGTTTCGGCCTTTTTATTTTTCGATGAAACTGGTTACTATAGCACAATTGGCATGCGCAGAACCCATTATTCGACTCTGCACATGTTTATTATGCTATAGTAACCATTTTTGTCAAAAGTGGTTACTATAGTACAATTGACATGCGCAGAACACATTATTCGACTCTGCACATGTTTATTATGCTATAGTAACAATTTATGTCAAAAGTGGTTACTATAGCACAATTGGCATGCGCAGAACCCATTATTCGACTCTGCGCATGTTTATTATGCTATAGTACCGTAACCATTTATGTCAAAAGTGTACTATAGCACAATTGACATGCGCAGAACCCCTTATTCGACTCTGCGCATGTTTATTATGCTATAGTAACCATTTATGTCAAAAAATAAAAAGGTCGAAAATTGGCAATTTTTTTCAAAAAATGACAAATTTTCGGCCTTTATATTTTTTGATGAAACTGGTGGCTATAGCACAATTGGCATGCGCAAAACCCATTATTCGACTCTGCGCATGTTTATTATGCTATAGTAACCATTTATGTCAAAAAATAAAAAGGTCGAAAATTTGCCATTATTCGAAAATTATAGTACAGGGATTTTTTTCAAAAAATCACCAATTTTTGGCCTTTTTATTTCCCTGTACTATACAGGGATTTTTTCAAAAAATTACAAATTTACGGCCTTTTTATTTTTCGATGAAACTGGTTACTATAGCACAATTGGCATGCGCAGCACCCATTATTCGACTCTGCGCATGTTTATTATGCTATAGTAACCATTTATGTCAAAACTGGTTACTATAGCACAATTGACATGGCCAGAACGCATTATTCGACTCTGCACATGTTTATTATGCTATAGTAACCATTTATGTCAAAAGTGGTTACTATAGCACAATTGACATGCGCAGAACCTTTTATTTGACTCTGCGCATGTTTATTATGCTATAGTAACCATTTATGTCAAAAGTGGTTACTATAGTACAATTGACATGCGCAGAACGCATTATTCGACTCTACGCATGTTTATTATGCTATAGTAACCATTTATGTCAAAAAATAAAAGGGTCGAAAATTTATCATTTTTCGAAAATTTCCCTGTACTATACCGGGATTTTGTTTCGGCCTTTTTATTTTTCGATGAAACTGGTTACTATAGCACAATTGGCATGCGCAGAACCCATTATTCGACTCTGCACATGTTTATTATGCTATAGTAACCATTTTTGTCAAAAGTGGTTACTATAGTACAATTGACATGCGCAGAACACATTATTCGACTCTGCACATGTTTATTATGCTATAGTAACAATTTATGTCAAAAGTGGTTACTATAGCACAATTGGCATGCGCAGAACCCATTATTCGACTCTGCGCATGTTTATTATGCTATAATAGTACCGTAACCATTTATGTCAAAAGTGTACTATAGCACAATTGACATGCGCAGAACCCTTTATTCGACTCTGCGTATGTTTATTATGCTATAGTAACCATTTATGTCAAAAAATAAAAAGGTCGAAAATTGGCAATTTTTTTCAAAAAATGACAAATTTTCGGCCTTTATATTTTTTGATGAAACTGGTGGCTATAGCACAATTGGCATGCGCAAAACCCATTATTCGACTCTGCGCATGTTTATTATGCTATAGTAACCATTTATGTCAAAAAATAAAAAGGTCGAAAATTGGCAATTTTTTTCAAAAAATGACAAATTTTCGGCCTTTTTATTTTTTGATGAAACTGGTTGCTATAGCACAATTGGCATGCGCAAAACCCATTATTCGACTCTGCGCAAGTTTATTATGCTATAGTAACCATTTATGTCAAAAAATAAAAAGGTCGGAAATTGGCAATTTTTTTCAAAAATATCCCTGAACATGGATTTTTTTCAAAAAATAACAAATTTTCGACCTTTTTATTTTTCGATTAAACTGGTTACTATATATGTGCATATATTGCGTTATAAGCATCTTATAGAAATTTTTTTTCGACAATTTCCCTGAACTAATATAGTACATGGACTTTTTTCAAAAAATAACAAATTTTCAACCTTTTTATTTTTCGATTAAACTCGTTGCTATATATGTGCATATATTGCGTTATAAGCATCTTATAGACATATAGTAACCATTTATGTCAAAAAATAAAAAGGTCGAAATATGGCAATTTTTTCGAAAAATGGCCAAAATACGCACTTTTTAAAATACTGTTATTATGCAATGTCAGGATTTTTTCTAAGGACCAAATTACTCCACTCCCAAAGACTTGTAATAAGACTTTGTTTATGTAGAGCATCGTGTGTATAGGTTTGTCTTGTGAACCTCTGAGGGTCCCTAATGATCAGCAATAGCTGGATGGATCACCCTCATTAAATATGGTTAAAAAAAAAAAAAAAAAAAAAAAAATGTGCATATATTGCGTTATAAGCATATTATAGATGTATGGTAAAATCACTGTACAGGGAAATTTTCAAAAATGGCAAATTTTCGACCCTTTTATTTGTTGACATAAATGGTTACTATAGCATAATAAACATG
Source organism: Antedon mediterranea (assembly GCF_964355755.1). Lineage (NCBI taxonomy): Eukaryota > Metazoa > Echinodermata > Crinoidea > Comatulida > Antedonidae > Antedon > Antedon mediterranea. Next base: position 6,650,217 of record NC_092679.1, on the reverse strand, counting down.
CACAGAGTCGAATTGGGTTCTGTGCATGTCATATATGCTATAGTAACCAATTTTTTGGAAAAATTAACTTATAGATCGAAATTTGGCCATTTTTCAAAAAAAAAGTCTGCCAGTACTATAGTACAGGGAAATGTGCAGAACAGATCATGTGATTCTGTGCATGTCACATCATCGTTGAAAAATAAAAGGGTTGAAATAATAACTACAAAATAATAATAATAATAATACAGTGCTCATTAAGATTTTTTTAATGATAAAATCAACTGAAATGTAAGTTAATATCATATTAACAAATTCAAATACCCTATACCTGATATTTAAATAAATATTATAAATAGATCATCTGAAAATAAGTGTTTTGAATATATATATACAATTAATGTAATATTGGCCACTTGCTTAACAAGGCACTAACAAAAAATTTGTCTCCAAATGTAGACATAAAACATGCTTTAAATCCTTCTTAGATTAACAAATATATTTAAGGGATAAAATATTTTGATTGGTTGCACAAAAAGTAGGTGAAAATATTAATATACTAGCACATATGCCAACGCTTTTGATTCACACAAATAAATTACCCTAAAGATCAACAGATTTCATTTCATTGGTTGAATACGTATGACAGGCTGTGCGTTATCTGGATCAATCATAATTAGGTTTTTGGTAAATGATTTTACAATTTTGTGCAACGAGAAACTGGTGAAGGTTGCACATTTGAAAGCCAATCTGTAATGTGGGCTGTTGATTACAAGATTCTCAGCATCACATTTTTTAAATGAGCAAATTATTGACTAAAATTTTTCTTTCATGAGGTGTGTTATAAAACAAATAATGATAATAATTTTCTTTGTTGGAAAAAAAAAATAATAATAATAATAATAATAATACGTTGACCTTATATATGACACTTAATACACAAAGCTTCTATGAGCGCTTCACATTACTACCCTAGTCATTTTTTGGATCAAACAAGTCTCGAAACATACTACCAGAGTGAGTGAGTGGCCGAGCGGTTAAGACAGTGGAACCGTAATCACGTAGCCATAACATCGGCATGGGTTCGAGGCTCACTCACTCCATGGTTCTGGTAGTAGAACGAGTCTTCTCGGATAAGGACCATAAACCGTAGGTCCAGTGTACACATCTAGCTCGTGTGCACTTTAAAGAACCTAGTACATCTTTCGAGACGAGTAGGGGGTTACCCCGGTGTATTAGTACATCACAGCCACTGATCACCAACTGGGCCCTCTGGGAGACCAGTCTTTGACTGAAGAGGTTACCCAGTATAAATATATATTTCAATCAATCCATAATGTTGCAGCCAGTAATCAGCGAAGTTGTGTTTTGGCCTATACCAGGTACCCATTTATACACCTTGGTGGAGATAGGCAAACATAAGTAAAGTGTCTTGAATAAGGATACAAGCAATGCGACGAGAGTTGGATTTGAACTCACAATCTCCTGATCAATAGTCCAATGTCCAACACACTGTGCCACACATCCTCATAAAAATAGACTAGTATATTAAACTAAGCTCAGTCCACTTTTTAACACATGAAAATATTCTATCCATTCCACTCAAAAACATTCGTTAGTTGTATACTACATCAGGCCTATGGTACATTTCAATTGTTTTAAATAAAATTATCGTGCTATGATATGTAATACAGTAGAACACGTACTTTGGGAAACAACTACTATATTCGGTCCTGAAGTTGAGTCCACTTAATAGAGGTTATAATGTATTGTAATACTCTGCATTATATTGTCTGTCATAGTTACCCCAGAAGGAGTAATTTCAAAGCATGGGTTTTGAATCTTTGGTTGGTCCTACTAATTTTAAAAGAATATCTTGAAAGACAGAGAGCGACTCGGTCAGTCCGGATGGGTGGTTAACTTCCAACCAGAGCTGTTTATAGCGTTCAATCAGCAGCAATATTCTGCAACAAATACGTAATAAATTTTAATTAACTTATTATATATATATATATATATATCTGCAGACAGTACTGTTTTGATCTTATTAGATCTCGTCAGTGCAGCTCAGGTTTCGAAATGAAATGTACCGCAGAACTGGCACAATATATATATTTTGAGGCATAATTTTAAGTCCATTTGATAATACTTTCAGTATCACAGTACTGATTTTAAAAATGGATCAAACATATATTGTACAATATATTGATGATTGGAAATTAAAAAATATTGAATACATTACCTAGTAAAAACATTCAAAGATTAAAATGGACCAATGAAAGGCAAAAGAGAATAATATATATTTTCGAATCAATTAATACATTTTCAGTATATCACCGGGCGATTTACAATTACTGTTGTGTATATATATACCTATTATGTACTATCAGTGTACCATGTCCCACATAACTGGCTCAGCCTATATAAATATATATATTTTTTCCATTTGTAAAAACAGCTCATAGAATTATGTTTTTAGATTAAAAATATTAATAAAAAATGCCTTACTTATTTGCAGAATCAGTTTTAGCAGTTGCAGACAGGTTTGCTATGCCTACATTGATGATGCTCAGCCCCTCTTGTTTTTCATTTGGTTTTGTACCAGCTACTAATAGTGATCTAGAAATTCTATCAAATAAAGAATTATGTTAATGACAGTAAAACATCTTATTCAGGGGGACAGTTAATTCCAGTAAAATAAGCAAGGATAATTATAACTGTTAACACTATGCTGTAAAAACATAGATTTACCTAGAAAGCTAGATTATTCACTTATACAAATGAGGGGTAGCGAGTCTAATGCCTGAGTGGTTAAGGCAGGGGCGTCATTTACCGTACCTAAAGAGCCAACAATATTTACATGGGTTTGAGGCCGACTCGCCCCCAGTTCTGGTGGTGGAACTAGTCTTTTCGGATAAGAACTATAAACCGTAGGTACAGTGTACAGTGTCCATGTGCACTATTAAGAACTCAGTTTATTATTTGAGACGAGTAGTGGGTAACCCCAGTGAACTGGTTCACAAAATAGCCCTTCTCAGGGGGATTATCAGCTATCTGGTAGGACAGTGATTAATTTACTATTGGAATTCCTTGGCTACATGTGCCTAAATATATAAAATGAAAAAAATAAATATTAATTAATACATAAAAATACATACTTGCAAGCCCACATCATGAGCTCCACCGTAAGTTGCAGTTCAAGCTCAGACTGCTTAGGGTCAGTAGATGCTACTTTATGCAAAGCATTTTGACACTTGCGCAGGTGTTTCTGGGATTTCTTTAAAAAAGAACAAACAAAAATAGAAATATATTGTAATGATTATAATCAAATAGACTCAAAGAAATAATCTTATAATGACAACATTGTAGAGCCACATCAGGGCTATTTTTTTTTTCTGTTTCTCAAAATTTAATTATGGTATAATTTGTGAAGGATAGGCAAATAAGAAATAATTTATCATTTATTAATGAAATATTACAAAAACTAAATATGGTCAGAGGAGTATGTATTGTTGAATGGATACTAAATGAATAAATAAATGAAAGACAGGCTTGACTAAACGGACTTCACAGATGACCTCATGGCATTCACATACCTGCATAATGTCAGGAGTCAAATGGCTTAACTCTAGACCATCTGGATTATTGATGACCTGATAAAAGAATGATCCTTCTGGAGATGGCAGATTCTTGTAACTGTCCATCGACTGGTTCCTTGAGGCTCGCATCAAGTAGGTTTCTGCCCGACCAATCTCAACTACCACCTGACCAAGTACTGACCGCTCATGATGGCAGATGTGGAGATTGATTAATTCTGGTAGGTTCTGATGAACGGATTCCTAAAAACAAGAATAACTAACATTTAACAGAACATCTGACAATTTAAATATTTGAATGATTCTTTATTTGCATTGTGCCTTTATAACATTTATCTTCAGTGTTTTAGTGCGTTTTACAGTAGGACATCTCCTTAGGGACACCTCTATTAAGGGGACACTCTCTTATGAAAGGAACAAAGGGCAATGTTTTAACACCACGGCCAACCACTATTTAGGATATCCCTATTAAGAAAAATTTAGAAAAACATAGAATCTATGTTATTCCTTATGACCATTTATACACAACAGGGAGCGGATGGACGGTTCCCGCTTAGGATAGATACAGATTCTATGTGGGACAAGCTACATGGCTTTCTGTTTACCGTTACGGCTCATCCATTTAAATTAGCCTTTAAGAAGACATTTATTTGTTCCTGAAGGTGTCCCTTTAATAGGGGATCTACCATAGTGGGTTCGCAGCATAGTAGTTAAAATGCTTGTTACCAATACCATTGTACTACATGTTGAAGACCAAACCCTACAATATCACAGTATCAAACATTTACTCACTAGACTAGTATAGGTATTCCATGCTAAACCAGCCGCAGTCACATAAGCAGGTAAGCTAATCAACTCATGATTCAGGTGGGCGACTCCTGCCCAATCGGTGACCAATAAACCAACTGCACAGTCGTATATCCGTGAACAATGGGTAGCATTGTATATGTTTCGTACAGCTACCTCAGGACAGCCTCCAATACTGGGAAGCAAAAATAAATATTATAAATGTGTACAACATTAACACTGATTTGATAATAGAGAGCTTTTGATTCAAAGATGACAAATGAACAATATAGGTCAGGTCAATCAATGTGTCTTCAGTTGTCATCTTGACCAGGAAACTGTTAAAACTGTGTTGCGTACGGTGGGGAGGCAATATGTCCCAATAAAGACACAAAATGCCCATATGGACATGATGTTGTCATATCACTACCATATTTGGGCACATCACACTTTTTTTGTCAAACATGTTTGATAGTGTAGACAGAGCTTTAGGCACACCTAGTCAAATTTGTTATTCACGTTTACTTACCTATTCCAAGCTTGTGTGCCAGGGCATGTATAAAAACAGTTCCTGTAAAGATAAAAAAAAGTATTTCATATAAGTCTATGGGGTATAAGCTACCATTGCATTAGTTTAACACTGTAGGCCTAGTGTTTACGCTTAGTTACCCAGTTAAGTTGGTTTCATGAACCAAATATCACTAACTTAGATGGGTAATCCACCAACTAAACCAGGTAATTAACAGACCCTCTGTGACCTTCTACCACCTTTTCTGACCTAAAAATTAAAAAAATGTACATACCCAGATTCTGCCACCACTTTTCCAAATTCACTAAAATCATAATCAGCCTAAAATCATTTAAAAAACAAAGAATAACATTGGATATATGGCGCATTATAAATTGTTTGTGGATTATCGCAGAAGAATGATTATCTTTTCATTCTTCCCTCTTCTTCCATATTTTAATTTATCTGTATTTGTAGTGAAAATAGACACTATCACTCAAGTGCCTAGCTTACTACCACAGAATTCTTTGAAATACATTTTAAAGTGGTTTTTTTAATTCAAAATTACTGGAGTTACTGCTGTAACTAAATATTGTTACGGTAAGAAATATTCATATGATTTTAGTTTTAGACGATTATGAGGCAGTCTCTGAAATACACAGCCTAATAACCCTCAAAGAAAGCTTGTTAATCGATGGCAAACAGGTTAAAGAGCAAAGAAAATGTAGTTGCAACAGTAACTGCATTAGAACAATTTTGACATGGTCCCTTAGAATACCAGCTTACTACTACAGAATCTGCTTTGAAATATTTGATGTTAAATTTATTTATTTCCATCTTTAATGAGGGTGGCCAATCCAGTTCCAATGAAGGAACTGATCTTTAAAGGCTGTCGATGTTTTAAAATGACTTGTTTTTAGCATACCTCGTAGCCATACTCCATTGCAATACTTCCACTAGGGAAGGCTTGAATGTCTTGCGGTGAAGAGTGCAGTATGTTAGCACAGTATTGTACAATATGATGATCACTAACACCTATCAGCTTAAGCTTGTCACACAGGCTTACAGTTTTAAGGTTGTCACTGTCCTCCTCTTTATTGCTTGTAGGAAATAACAGGTTTGTAATCTGTGGACCAAAGTTAATGAACCTAGTGCAGAAAAAAATATTATGGTAACATTAAAAAAATACTGTATAAAAAAATTGATGAGCAAGGTATCAGGAATATAATATGCAATAGATAGAGCGTCAAATCTCGGATAGAAAGTGCTTTAAAGATATGCATAATCAAGAAAAAGAATAATTATATCTATCTTATATTGGTGAGGGCGTGTGGCTTATTGTGTTGGACGTTGAACTACTGATCAAGAGATCGAGGTTCAAATCCAAATCTCGACACATTGCTTGTATCTGTAGGCAAGATATTTTACTTATGTTTGCCTCTCTCCACCCAGGTGTATAAATGGGAACCCGGTTAGATCAAGACACAACTTTACGCTGATTACTAGGTGCATTATGGGAGTAAGTTTCCATACGTGTTTGATCTAAAAAAATGACCGGGGTGATACTGTTCAGCGCTTAGAGGTTTCACAACATAAGGCGCTATATAAATCCAGGATATTATTATTATTATATGATGTAATATCAATAGGTTATAGAATACATATTAATAATTATACTTACTTTGTTGAAGGAAAACAGGAGATAATACTTTGGATTAGTTTACATTGCTTCAGGGTGAGGGCGCTGTTGTTGAACATGTCTATATGAGGAATAAGCTGAACTTGCCTACTTTGGCAGTAGATGTCGATGTCTAACAATTCACTGGAAAATAACGTTGTTCAATGTATGTTTTATTCACAACATTCCACAGTATATAATTGAGTAGCATACCGTATAAACTGACAATGTAAATGTACCTTTTTAAATTAGATATTCCATTTTTTTATTTCGGAATCTCTGGTCCATAGAAAGTAAAATTACATAAAGATGAAAAAAAAAAGAATAAATAAAAAAAATTTAATAAATAACAAAAAAAAAAAATAAACTTGGTGTATATGATTGACAATATCAGTTAAATGTACCTTGACATATACATTCTGACAATATTGATTAAATGTACCTTAGTGTATACATTCTGACAATATTGATATGTGCATTGTGATAATACTGAGTACATACCTTGGTGTATACATTGTCACAATATTCATACTGGAGTCTTGACCAATCATCATGTATAAATGTAACTAAAAAATCAAAAATATTTATAGTAGTAGTATACAGTAGTTGATTCGCCTGTGTATGTTTGTTTGTTTGTTTGTTAGCAGGATTACTCGAAAAGTTATTGCAATAACTTTACCAAAATGAAAATACCGATAGATATGTGGTCAAGGACCACTTCATTAAATTTTAGAGGCAATCCGGACCATGGTTCCAATTCTCGACCACTTTTTAGTATTATTTTCAGACCTGCTAGTGTTAAAAGATAGGACCGAATTTTCAAAAGCCGGCGAGCAGTCTTAAAGTAACAAGTAAACGGAAATTGCATTTTTTTACAAGAAGCAAGAGTTGAAACTGAAGCTATTGTTAGTTGAAAGTCTGGTTACAAAACCTTTAAACCAAACTCGCATACACATGCTTGTAGTGAAAATAGCCTAAATCACACACATCATTAAGACAAACACACATATTTTTATTTTTCCCGGAGATGTAGGAGAATTTTACAGTAGACGGAGGTATGCACTTTCGGAGTGGCTTTCTATTTTTTGTTTCTTTTGTTTATATGCGATATTTTATGTTCAACTTCAATTTATTTATATAATGAATTGCAATAATAAAGTTCAAGATCAATAAATGTTCAATAGGGTTTTAATGACACACTATACATTGCTGTTGTTGGCATTTGCTTCTAGTGCGGGTCACAGTTATTGTTATAACTGAATAATAAGGTCATCCATAAAGGCCAATTTACACAGACGAGCAGTAACAGTAAGCGGAAAACCATGCAGCTGGTCCAATGTAAAATCTATCCTGTTCTATTAATATTTTTATTACCGTTACCGTTCGTCTGTGTAAATTGGCCTTAAGAAAGCCTATTGGTGTTTCAACTCACTTGATTAAATTTAAGCAAAGACAAAGTGTCAACTAATGACAGTAGAAAGTCCTGTAAAAAGAAAAATATTGAAATTAAATATTTGTAAATACAAGTAAATTAAATGTTTGTGTTGACTTTAACTTTAAATCAAAATAATAAAAAAATAATAACTCATTTAATAAGCAAAATAGTTTTTCATATTAATGGTAATTTAATGTATAAATGAAAAGAATTACTGTACCAGTTTAGGAACTCTTCCACAAGAAATGTCAAACATTACACCTCTGTACATGACATCTGGCCAATCAGAAATCTAAAAGAAATTTAAATCGATAAAGATGAATTGTTCCCTAAAATCATGAAAAATAAAGATTAATAAATCAGATTTTGAATAGGCCATTTTGCAGTTTTAATACAGTTATTCACTTCTGTAGAAAAAAACCAGTTAATTTTAACCAAAAACCATTGCCTGACAGGAAATTTAGGTTTGTTTTTTTTTAAATTACATTTTTTTTAAGGAAAATTATTTTTTTTTTTATTCAGTTTTGGGTCAAAGTGAATAACTATTATGTGCCATTATAATGGCATATTAAAAGAAATAAATTTAGGGGAATAATATATCTTTAACCTTAACTTCAAGCTTATTTTCTAGTGTAAATAACTTCATTACAATCGGAAAAAAAGGTTACCTGTAGAGAAGGAATGCCGCCCTCTTTACATAAACGAATAATCTGAAGCAACGTACATAAACAGTTCCACAGGCCTGTAGAATCACTGGCTGTCATTTGAATCTACAAAAAGTAAAATAAAGTATGGTATTTTAATCTCATATGCAGATATATTACGTCAAATGTAAAAGTTCATAAATGCTGTAATTTTCATACATACTGCAGTTTGTGTGCCATCAGTCTCAGGCGATTTACAGACAAACAGACATACCTGATTATGATTGATTGTAAGTCGATAACTCTCATCTTTTCCAAAGAGCATACGATTGAGACTACAAACGATGTCAGGTTTTGTACTTGTAAAGTGGTTGGTTGTTTCTAAAATAAGGTGATAGCCTAACTCCTCAAAAGATATACTTATGGTATTCCATATGTCAGCCAATGCTGGCAGACCTAAGGAGAAGGGAAAATTACTTATAAAGTTAACAAGCGATACACTGACTGTCCAAAACTGGTCTTCTGTATCTCCATATATAGCATTACTGTATATATCCAGAATCATAGAAAATTTATCACATGTGGTACCTGTATTATGTTAAAGATAGGTAGATAGAGTATGATACAGGCATCACATGTGATACATATATAACACTGTAAATTTGCTTATTTTATTTTTATTTAATTTCAACAATAACTTACTTATGACACTGAACAAATGATACATTAGTGAGAATAGGCTGATGATGATAAGTATACTCTTACCATACTTTGCAGAAGGTATTATTTGCACTTTGATGTTCTCTGGTAAATGTACAGGGTTGCCTTCAATCTCCATCAGACGTTGTGGTTGGGGCCACAGTTTGTCTAGTCGAGCGTCATTAGTTGAATCAGGTTGTTGAAACATGGGCTTTGAAAATGACTCCGACAACTAAATAATAAGAGATACCACACTATAAATAAGGGAGAAAAACTAACGCAATCGGTTATTATTAACCCAGGCATTAATGGGAATTACTGGTGGCTAGGTAACATCCATAGCAGGTCTGAAAACCAGGCCAGATCCAGGGAGGGAAGTGCTCTTCCCACTTTTGAAAGCTAAAATGAAATAATGACATTTTTAATATCTAATTTAACATCATTAGAGCTCTGTCGCTTTGAAAAACTCATGAATCTTTCTCTGAAAACCCAGTACATTTTTTTAGACACATAGGGGGTCACAATGTGTACTAGTTTGTATAGTCTGATTCAATTCAATTCAACAAACATTTATTTTAGTAAATGCCATACAAATAATACAGAGCATAAAATAAGGACCAACCTAGAAGTAAACTTGTCTCAGTTGGCCCTTTAATGGTTACAAAAAATAGCAATTCTTTATTTTAAAACCACAGCCAAATAATAATAATAAATTTGCCAATAGGAGGGCCAAACTTACTGCATCAATTGATGTATCTTCTGGCGAAATCAACACCTCAGCTGTTGCTGCTACAGCAGGCGCTTTCGTCTGCTTATTTTTGCTCTCATCTTTTTTTTCTGCAGTACGTTTCTTGGTCAGGTCATAATCTGCATTAAAACTTTCTTCAATTTCTAAATAATAACAAAAATAAGAATATATATGGGTCAGCAGATTGTCCAGTTATCTTTGATCTTTTTTTGTTACGTTGTCCTATTATATATATTATATATTTTTGCTTAATTTAACATTTCAGTTATTTTTTATATTTCACATTTTCTTATTCAGATTTTTAGTCTTATGTAATTAATTTTATTTTTTGGTTTTTGTTTTTTTTTTACTTTTCTGTTTTGTTGTATTTTGTATATTGTATCTGTTCTGAGGGTCCCAAATGACCAGCAAATGCTGGATGATCACCCTCATTAAATATGGTTAAAATAAACAAAAAATAAAAAATCTTTGATTAAGTATGGTAGCAATAAACATTGTTAGTGTACGATTACATGTGTTGGTGCTTGTCTTTGTCTACACTATCAAACTAGTGTGACGTGCCCAAATATGGTAGTGATATGCTTAAATATGGTAGTGATATGACATCATCATGTCCAGATGTGCCCAAATACGGTGGTGATATGCCCAAATATGGTAAGTGATATGTCCATAAATGGGCACACCACATTTTGTTGTCACATAAAGTTTGATAGTGTAGGCAAGGCTTTAGAGAACATAACTATTCAATGAAATGTAACTCAGTCTTACTTTCATTTTCAATGTGTCCATTCAGAAGTCCATTTTTCAGGGCATTTAGTAAAATCTCATTGTCACCTGCAACATCTAAAGGTGACTTGCCTTCGAATTGACTGTAAAAATGAATAAAAATTACTTAAAGCTTTGTCTACACTATCAAACTTTTGTGACAAAAAAATGTGGTGTGCCCATTTATGGACATATCACTTACCATATTTGGGCATATCACCACCGTATTTGGGCACATCACCCATTTTTTTGTCAAACTAGTTTGATAGTGTGGACGGAGACTTGAAAATCAACCTGGACAGTTGGCCAATTCAACCAAAAAACGCAAGTGCACGTTCCGAAATGTACACATTTATTTCTTTATCTGTGTACAGAATTGTAGTGGCAGTGTGAGGTGTTTAGTAGACCATCCAATTATTGATACCATTTTGTCATGCCAAGTGTTTTGTTAATAACAGATAAAAAAATCCTGCTAGCATATTTTATTAAACTGTATAACTATAATACAGTGAACAGTGAAATAATCTATTATAGTGTTATAAATTTGTAGGGAATCTGTTTGTAGTTCATTTTATTTGTAAAAAATGAAATTCATGTTGACATACAATTGCTCAAAATTATTAAATAAAAGTGAAGTTTGATGAGCAAATTGAACCCCCCGCATCACAGATGAACAGAGCCACATATCGATGTTACTACCTGCTTTCAATAATGTATTAGCCCTTAAAAGAATTTTAACAAACACCCTGGTCAGCCTTTTTAAAACTATGTTTCCTAATTCCACGGTGAGCTAAGAATGCAAATGCATCCAACTTAAAAAAGCATATATCAACATAAATGTAGCCATAAATTACCTCATTTTGAAGAAAGAAATGAATTAAGGTGTGTCCTACTAGTAAGAACAATCTAAGCAGTATACCATACAAGCAGTTACCATATGGCTTGGGTTCATACCACAAATAATGCACAAACAACTACTATTGTTATTAAAGCACAGGTATTAAGTCAAGGTGAGGTCATTATACCTATTTAAATGTATACCTGGCTATTGTATTCTTAGAACCTGTATTGTGTAACTTGAAAGCACAGTTATTGAGCTAAAGTCATTGAGGCATGACTTGTTTAAGTACTTTTCATTGACTGGTCTATTTCTGTTATTTGTCTAGGTATATATCACAATGTTGTGAGGTGGTTTCCCGAATGATCGCATGATCAAAACGGTACTGGGTATGATCAACTAGCGTTCGTGTTCCCACCTAATCATCCATTCATAGAAGTACCATGGACTCCATGGAAGTACTGATGAAGAAGTCAATCTGTGGCGACAATAGAATGGACCCGTGACCTGACTATCTTCGACTTTTAAATAATAGAAAGTTTTGAAAAATGTGTTTGTATGTACGTTGTATGATGTGTATGCTTATTGAAAAATTGTTGTAGTTTTTAAATACTTTGTAAAAGTTGCGAAAACTGTTATTTGATCGTTAGTTGACGTGTAAATAAAATAAAAAAGCATGCAGCTAATGTCACGGTTAAAACCATAGCCAGAATTATTGTGGCTTTCGAGTACTGTAACTGTTTAAAACTGTTATTATAATACAGTCAACTCTCTCAATACCGGACACCTTTGGGCTGACTGAATGGTATTGATATGGTTTTAATCGTAAAAATAAATTTGGGACTGTTTGAACTTCAAGAAAAGTCTGGTATTGGGAGAGTTTCTGTTTTTCAGAGGGCACGGTATTGGGAGAGTTGACAGTACTTTAAAAAATTATTTTTGCATAATTATAAATTTTGACTGAACAACAAATACACATGTGTGCGGGTTTTGTATATAATCTAGGATGTGGTACCGGAGTAATATATTCTATGGACTAGTAGTTTAAATTAAGACATGTTGACGAAATAAACAAATGATTATCTTACCCAGTTTTGGCTCGTATTTGAGGGTTGGCACCAAACAGAATCAACTCTCGTATAATATCGACCTCTTTACGCAACACCGCATCATGTAAGGGAACAGTACCATCTTTGTTCACGTGGTTGACAGCTATACCATGGTCTATAATTTAAAATATGATAAATAATGTTAATATTTAACTGCTATTTTGTCGTCAGGAGGCTAAAGTTAATTGGTTTTGTGCTACTCTTAAAGGTGTATTGTCTCCAAAAACATGAAAAATGAAGACTTATTTCATAGTTTTAATAAATTTAATCATACCCATAGAAAAAAAATGTTTTACCTATAAAATAACATAAAAAATGGTTAAATTCAACCAAAAATCCATTGTCTGGCAGCCAATTTGACTATTTTTTCTTTAAATTACATTTTTACAGGTAAATACATATTTTTTTAATCCAATTTTTGGTCAAAGTGGATAACTATTATGTGACATCAAAATGGCATATTCAACCAAAAATTGTTTAAGAATTATTTTTTCAGGGTGACAGTACATCTTTAAGTAATTGTACTGTATTCTATACTACGTATGAAGGCTAGTGGTCTGTTGGTTCCATTGAACACTTGTATTACAAACTTAGCAAATAGATGAAAGAAATACTCCATACAATTCACAGCTGACAATACTAGTATTTTCCTGTCTAATTAAACAATTCATATATCATAACAAAGGATATTATAATTTTAATTTACATTTAAGTAATCTGATACACTCATGATGGTTGGCTTGTTTGGTTAAAGAAATTAAATATTTAATACACACAAACATCTGTAATATGGCAGACTTGCGTATTTTAGACTTGAGGACTAATATTGTGCTCCCGATTTTTTCCACATTTTCTCCCGGATTACAAAAATAACTCAATTTTTATGTATGTGTCATTTTCTGCATATAACAAAAGGCTAACACACAAGAAAATTTACCATATTTAAGCCATTGTACAAACCATCTGTGGTCCTAATTTTTTCCTCAATGGAAGGGGGATTCCCCTCACATAGCCACCACGCAATACCACTTGTGACGTCACACACTGTACTCCTTACCTCTTGATATTAGATAAAGGGCACTGTTGATCTAAAAAAATACCACCTGCCGTTTTTTTAACTTCAGATGTTGGCATGTATGATATGGTCATGTACCAACGTCACCATCGATTCAAGAGAAAGAGGGGGCGGGGGACATTTAACTTGATTGAACAATAACAAAATAAAAGCACTTTGCCTAGTAAACACTTGACCATTTTCAGATTACTATATGATGTTGCCCAGTGTAGAAGTGTGTTGCCACTACCCTCTGTGTCTACAGTGTCCAATGACAGTCCACAGTCTATTAGGTTACAAACAAGTGTATACCTAGTAAACAAAAACACACTTTTTTTATTATTTATAAGCATCTGCTAGTAGGTAATTATTAACAAGACATAAACAGAACATGAACGGAATTCATGACAGTCTGATTAAACCATAGTTAACATACTTCCACAATACAACCCGCATTAGCGTTGGTGCAAATTGATATTTTAGGATATTGTAGGTTGGTTTTGTGGGTTAGGGTTGCTATTTGGCTTATTCCTACTGAAATTGTTTCTTTTTTTGTTTTTGTATAATTTGTATATGGATGTACTATCCGAAATAAGGAAATGAATAAATGAATAAAAGTAAACATGTAAATTTACAAAACAAAAAATAATACTTTATATTATTTATTATATAATATTAAATATTCTATAGAATGGATTAAAAATATATTTATAACTAACTCTAAATAAAGGACAAAAACTGTTAGCTTTTTCACCTATTTTGTCCAACGGCCTGAAAAAATGCATCATTGAATGCTGCTCTGACATTGGGTGTATCAACGAGGTCAAAGGCCAGTCTATCTTGGTCATCTTTAATTGTTGGGTCGCTTCCAAACATTAAGAGAGTACGAACAATATCAGCTTGTCCATCCTATAGTAGGAAGGAGGAAAAATAAATAAATTTTGCTGAAGGTAATTACAAATAATATAGTAGAAATGAAACCCACCCAGATGAAGTTTTTAAATGTAGTTGATAATCATAATACAATGCAGTGATAATGTATAAACGAACAAATGTACGAACAAATTTTCTAATAGGATAATATCTACAGACTTAATTTTTTTTCCAAACTTTATTTAAAAGTCCTTAAAATATCCAGATTGTAAACCTTGCAAGCTTGGTGTAGTACAGTTCCTTCACCAACAAAGTTTGAATTTAAAACATCTAATACTTTGATAGCACCTTCATCTTTTTCTTCACCTAAAAATAGAAATAAATTAATAGCTAGTAAATATTTTTCTACAATCTACAGGACAGCCTTTGAAATTCATCAAACAAATAAAAGGAAAAGACAACTTTATGAAATTTTAAACCAATTGTTTTTTCGTCGTACAGTTCCGTACTTTAAACGTGTATTAATAAAATTTTACATTGAATACTGTATTCAATACTAAAAAATAATATATTTGTGGGACGAATCGACCATGCTGGGCAAACTGCCATTGCCCCCTTCTTCTTCACCTCGTCTCAGCTCAGGCGACAAAGCAAAAGCAAACGGACTCACATTCGCTCGCAGCATGAATCAGCGATCTAACTATATCAGTTCTTCCATTTGCCACGGCTGTACGCAATGTTTCTACAGCTTCTTGCATTTCTGTCCTCAAACAGCACACAGTAAAGTGACACAATTTCAGGCTAGGCCTAAATAAAGAAGACGACCGGCGAAAAAAGGTAAACAAGACAAGTGTCGTGTTGGCTCTAGTCTTGCCTATCCATACGTGTCGTGTTGGCTCTAGTCTTCAGTGCCAGACGTTTCCTTGATAAAAAGAAAACATTTAACACATTTTTACTAAACAGATAATTATGAATAAAATACTAAAGCTAATAAATAATATCTTGATTAGTTTTGAATATTAATCTAATAAAATAAGTATTACAAATTATTTATAAATACATTTCTACATGTTTCTAAAACAATCACCATAGGGCCTATATCCATGTCAAAGGTTAAACATTAAAAACAACTTAGGCCTAGAAAGTACTACTCAGAAATATACGGTACAAAATGAACTCAATTTATCGTATATCACCGCTTTTAAGACAAACTTTACCACGTTTGTCAGCATTTAGATTATTTTCTGCAAACGCAGGTTCTAAAGAAAACATAGAATCTTTAGTTAAAGACAATAAAGTCGTCGTTTTTATGAAGGGTGATCAAGAGCAGCCGATGTGTGGGTTCAGCAATGCTGTTGTACAGATCCTCAAAATGCACAATGTGAACTTTGCAAGTCATAATGTTTTGGATGATGACGATTTACGACAAGGTATTGGTAACACAATAAATGGCAAAACGTATTGTTATAGCTTAATAATATATATTAGCAGGAATGTGTAAAATTAATACCTCTCCCCACCCTGGGCCTAAGTAAAATTAAGAAAGCAGACATCACATTGTTTGTACTGGTATTCAGAGAGAGAAGGATGGGGGTCGTCATGTTGGAATGCATTTTGTAACCTCTTTGGATTTTTTAATTACTGTATCTTATATTATAAAATAGTAATAATGTAAAATGTAGATACAATTAGTATTGCATGTTAACAAACCTTACTGAATACTACAGTACATTATTTAAAAAGTTATTTTACTTGCAAAATCTTTTTTATTTGTCAAGGTATCAAGGATTATTCCGAGTGGCCCACAATACCACAAGTTTACATGGACGGAGAATTTCTAGGAGGATGCGATATCATGCTACAGATGCATCAAAATGGCGAGTTAATAGAAGAACTGCAGAAGATTGGCATTCGCTCCGCATTAATAGATAAAGAAGCCGACGAGAAGAAATAACATACGTTTATAGTAGAGACTGAATTAACACAATACTGTATGAATGGCACACAAGTCACAACTACAGTTTAACTATTCATTGTGAACAGTTTTGGAAAATGAATTAAAACAATTATATTCACAATGTTATATTATACCTACTTCACAGTGGCTATTGATGTACAATATAATAATAAGAGATCAATGAATATGAAATATAATAGCTAACATATTTTTGTTTAGGCCTTTCTAATTCTACGCAAGTTATTTTACTCACAGAATTTTTTTTCCACATTGTATAGTGTAGATTTGTGATTTATATAGCCTACAAAATATAATTTGTACACAATTTTGGAATAAAGAGGTTTAACATGTTCGAAACTGTATGTAGATGTTTTTTCCACAATGTATAGTTTAGATTTGTGATTTATATAGCCTACAAAATATATAATGTGTACACAATTTTGGAATAAAGAGGTTTAAAGTATTTGAAACTGTATGTACTGTAGATATATTTTTTTACAGAGTAAAAAGTAAACATTCAACCTTTGTTTCAGTCAAAACTATAAGATCTACTATTTTGTGACCTGACCTAAAGAAATAGAGAAACAGCATAAACAACAGAGCCAATTAAATTTGATAACACTTTTATTTTAATGTTAATTATAATTTAAATGCAGTCATTAATAATTCCTTAATAATCAAGTTGAATGAATGTTCTACAATTAAAAAAAATAAGTAGGTCATAGGTCATATCAACATCTAACTCTTCACTCAATGAACTCCCATAGTTTTATTACAATATACACCGGTTCTTATTTAAATACAATATTTTTAAATTATAGTTTTTATTAATGCATGTTAAATTCTATGCAAAAACAAAACATAACTGAATAAAACACAAATATAAACAATCAGAAAAGTGGGGATGGGGTGTGTGAAAAGGGTTTGCCTTCTCAAATGTTGCTAAACATTGTACAGAATTCTCAAAATATACATGAATATAACAAAAGGTTACATACGTAAAGTTAAATTGCCTCCTAGTTTCTATACACTCCTGGTTCACACTGGAATGTGGAGATTAGCTAGCATGTTCACATAGAGGTATGTAAAAACTGGAATATAATGAACTACAATATTTTCTTTTTCTGGAATGCGGAGACTAGCTATATTATATCAAGGTTGCGCTACAAAAAAATTATTTCAAAGTTTAAATGGACAATTGCACAATAAGATCAAGCTGACATTTTAAAATTTGTTTGCATTTTTTAAGATATTAAATTTAATTTGAAAACAGGACTTTACCTGGGGGTCAGTTGTTTTATTGGCCATCTTACCTGTAATAAAGTTTAACCATAAACATATCACAGGTAAGGTGTTTTAAATATCTATATTTTTCTTGCTTTTACTGTCATAGCTTTCAATTAATAGTTTTCAGTTAATTCTTGTACTTCAGTAAACTAATAATTTACTGCAGCATCAAATACTGTACTGTACAGTGCTTCTACAAATGAAACAAAACTACACGGATATTGTTAACAAATATTAAAATCTTTTTTTCATTCTAAAACTCTTGGATTGAAGTGCATACCTAAAATTTGAGTTAATAATAATATTTTCAAAACCTACAACATATTTTACTCTGAATAAATTTGTACCAATTAGCACCTATCTGTACAAATAACCACCATAGCATTTATTGAAAACGATTAATATCTATTTACAGTTAATAAAATAAGTAATAATGATTATTGCATAAAATAAGAGTGATGAGTAAGTGCTAGTAAAAATATATATAATATATAAATCCATACATACTGTGTGAAAAATAATAATTATGTACTACAATTTCCCAAGTTTTATTTTTTTAGTGTTTCACATCACAATCAATTCTTCCCTCCAGTTTGATTGAATTTATCAAAGTTGTCAAACTCTCTCATTTGACGACTGTTTAACACCCCCCCCCCCCCCCACCAAAAAAAAATAAAAATTGCATGTACAGTATGTATTGTCACTTATGGTCATTACGTAGACCTAAAATCAAAACAAATTAGGTCCGTCGACTTGCAATGTATATCTCTATATTATAACATATTCTGTAGGTCATTGCAAAAATGTATAACTCTCCAATGTAAGACTTTTGTGCAGTTTAAATGGTGCTAAACATACATAGTAATTAATTATTATTCCAACATTAAATTTCAAAAGTCGAGTGAATATAAAGAATGTAACAGACAATACAACACCTGGACATAAAACGCACAGTGGGAAAATGGGGCTTGTGCGGTTTAAAATACTTTCAGTTATATTAGAAATAAAAGCAATAATAGAAGTGAATTTCTAATTGTAAAATTTATGGTGGAGTTAAAATTAATGGCGGGATTAAAATTAGTTTAATATACAGTACTGTATGAAGATTATGAACGGTGAGTCAAAACCATACTCTCCAAATATTGTATATTAAATTGATAAAATTGTAACCAAAAGGTTTAATTTTTTTACACAGTCAGGGGGAAAACTGGTAAAAGGCTTCCTACTTTCTAGGAGTTTTATTAGATAATCTATATTGTTTTTTAACAACTCTTGTAACATGACCATGGTGCTGATATTGCCATTTTTTCCTAACTTTACAGACAGCAACAGTTTAGACGAGGTGGGTTATAGCAGAATTAAAATGAACAGTAAATTAAAAACACAAAAACAAAATAATGAACAGAAAGACTAGATTCAAAACACCACTATATCAAAAGCACAAAACGTTAGAATCCAACAAAATTTGCATAGCAAGTCGTGCTTATAAAACAACATATTATAAAACGTTATATTTATGTAGGCTTGTATCATATCCTACTGCAAACTACACCCTGTAGGATCATCCTCCGTCTCGCCGCCTAATGCGAGATAATGGTTCTCGATATTCACCATGTATTCGTAACGTGCAGAGTAGCGGACACGTTTTTCTGGTGCTCGTTCATTGGTTATTGACAAAGAGCGTATGATAGTCTTTGAGGCCGTGGAATGCGGCATGGTAAAGTCAACGTGAGCCTTCTGCTGGAACGTCTTCGGTATGTACTGACTGTTTGCCATCGTTAAATGGCACATGAAAATGTGATTGGAATTCCCATCTGCAAAACAAACAGGACTTGACTGTAGTAATAGCCTGTTAAAAATATACATACTCATTCTTATATAGAGCTTGTTGCACAATGCTTCTATTTATTTTTATTTATTCATAGGAATCACCTTTATATCGGTGGCACACATTTATCAGTTAATGGTGCATCCAATTTACAGACAAAATTACATATAACATAAGCCACAAAGTTCTAAATACTAATACATAACATCAAAACAAAATGTAAACTAATTAATTAATTAATTAGATCTGTACGAAAATACATAATACGTAAATTGTACAATATATATAACTACCTCATTACCTCAACTAATTTCTCCTAATGTTTCATTTTCAGTGAATGAATTGTCTAGCATAAAGTGGTGTTTTAATTTCTAATGTACAATTAAAACAACACTCTAAACGCTTCACATTATTACTCCATTCATTATTTATCAAACACATATGGATACATACTCGCATAAATGCAGCTAGTAATCAACACAATTGTGCTTTTGACCTACTGTATACCAGGTACCTATTTATACACCTGGGTGGAGAGAGGCAAACGTAAGTAGAGAGTCTTGTTCAACGATACAAGCAATGCGACGAGTGTAGGATTCAAACTGCAACATCCAAAACACACTGCTCTACAATCATACATTTATTTATTTTATTAATTATTACCTAATACATCTTTAAACTGTATAATAATACAGAATGGAAAAAAAACGAACAATGTACATACAATGATTTTTCTCTGGAAGTTTTGGAATTCTCCAAACAATTGCACCAAAAGCATGTTCATACTTGGCTACTCCTACTGAGGTTTCTAAAAGACTTGGGTGATTGCTTCCTGAAAAAAAATACATTTTAAATTTGTTACTTCTCTATCATGCCACTAAAGAGTGGTTCTCACTAGACCGCAGTGCAACACAGTGACGTATCGGGGTATTAACAGTAAATATTTCCTTAAAAATTAATAATTGGAGAATTATTCCATATCATTTTGTCTCCATATTACTAATGTTAGTAAATTGCTTGGTAAGGCGTGACAAAATAAATCAACCATCACAATCATGTGATACAACTACTATGAATATTAAAAATCCAAAACCTTTTTTTATCTTTCCGGATTTCTTTGTTGCCGATTTCACTGAAGTTTGTCCAAACCTCTTCTTCTTTCGGAATATATGAACCCAACTCTGAGGTATCGGCATTCGTATTACGATGTCACAGCACACACAGTGACTAGAAGACATTCTCTCGTGACTCCCTGTAAGAAAAGCACATTTAACATTTAAGCAAAAAAAGCAGTTTTGCCTTTTAAAGATATATTGTCCCACTGAATAAATATTTGTTTAATTTGTTTGTTGAATTGAATTTTAAGGTCACATTAATTATTCACTTAAAAAATCTGCAAAAAAAATATTTACCTTAAAAAACTGTAATATTCATTCAAAATGGCCTAATAAAAGTCTGATTTTAAAAATCTTTATTTTTTATGATCTTTAATAATCTAAACAGTTTTTTTATGTACACATAAATAGGAAGAGAGCATTGCATGTTGGGAATGGGATATACTTATAAAGTGGATCACTAAATTAAAATGTTTGTAATACTAACAGTCAATTTAAACTTATACACTTATATTACAAAACAACATTCAATTTAATTTCTAGTGAAATAGATCAGACACGTGCACTTTCTATATACAAAGGAATCTAGATCAAGTTTGTGAAATTTTAGACAGAATTGTAAAATGACACACTGAAACGTATATATTACAAAGAAATCGGATATAAAATGGTGAAATGAATCTTCCTTAATAGAAGTGTGTCTTAGGGTTCTAATTACGAAAAAGAAAATTATACTTTGTTAAATATTGAATGTCTTTGTTAAAAGAGAAAGGATTTATTGGTACATTGTTAAAGAGAGGGCGAGGAAATCAACTATTAAACGATACAAACAGTTATGTAGTAGACTGGCGACTACATACACTTTGATACGAGGATACTCTTACAGAAAATATTAAAAATATTTTGAATTAAATTATCTTTAATGTCAAAGCCAACGTTGCAAAAATTAAATATGTACAATATCTCATTAATATTTATATTTGCAACACTTACCTCGAACAATAACATCAGCTCTCAATTGCAAATGATGTCCCTCACCTCCAAGCTGCACTCTTACCATGAGAGGGAGTGTTTGTTCTAAGTGTGACTTAACTTTAAACCTCATTAACTCAAACTTACACGCTTCCAATGGCGTAAACTTAATCAAATGCGAGTCAATAAATGCTTCCTTATCGACGCAATGATGGAATTCAACCGCCTCCATTTTTAACCATCTCTCCGTCTTGCTTGGTATAATATCCTGTCGCGCTGTGACCTCAACATCCTTCCGCTGAAAGTCATTTAATCCTATTGCGCAATCCGGCATTCCCGACACAAACGCGATGCAAGATATACTAACAGAAGTAGATTGTTTTTCAACAACACCTTCAGTACCTATTAAGGCACGGAAACGATCTATCACATCGAGGATTACGCATTCGCTATGATACTGTACGCCACGTTCTCGGGAAACTTCTAAGCTCATAAGAGAATCATTAACGCATCGCACAAACGAGTTCAAGTCATCAACCGATGTTGATCCTATTTTTAACAGCTCATCAGCTTTTTTCATTTTTTCAAACGGTGCATTAGCACTGTATTTCCTCTTCTCCACATAAGACATGTAGAAAAGGTACACTTTATGAACTTTACCCATTCCGTCATAGCTTTGTAACGTGGGATCACTAATTTCATAATTGGATTGTAATTGAATCTCACTGAATGGCTCGCGAGATGATTCACTGTCAAATAGTTGGATTATATTTCCATCAGTTATCTTTACAAAGACTGTTTTCCACGTTCTGGCACCTGCAAGCCTCTTCTTTCCAGGATGTCGTAGCATAAGCTTCCATCCTGCTTCAAAATCAACCTCTGGTATAGGGTACGTATCTATAAACTCTTCGCCTAATGGATCTTCTAAAGTTGATACTGGTCTATTTGTTGCTGATGACACAGAAGCCCCTCTGGATTGCTGGAGAATGGTTGGCTTCTGGTCAAACGGTTGATGAGTGTTTGTGACGGCGGTGATGTCACTGCCAACCTTCTTTAACTTTGGCTTCCCCATTTGTGAAGCGATGAAGTTTTCCCAATTGTCTTTTGATCCTGTTGCCTTTTGTGAAAGAGCATAGTCCTGTACGACTTCACCAGATGGAACATCTGGTGTAATTGGATTTGATAGTTGTCTTTGGTATGGTTGCGATATATGTGCTTGTGATGTCTGTTTAACATTAAATGGATTTTTAACTGGTTGAGTATCGTCAAAGGTTTGCCAATTTTTTCTTAATGGTGAAGTCACTTCTCCTCCACCTCCTATGAATGGATTGTATGGAGAAGTTGGTCGATTCTGTAATGCATGTTCAATGAAAGCACTATCCTTTTGTTTTTGGAGTTCCTCTGCAAATGGATTTCCTCGAGAGGGAATATTCCTTTCTGGTAAAACTCTGGTTGGAGTTCCCTCTTCAGATGTTGAAGTCAGTGTCAACTCTCTAGATGCTTGGGACCCAGAAGATTTTCCTGTCAATGATTGGTGAATAGGTGATCGCAAAATTGTTGATCGCTTCTCATCATCCTCAAAAGCAACCCAATTAGTAGGAACAGCTGTTGGAGTGTCGGGGGTCTTGGCTCCTAAGTCACGCGCAGATGGAATAGGAGATTCCGGTTTGGCTGGTCTTGATGGTACCGGTTGTGAGTTGTCTTCAAATGTCACCCAGTTCTCTGGTACTGGTGATTTAGTTGAATTCAGACGAATATAATCATGAGAATGGGTTTCATGTGTTTCTCCAAAGTCTGATTGTCTGTCATCTGTCACCCAACTTTTCTCTGATGTTAAATCACTACTACGAATAGAAGATCCTATGAAAATAAAATTTTAAAATCGAATTAATCTTTTAAAAAATAATTACCAATGTAACTACATTTACCAATGTAACTACATTATGTGACTATGGTCCTGTTTCTGCTGCATAAAAATAACCAGTTTAAAAATAGTGTGAATAAATTAACTGCAATTTCTTGGGAGCACAAACAGGACAATTTTGTGGTAACTGGTTAAAAGGCAGCACAAAATAAACTGCTAGGCAACTTTTAGCTGCAACCAAATTAGAGTCACAAAAACTTATGATGCAGCCATATTTTGAAAATAAGTAGCATGTTGATCTTGGGGGTGGAAGAGAATTAAGTCTTTTTGAGTTTATAAAATAAATTTAGAGTTTAACCAGACTTGTTTATTCGTAATTTTTTATTATTTTGCTATGAGTTGCTGACCGGAAAAGTTGGGGGTGGGTTACTATTTTCAGGTGCCTAATTTCAGTAATAGTACCCCCCCCCCCACCCCCTTCTAATAGTAACCCACCGTAAAAAACAATCAAAGAATAATAACCCAGGGTTACAATTAGAAGATTTACGGTATTACATGTGCATACATTAAATTGGACTGTTAATTCCATCATACAGTTTCAACGCCTATGTAAACAAAGGATTTTACAACTGTGTCTTAAATCTTAATGTCAAATAACAGGTGCATCGCATTATCATGTTAATGTACTATGTCCCAAGTACATTAATGTAGCATAATGTGCTGAAGATGGTAAACAAGCTTTCATTTTGGGATGGTAGATGAAGGAAATAGTAATTCAACAGACCATGACGGTTATGGACTGTTCCTCTCATCACAGTTAGAAATTGTACAGTATGAAAGAACGGAACAGATTTGTACACGTCATGTATTGTCCTGAAATGGAACCTCACTTACTGTATAGCACAGAGTAGTGTAAAAAATGCAAATTATGCAAAAACTGTCAGCTCTATCAAAGCACGCTTCCAAAAAATGTCTTTATTTATTTTGTCCGCAGATAATACATAAAAACACAATACTGTTAAAATGAACAAAAAAAACAACATATACAACTAGGCAGAGACAGGATTCCTAAAAGGTGAATTTAATTACTATCTAGTAGGTCTCCTACTGAATAGTTAAATATGGTAGTTAGTAGAAACATTTTGACAACCTTTGAACTTTCTTGGTTTTCAAAGCTTCGAAGCGTTACAAAATTTGAGAAAGTCAAAGTTTCAAACAAGTTGAGTGTACCGAGTATACTGAGTGTTTGAAATGTATATAATAATGGTTTTGTCTAAGTTGCACATTCATCTGTGCATTTGAATGATTCGTTTTAAGAGGATAATTAAATAAAAACATTAATATTGTTCTGTACCAGCACATTGCTGCTCGTGGCATTCTATATATGTTGTTAACCTTGGGAATACAATGAAAAATAAATTGGCTTATAATGATTTCAATTAGAGATTCACTTATCTGCCTTCAAGGAAAAGTGAATTATATGTGAATAAAGTTTTAAAATGATTTTTGTAATTGCTCTGTCTACGCTATCAAACTAGTTTGACAACAAAACTGTGGAGTGTCCAAAAGATATGGTGATATACACACATATGGTAGTGATATGACATCATCATGTCCATATATGGGTACATCACATTTTGTTGTCACATAAACTTTGATAAAAACAGGACCATTGTCAAATATGTAAATGGAATTTCTTGATGCAAGAATGCATTGGTGTACTGTAAATTTCAGCTAAATAAATAAAATTAATATGGTTAATTTATCTAAATTTTATTTATTAATTATTAAATTTGATGCGATGGACAAGAAGGGACTTTAGAATCTGACACTGTGTATGGTGTACTTCTTTTATATTAGTTTCAGCTCAAATCAGAATGTAAAATCATTGAAACTTGGTAAATAATATTACTGTTTTATTAATGTTATTGTTATAGATATGTAGGATTGAAATTACCAATAAATAATTGAATATAAACAAAACTAAATGTGTTTACCATACAGATCCATAATACTAATAATAAAACCATAGAACGATCATACACATATTTTCCACCCATCAAATATTACCACTTTGATAGCACTAGCCGCTCAGTAAACAAAGACTATGATTTTTTTTAAATTAAAATTAAAACATAATAATAATAGTATACTACTACAGTACCTTTATCTAACCTCTTATACATACTATTTCCTTCCACAGAGAATAACACTTATAGTAGGAAAGAATAGAACTGTATTGGTATCCAAGAAAGAGAAAAACAGCATGGAGTCAAGTCAACGCTGAATCAGCCTGCCCACTTTTCTATTACCATAAGAGCACCTTTGAATTAACGACTTCAATAAAAGCAGCAGACGACGAAGATGAATAACTGTTAGCAACCAGCCTGTCTCGTGTTGGTATTGCACATTTAATAATATCTACTGGTGCATTAACTGATGCAAATTAAAGAGCTTTTTTTTCTTCTTTCTCATATAATATGACTCACAACTGATTACATTTCTGTGTGTGCTTTAACAATACGTTATTTTCAAAGCGAGCAACATAAATTACAATTAATTTCTTATATTGTATATTTACACAATATGTCAGAATTATTGTTATAGTTCCAAAATTTTTTTCAAAATTAATTAAAAATATTAATATTTATCTAGAATTTTAATAAAGCAGTCACATGTTTTCAAAAAGATTTTCATTAAAATAGATGATTTCAGAATCTGTTGGCTGTTCTAATTAAAATTGATAATTATAAATCCTTTGTGTCTTATTTGTTTTGTTGTAATATGTGATTTATTTATTCATTAGAAATTAAAGATGCCGAAAGAAGCGTGGGTGTGTGCATTAGAAGTAGTACTGTATGGTATTAAAGAGACGTTAACACAATAAAAAAACCTGGTTTAATATCCATCTTTTTTAAGCGCTTTTGTGTTAATTCTCTACTAATTAAATTGATATAGTCTTGCTAAAAGAAAACTATACCTAGGTGAAAATAAAAAAGTAGAGGGTGCTGCTAAAGAAAAAAATAATTATTCAATGAAAAAAAAAATGTTATAATTGTGTTGTCAAAGTTTAAAGGGGTTGCATATACTAATTGAGGTTTGATAGCTAGCCAAACGTCTAGTTGGGCTATAAATTGCTGATACCAGTATAAATATTCCATGTTGTATAATAAAACATTCTATCTATCATATAAAATCGGTATATAGTTTGCCTGCATTTTAACTAGCCCAGGGCTAGTTACTACAATATAGTGGAATAATAAGAAATTCATATAATTCACCATAATTTAATAAACAGTACAGAATTGAATATCCAATGAATACTGTATTGAACTTATCAAAATATTAACACCTGCCCTCACACTTTCCGCAAGCAGACTGGCAAGTGTTCAATGAACCATAAAATCAATGGTCAAAGGTCAATTTTTGAATACAAACGTGTGACAATGCTGTCAACATCTGGCACGAAACGATTGACTGAGATTGATCAAATTGCATGCTTCAATAAATTTTTATCCTCTGTCAATTGAATTCTAAGATATTTAATTAAGCCACTAGGTCACGTTTGCATAAAATAATTAGAAATTTTTACCTATGAAATTGATTTAATTAAATGATAACAATTAGATCAAGTGTTAAATAGCGGTAACGAATTAACAATTGACCAGAACTTCTTTATCTGTCATGCATCATAGAATTTATTTCTCCATTCACAAAAATGAGAAGACATCAAAATGGAACCCAAATGAAGACATAATTCAGATATTTTATTACCACCAGTTGAAAATTGTTTTGAATATATATGTTGCAGGTGGATGAATGATGTAATTGCATAAAATTTGCCATACAGTAGTTATGCATAAAAGCATTGATTTCATCAAGCATTCTAGCTCGAAAATTGTCTTGCTTGTCACTTCTAAAGTTACAATTTAGGTTTGTCTAATTTTTACATGATTTACCAGGTAGCTTGAGATTTGCGATGGCTAGGAAACATACACACATCATTTGAATTCTTGTGCATGCAGCAACAATTGTTGCTTCTTTATTCCATTTCTCAATTTTAGAGAATTTAAGAACCATACAACCAAAGACCCAATACATGCAAAGATCATACAGTACAGCAAGAAATTACTGCTTCGTATCTACACATAACCTTTAGTAGCCTACATGTAGGTAGATCGTAGGTCATTGTTCTCTGAATGTCGCCCACGAATACGAAATATTGTTTGTAGCCTATGATGTATTGTTATAGTGATTGTCTAAGCTTTAGTAAACACCATTGACAATGCACACAAACAATGTATTGTTCACTAATTTGAATTCTATCTAAAGCTAGAAGACAACAATTTCCGTAGCCGCCCTAGATATCGGTTATCCTAATTTGGCCGGACATCCGTTGACAAGACGACATCGGAAGAGAGAGGCTAGCCTAGTTTCGGCTGTACGATAAATTTAAAAAAAAAATGAATGACAAAAGACTTGAATATTGATTCAGCATATTTGGGATTTTTCCTTAAACTTGTTTTGTTCCTAATAATGATAGGTAATATGATCCATGCCATGCCTGGGAAAGACTTAAGAATTTCCTGTAAATATGATAAAGACATAATAGACATCATATATTGATTCTTAGCTTCCTTAAACTAGCTATTTTAAATAAATTCTACTGATAGTAGATCGAATATTAATTTCACAATTTCAAATGTCAAATATATTTACATACTGAATGTAAGCAATAAATGTTGAAACAATTATGCCACATGTAGTTCAATATTATCTGACAAAAAAAAACAAAACTATTTTAATTACTTGTGTACATATTAAATTATGATAAGAAGTTCAAAGTAACGTACTCAATAATGTCACATACTGTACTATTTTACATTTTTGTACAATTATGTGGAAAAGGGAAACTTGAAATGTTATTATTGTGTTTTTATGTTTGTTGAGGGTAGATAACAGCTGTACTAAAACAGCAGTACAGCTGAAGAGGCCCTATAATGCAATGTATGTAACATAATTAATTATATAATTCTGGCCCAAGTTAATATCAGTTCAGTTTATTTTAGAACCAAATCAAAAGTTAAAAAGCAGAACAGAAAGTGTTATTAAATATTTAACTGTATCGCTCAAGAAAATAGTAAAAATTCAATTTGAAGTTACTGTAGTACCAAACATTGATTTACCTGTATATTGTATAGGAACATGAGACCTGCTTGATCTCTGAGGATCATCAAACTGGACCCAGTTCTTAGATCCACTGCCTTGTCTCTGTGGGTAAAATAAACATTCTCAAAATAAGCAAAATATATAATTTGGAAACATAAATAAAAGCTTTAGTAAAATAATAGAACTATTGTTCAACTAAGGAAACTCTGGTCTTCCTGATGGCTTTTTCATGATTACCCGAAACAAAAAAATTATCGCCTACTTAGCCAACTAAAACTACACACTTTATTCTATGATTGACAGTTATTTGTTTTTTTTTAGTCCTGGCAATGGCATGAACACATTTTCATTAACAAATTTTGATTGGCAATTTAATTTAGCAATAAGGTAATTAATTGTGTAGAATTGGTAATGCTTAATTTCAATCATGTAAGGAATTATTAACTTTCTGAATCTTTAACACGGACGAAAGTTGATGACTACTTCAGGAAGTAATCAAATATTGATTGCCCGAAACAGATTAATTAGCT
The DNA here is from genome assembly GCF_964355755.1 of Antedon mediterranea. NCBI lineage: Eukaryota > Metazoa > Echinodermata > Crinoidea > Comatulida > Antedonidae > Antedon > Antedon mediterranea. The sequence continues at coordinate 6,620,783 of NC_092679.1, read as the reverse complement.
TTGTTTTATTTTTATTAGCTATTAAAACTAGCTTCCTCAATTACATTAGCACTTTAATTATTAATGTATCATTTTCAATATATTGGAGGGGACATATCAGTTTCACATGAAAAAGTCCCCTGAATAGATCATATTGCCATTTGTGGCAAACTTTTTTTTTTATATTTTATTAAAAATTTGTTAATTTCAATGTGAAGTGCATAGCCTTTATGTGCCCTATAAATCCAACTATTATTATCAGGAGGTGGGGGAGTTGTTGGGGGTCCCAAGGGAGGGGTTCAGACAACTGTATTACCTGATGACTCCTGACAGATGATGATTGGCTTGAGGCATCATCATCATTGGAGAACGAACGCATGATTCTTGATGACTGTCTGGATGAAAGAGATGTTGCCTCTGAATCCGCGGACGAAGCACGATCAATTCCTCCGAGTGCAGTAAACATTTCAAGGTTACTCTCTAAGGCGTCTGTAATATGATTTCGGTCTGGTAGAGTTGGTTTTAAATCAACAAGATTGTCGGTGAAATTTGATGATGCGGCACCTTGATTTTGGTTGGCCACAATTGTATTATTAGCTGTTTTAATTGGGGTTTCAGGTCGTAGATTGATATCTTCGTTTACTATGTTATTTTTCTTTAGGGAATTTATAAGTTGGTCTTTTAATTCGGGGGTTAAGTCTTTAAGAACAAAGGGATCCGCTGGCTCTTCAGCTACTTGGGATATATCATTATTAGTATCATCAAGTTCCACATTGTTGTTTAATCTGTTGGCTGGTTGTTCTTCCTGTGTATCAGTGATACCAGAGGCAAGTTCTCCACTTGCAATTTCTTCTTGATTAAACATCCTTGCTATGTTTCCACTCATTGTTGACTTACTAAACAGATTGTAGAGGCTTCACCTACTACAGAATAGAATAGCATCAGTCATTTATTACAGTATGTATAATAATTAATATTCATTATTATTATTAATATGTGCAATTATTTGAAATGAAATAAGTACATCACATGGAAAAAATTAATCTTTTTAAATAATTTTTTTTTAAATGAATCAATTATTAAAGCTTACAAAGGTATGTTAGTGCATTAAATCAACGACAAAATCACAACATTATTATAACACATTAATAACAAGTTTAGGGTGTAGCAGATGCCTAGCCTAGTGTTCATTAACTCACTTCTGCCAGGCAAAAGGCGGTTTTCGCCCTGAAATCTCAGTACAGCCACATATGTTTGCTGGCTTAGAATAACCAAGCAATAACTGTTTTTTAACCTCGGTGTGAAGAACTTTATACAACTTTAAATAACATAAACAATTTACCTATTTAAGGCAGGGGGTTGCAGATCGATTATTTGTACTTTCAAACATTTAAAAAACAAAAAAGTAAACTTTAAAATAATACTACAAAATCGTTGGAATGCATTTTGGTGGTGTTATCGTATTCGTGTCATGCTTCGTCGCCTTCTATGTTTACCATCACGAGGACGTAACTTCCGGTCTCAAACAAAAAACAATTGGTAAAATGTATAAAAAAGATTTTGTAAATAACCTTATAAACATATATTTGTATAAAGAAAATAAAACAGACATGTTAACAATATGTTCTATTGAAATAAAATAAATAATTATATAAGTTACGGTTATAAATTTAATAAAAATAATAATAAGTATATTGTGAGTGTCCCCATACAATAATCGAACAGCCCATCAAGGGCACACAAACTTTTCCATATGCATGCAGAGTGTTATTGTATTGGGGGCGTAACAACGAAATTACCAGCATAATTATTTTCTATACACTTTTACAGTACGTTACTTAACCGGTAGGGGTGTTTTATCGCTGAATTTGGGACTTTAAATTGTTCCGAAAATGTCTGGTGCAGGTTGATTTTGTGGTGTTATGTTGCTATCATAAACACGACGATGCTGTTAAAAATAAGAGTATCATATAGCGTGAGTTGAGTACTGTGACACTTAAATGTGGGTATCTATTTTATTCATTAATATTATAATATTATTCAATTCTTCTAAATGTATTTTTTCATTCAGGTTTTTTTTAAAATTTATTCAATTTCATAAAGACATGTTACAATGTAGGCCAACTATTTTTACATCTAACAAATTATTAAATTCATATTTAATCATTTTCAAACCACTAATATTAATGTTACATATATATATATATTTTAATGTTGCCCAAAAGCTCTGGTAATTTTTCTGCCTGTTTTACTTCATCGTTTTGATTTAGCTTTTCGCTTTTTTTTTTTGTATCTCTATTGAGATCCAGCCACTGATACCCACTTTGCTTCTAGGCGCTCAATTTAAATAATCTACCCCTCATTTTAAAGCTTATGTAATTATTTTTCTGATTATAATAAAATCACAATTTTTATATATGATGACTTTACAGCCATTTTGTAGTCTTGGGTCACATTTTTTCAGTAATTTGCCTTTGAATTTATATTTGAAATAAATATATACAATACAAAAAATATGAAATTATCTAGAATGATATTTTTAATTAAAATCTCTTATTTCTGGGCATAACGAGTACTTTAATGCTATGTATCGCTTATAACTCTATATATATGCTGGTATTTTATTATTTTTTATTATAAAATTTATAGCCAGTTGTTTAAAAAAGGTTAGCAACAAAAACAAACTAACCTTTATAAGCTTTAGCCCACCCGCATCATTTGAAGACATAAAATTTAAATAGACAAATCGTGTTGTCCAAAGTTCAAGTATCAGGATAAATAGACATTCCTGATGAATAGCATCATACAGAATAATGAGGGTTTTGTTTATATACCACTTATAAGTAAAAAGGTCAACCATTTCCTTTAATACTCACTGAGAAATCAAGGTGATTCTGACACCCTGTCCTACCCTTATTCATATTAGAGAGAGGTAGACTGGTTTCAGTGAGAAATGTTATCTTAAAATATAGTACTGAATGTTTTATTTGATACATTTTAATTTCCCAAGAAAGTAAAAATTAACTTGTATTTTCTTTCATAAGGACTGCACTTGAAGGAACTCTGAAACGGTACGTCGTTGATTCACTTTGAACACAATGGGTTGTTGTAGACAAGTGACCGTAGAACCAGTTCTCTTTCTCTTCATCACTAGTCTTATGATGCAGATACCAGTGACGCAACTCCTTCTGCTACGCAAGGTCTGCCTAGAAGAACACGATGACAGCATATGTCAGGAACTCGGTAATTATCCACAACTGGAGAACCAGGTACAATCCAAGACGTCACATTGGATCCTCAAACTCAACTTAGCTATGAACATTCCTGGAGCCATAATGTGCACTATTTTAGGAGCAGCAAGTGATAAATTTGGTCGTAGAACTATTATTGCATTTCCATTAATCGGTGCTTGTGTTGCATCAATAAATTTCATGATAAACTCCTTTTATACCGACTTACCAATTCGATATATGTTAATAAGCAGTTTTGCTTTAGGAATATGCGGTGGCATGGGGACATGTCAGGTAGCGTTAGTTAGCTACATCACAGACATTACTGATAGTTCAAACAGAACAAAGCGGTTTGGTATGTTAGAATCTATGGTGTTCTTAGGAGGAACAATTGGATTATTATTAGCAGGGTCAATCGCTCAAAAAATAAGCATACCCGCAGTGTACGCATGTTGTTTTTTATTAAATCTAACCGCTGTAGGATATGTTTTGGCCATTTTGCCCGAATCACTTTCAACGAAACAGAGATTATCCTCAAAATTAGAAGATGCAATGGCCAAACGAAGAGGTTGGATGTCTGGGTTTGGATTCAGTGTTTTAGAAAATATGCGCAAGACTTTCACGGTCTGTTTCGTGGAGCGAGAAAACAAGAAACGGAAATGGTTACTGCTTTTGCAAGTCATAGCTATGCTACACATGCTGGCGCTTTCCGGTCTGTATTGGTCATTTCGCACTTACTTTTTGTTCTTTCTCCATGCTCTATTGATTCTGTACACCTGTTGTCTAATTTCCTCGTCAATAATGTAAACATAACCATCATCCTTTTGTCACGTTATGTATGATATTATTCACACTTGTTCCACCATTGAATTAGTAAATATTGGAAAAGAATGAATGAATGACCTCTGTGTTAAATAGGTAACGTTGTACTAATTGGGTCATATTCCAAAACACAACCATGGATTTATTAAAATTCAACATATGAGAATGCTAATATATTATGCTACAATGATTATCCATGATTGTGCTGGTTGTAATATAGTATAGATATATATTGTATAGAGTAGGCTTACTTGTACTATTGTTGAATGTTGCTTATTGCAGTGGGAGCAGGTAGTTTATATTCATTTACTGTTTACACACCAACTTTATATAAGGAACCATATCAAATTATTATTATTTCCTGCAGTAATTAGTACTTTCTCTAACTATTTTAATTGATTTTTTATATTAATTTAAAAAAAAAATTAAGTATAAATCATACACATAACTGCATGAACCTCTACATTTTAACCAACTAAAAGCATACACTATTGCATAAATATAATGTAGTTACTGAAGTAACTGCAGTAGAATCTTTGACATTTAATAATCACATAAATTTTAAGAGATTCAAATTTTATTTGGTTTGTTAACTTTTTAATACTTTTTAGGTGACATGGAACTGACAGTGTTATATACAAAACACACTCCTCTGAGCTGGTCTACATTTACAATCGCAGTGTACATGGCTCTACGTAACATCGCGAGGGCAGCAGCGCTATTGATAACAATGCCATTACTCTTCCATTTTAAGAGTCAAAGGACGCAAGATAACGATTTTAACTTGACAATCGTAGGCCTCGCTTCTAACATGTCTGGTTACATTATGATAGCGATGGCCAAGTCAACAGCTGTCATGATGCTGGGTAAGAAGGCCTATCCATTATAGTACTCCTTGTACATTATGAAAAATAGGGCAGGTATGAAGCTCTCTGTCATGATGCTGCGCAAGAGGCCTATCCATTATGGCACCCCTTATACATTATAGTAAATACTGTAGGGCAGGTATTATGCGCTTTGTCATGATGTTGGGTAAGAGGCCAATCCATTATGGTACCCCTTATACGTTATGGTACCCTTTGTACATTATGGTAAATACAATTCAGCTATGATGGGCTATACCTTTTGAATGTCCAGTAGTAAAGCGCTATTGTTCTTTAAAATGGTCCAGTTAAACAGTCCAGTTAAACAATACACTAAAACATTAATACATATGAAAGAAAAACAAACTGTTCTGAATTTAATAAAAAGACAAACATTTACTGGTAATAGAACTCCACATGATTACTTACTATTTATTATCCTGTATGTTATTATATTGTGAAAATAAAATAAAATTGAACCCCTAATAAGGGAACACCTTCAGGACATAATAAAGTGTTAATAAGGGTGTAATTATGAACATATAATATATTGCCCTTTGCTAAAGTGTCCCCTTAATAGGAGCATTCTTGTATAGGGGTGTCCCAAACAGTGGTTCTACTGTATAAAATTTAGGTGTACACGAATGACAGAATTATTTATGTAGTAATTAAAATAACAGTTTTCATTTTTATTTCATGTTTACTCTTTACACATACTTTTTTTAGAGTTCTCCATTTCTTTTAAAATATATTCTGTATCTGCTTTTAAATACAGCAGCATTAGATAACACATATGGTTGTTGAAACATCTAGCAACCTATTTATATAATACTCATTTCTTTTGTATTATGTTCTTCCCCTTGGGAAATATAACGAGTGAAATGTCAACAACTACAGTATGCATGTTAGATTAACATTAATACATAATGCCGACACAATTTGAAACATATTATGGTTAAACATAAATGTTGGAATTGGAGCTTTCAGAAAAAACTAAATTTAAGGAGAAAAAATTGTAAATCGGAATTGTCTGTAAGTGAAGTTTTTCAAAACCGGAAAAAAATTTAGGTTTTTTTTTTGCCTTTTTAAAAAATTAATTGATTAAAACAGGCTTAAAAATGGCTTAATTCAGTTTATTTTATTAAACCTTTTTCATGTTTTGTGTTTTTAATTTTAAGAAATAATAGTGAAAGTCTTTGAATGAGGCAACAGATGTCTATCTAAATGTTTTATTATATTATAACACCTACAGTATCCTCTTAATTCACAGCATAGGGTATATATTTTATTCTACACAGCTTATAACTAAATGTCTTTGTTTGGTTTCTTTTTTTAAGTGCCGGTTGTGAGCAGCTTGGCTGGAATTGCAGGTGCCGTTTTAGGATCACTCAGGTCAAAGCTGGTGGAGCCCGATGAAATGGGTAAGGGGTAAAACAAGGGGCTTGTCCCAGCTCACCCAGGTAAGGGGTAAACCAAAGGGCCTCCCCCAACACATTCCAGGTAAGGGGTATACCAAGGGGCCTTCCCAACACACCCCAGGTAAGGGTAAACCAAGAGGCCTCCCCCAAAACACCCCAGGTAAGAGGTAAACCAAGGGGCCTGCCCCAGATCAGCCCAGGTAAGGAGTATACCAAGGGGTCCCCCCACCCAGCACACCCCAGGTAAGTCGTATACCAAAGGGTCTCCCACACAATACCAATTGGCCTCCCCCAACACATCAGGTAAGGGGTATACCAAGGGGCCTCTCTCAACACACCCCATCACCACCTTTCGCAAACAAATAAATCATGGAAATAAATTCAAAATTATAAATATATAAATTAATTCGATTTTATGTCAGCTTTTCCCAATAGCCAAATCTAAAGTATGGCAACTACTACACCATGTAGAGTTTAATATATTTCATTCAAGGTCAAAATATCTATGTTTTCATGTTTGAATACAGAACACAATAGAAACTTTCTCTTTTATATTCAAATCGGAATTTGCAATTCAAAATGAAACAATTACCTAGTAGAATATTCCATGGTAATGAATTCTATACAATTTGAGTCAAGGTAAAAGAATACTACAATGACAATGATGGAGTTGGATAGGTTTGAAAGAAAGAAAGAAAACTAATGACAATTTTAAATAGGATCCAAAATAAGAAATGGCATTTAAAACAGAATATTTGTATAAATACCTACATACCAAAACTCCGGTTTACACCTTCACACCTGTTCCAGTCTAGCGAATTGAATGTCAATGTTTTGTTTTCGTGTTGATATTCGCATAGCCACGTAAAAACGAAATGTTGATGTTCGGTTTGATTTGACGGTGCCGGACAAGAACCATATCGGAACAGGTGTGAAAGATTCTTTAGCCAGAAACTTATTATATTCTCCCAGCCAACATCGTGCTTCTGTTTCACTTTTTCTCCCGGGTTACCAGGATTTCTGAATTTTAATGTTGTTTAAATGTTTTTTTACAATAAAATACTACAAACAGAAATGGTAAAAATATATACGAATTTACTATATTTAAGCCATGCTGTCAAGTATTATGTTGATATCCAGTGGCTGTATTCAACATTGACACTGACTTACTGTAGGAAACATATTATTTGATAGCTTCATTGAAAACTATCAAAAATTAAGTAAACATGAATCCAGATTAAAAAAGTAATGAACCTTGAAAATTAAAACTGTTTAAACGTTGTATAATGACTATAAATTGTAACAGGAGAAAAATAACTTGTGTTGTAAGTTGATCATCCATCACATAAATTCCGTAAGGCATTGTTCGATCCTTTATTGCTCTCAACATGAGATTAACTTAGTTGATCTTTATGCTGTTTATGTATTGTAGTTCAATGAACAGCCCACCACGCTACATACAATATGTATTGATAAATCAAGGTCACCTCATTGTTGATTCGCTGTAGGTGAAATTCTTTCACTGATATCTAATATTTTATGTTTTCAATTTTTTAAATATATTGGTAATTAAATCAATATTCTAAAAATAAAGCGTGAAAATCAATTGTCCACAGAGACTGACCGAAATAAATTAATTTGACTTTTATGCTGAGTAAGTTACAGTATATAAACAAAGTAGATGGTCCGCCCATATGGGTTCTGTGGCTTGGTAGTTGACATCCTGGCTTACCCACCCAAGTGGCCGTATTCACCATTCACACGTAGGCTAAGGAAAACACTTAAAATTTTTAAAATGTCTTATCTATAGTGAATACAATTTAACAAAAATACTTAAATATTTATTGAGTTAAGTGAAATATTGACAATCAACATTTGATTTCGCCATGCAAACCTTCAAACAATACATTAAGTGAGATATTTAATATTTAAAACTATCTCACTTAAGTGTGATTGGTGAATACGGCCACACAGGCTCCTTATTTCAAATAATATAGCTGTTTAAATGTTCGTGTCAGTTCCATGATTATGGCCAATACAGCGACGAATACTATAGTAAGAGTCTGGGTCTCCCACCCTTAATTAAATACTGTATTTGTTGTTTGATGGTGTGAAAATTTAAAAAAAAAACCAATCTCCACATAGTATAAGAACAAACCCTCCCCTCCCCCAAAAAAATGACTCTTTTTTTTTCTCTTGCATGTACAGGAGCAATGTTTGCATTTGGTTCCCTTTTAGAGACCATGTGTCATCTTATAGGGTCTGTCATATTCAACAACATGTACCCTGCTACACTGGACTTTATGCCTGGATTTTCTTTTCTTATCATAGCTGCATTAATTGGCACTATCATGTGTATAGTAATGTAAGTACATTATTAAGCTCTGTCTACACTATCAAACCAGTGTGATCTGCCCAAATATGGTAGTGATATGCCCATATATGGTAGTGATCTGACATCATCATGTCCATATATGGGTATATCACATTGTTTTGTCACATACAGTTTGATAGTGTAGACATAGCTTTAGGATTTGCATGGCAAATAAACACTTTTGCAGTACACCTTGTATTTCATGTTGTCGTCTCCAGAAGATGGTTAGCATAACATTAATAATGAGACATTAAGCCGTTGTATTTGTGTACACAAAGGGCACATGTATACAAGAAAGAACTAAATATGACAGTGGGATTTCATAAAACATGGCCATGACATTTTAAAGATGTATTGTTCCCTAAAAACATGAAAAATGAAGATTGATAAAATAAAAAAAAAATTATTTTACTGATAAAAGGACAAAAGATATGTTTAATTTTAACCAAAAACCATTGTCTGACAGGCAATTTAAGTATTTTTTGCTTTAAATAACAATTTTTTCAGGTAAATAATTTTGTTTTTGATCCAGTTTTTGGTCAAGTGAATAAATATTGTGTGACATTAAAATGGCAAATTAAAAAAAAAATGTTTTAGGGGACAAATATCTTTATTACAGAACTATCTTTTTCAATTTTCAGTTACTTCAAATGGGATTATGAAGACACGATACTATTTCCAAAAGTTATTTCAAATGGTGAGTACTAAAAAAAAAGAAGTATGAAATGTACCAGTGAACATGTGCTGAGCATATGGGCAGTGGTGTAACAGCTTTTGAGCACTCACTGGCTGAACTTTGAAATATGTTGAAAAAGAAATCCGAAAAACATCCGAAGGCCTCCAGCGTTGGAGGGCCACTTAGAGTTCCTAAACCAGGGGCCTCAAGCCTCTGCGTTACAAGATCAATGTCTAACAAGGATTGAACTACGACACCACAACATAGTTAATATTAATAACAATTTACTTTAATATTTAGGAGAACAAACAGATAATCTATTAACATATGTCGACTCTGATGAGGAGGTGGAGCTTTATGATTTGAAATCATGTGAAGGTTGAACAGTGTAAACAATGCGTTTAATACTAATATTCTTAGCATAAATAAGCTGAACGACGGAGTAGTCTAGAATGGAAGGCAAGAGATATGAATTTTTTGGATGATATGAAAGTGGATGGCGATTCAAGCTGGCTGGGCACAGGGTCCTGAGGATATTATAAGAACTAAACGACTTGCATACGGTCATTAACAACAGTGACCAATAAACTAATTCCTTCATGGCTACCATACACCTGTATTGTGACACACATCTGTCAGGCCTAAAACTCTGTCTAAAACATATATATATATATATGGACATGATGATGTCACATCACTACCGTATTTGGCCACATCACACTTTCTTGTCAAACTAGTTTGATAGTATAGACAGAGTTTCAGAGATCAAAGATGAGAATTCAGTCAAAAGTTTATGTAGATAAATTACACAATGCATAAATATTATATTATTATGCGTTACATCAATGATGAAGGATTCCTCCATGCATTAATCATACTAAAGAATATACCAAGGTCAGTAAATATTGATGGAAGATACCATTACAAGATAGGGGGAAACAGGTTAAAAAAAATAAATCACTAACAGTCTGTTTGTACAATTTATTGCATTATTTTGAATAAATGCTTAAATTTCAATGTTTTAATTTGTTTCTTCCTCTTGTAGACTTCTGTATGCATGGTAACCCTTGTTAATGACAACAATTTTATAAAATTGAACAAAATAACAAATATTAAAATATTTTATTCATTTTATTCTTGCCTTCTTAGTTTTCTTTCTCACATTTTTTGATCGTTTTGTTTTCTTTGGTGAATCTTCTGCAACATCTCCCATTTGCCCCCAAACATCATCGTCACTGTCAACGTCTTTACTCTCCTTCTCAACAATCGATGAGTTTGTTTTTGATTTAGTGCTTTCGTTCTCCTAAAACAAAACAAATTTATATTACACCTATATTCTGCACACAAGGACGTCAAATACATTAAATGTTGAATCAATGAATGACATCAATATGAAAACAGCTTACCTGAAATTCTTCTGTGCATTTCATTAACAGACAGTTTAATTTGGATTTAAGATATACCTATTAAAAAATATAAACTCTAAATCACTATAGATGTAGATTGTTTCGATGATAATAGTGAAGCATGTCTTTAAAGGTCAGGTGCGGGCAACAAAATTCTATTGATCATACATTCCAATAATTATCGATCTATAGTTTCCTCTATGTTTCATAATTTTTGGGATTTTATTTGTGTTACACGAGCTTGTTGAAAATAAGCACTTTCTTATCAGTGGGGTATAGTTAAAATTACACAGTAAAATCTTTATTCTTTTGTACACAAATATTGTAAATAGGGAGGCATTTTTTTTAAAAACTATGAAAAATAAACAGTGTGGTAAACAAACATATCCACCGTATATCCACCATCTTTTTTTCACTTTCACCAGACATGTTATTACATTAGATTAAACCACTGAAAAAAAGTCTGTCTAGTTTTTATGGCCGAATTTTGCCAAATTTTGTATTTGACCATTTTAAGGGAAATTCATGTTGTCATGATTTTTGTTACACATTTATGTACAATTAACCAGATATTGTATTTAAAATTTATGCCTGTACCTGATCTTTAATGTCATTTTTTCGGATTTTAAAATATAATTGATTATGCAGTTACCAGGGAGTTGTCCCTGCAGTTACCTTGTGAATGACTTCAGCCGTGTGAATATTGTGAAGTCGTAGAAACCTATCTAGTCCACAAGTTGCTACTAATGGTTCTGTAGAGTGAATACCAATGCATCGAATACTGCCAGCGAAGCCTGGATATACCTTCAAAATTTGTTTGTTTCTAAGATCAATATGCGCCATCCTTCCATGCGTATTACCGGCAAAGACAGACCTAAAATAATAATTATACATATGATATTAATAATAATAAATAATAATTATACATACACATTAAAGATATACTTTCCCCCCTGAACAAAATTGTTTTTGTTGAATAGGCCACTTCAATGTCACATATTTATTCAATTTGACCAAATATTTAATGGAAAATGTAGTTACTTCATAAAACAATAATTTCAGAGAAGAAAGACGCAAGTCCATTTTTTGGAAATCAGCCGGTAATTAACTGTTTATTTTGTATATAAGCGTAGGAGCCATGTGTATGTTCCTGGGGCACTATTTTCACATTGACTTAACAAGCTACTATACTATTTGCTGATAGGGTAACACTCCCCTCCCCCCCCCCCCCCAAAAAAAAAAAACAAAAAACAATGAGCTACTATGCAATAAAACTATGCATGCAGATCTTTCTAATTCTTAGGAATTGGTTTGAATGTTTTAAATAGTTCTAACCAGCCATCAGAGGAAACTTCTACTGCAGTAATTGGATATTCATCGTAATTCATATCAAATACAGGTCTTCGTTGACAGTCTGGATCATATATTCTAATCTGTAAAAAAAAATTCTTTATTTAAGTTTTAACAACAACAACACCTATTCAGAGGACAATTACATTAAAGGGAAACTTTGTTACGTCCCAAAGGTGTCCCCTAATGGAATCACAACCTGCTAAATGTACATTACCTGATGATGTCCTGTCTTATATTAAATGGATACTTTGTTAGGTCCCAAAGGTGTCTTCCTAATGGAATCACAAAATACTAAATGTACATTACCTGATGATGTCCCGTCTTATATTAAGGGGATACTTTGTTAGGTTCCAAAGGTGTTCTCCTAATGGAATCACAACCTACTAAATGTACATTACCTGATGATGTCCTGTTGCCGTGAGAACCTTTGCAGACTGTGGTAGGAACTGCGCATCTGTAAGCCAAATAGGTACTTGTAAATCTAGAAAATCATTCTTTACCTGAGAAAAAAAATCAAACAATACTTATAATGTTGAAAAAGTAGGTATATTAGGACTATTTTTTACCTCCGCCAAGGAGGTATATGTAATCGGTAGCGTGTTTGTTTGTTTGTTTGTTTGTTAGCAGGATTACTCAAAAAATAATTACAAGATCTTTACCAAAATGAATATACAGATAGATATGTGGTCAAGGACCATTCCATTAAATTCTGGACCACTTTTTAGTATACTTTTCAGACCTGCTAGTGTTAAAAGATAGGACAGAATTTTTCAACAGTCTTAAAGTAAACAAGTATACTGAAATTGCATTTTCTCGAGAACTAGTTGTCCAAAAAACTTCATTTTTGTACAAGAGGCAAGAGTTATAATTTGTGATTTGTAATTTTAAAACATAATTTGATTTAATGTGCACGTTTTTTTATGCCAGTAGTTTAAAAAACCTATTTTCTTTTCAAATTCACTCGTTTGATTTTCGCGTTGCTGTTCTATTGTTAGTCAACTGAAACTATTGTTAATTGAAAGGCTTGTTACATAACCATTACACCAAACTCGCATACACATGCTTGTAGTGAAATTAGCCTAAATCACAAACAGCATTAAGACACACACAAATATATATATATATATTTTTTTTTTTACCGGAGGAATCTTATGTAGGAGAATTTTACAGTAGGCGGAGGTATGCACTCTCGGAGTGGCTTTCTAGTTTACTATTTTTTCAATCAATCAATACAATACTTTATTCTCTTTCTTTTTGTTTTCCACTCTTTCTCTTTATTGTCGAGAATTGAAATCTATAGATTATAGCGTCGACCACTCTGCATTAATGAGAATAACTTGTTGCCAGGGTGTAAGTCATCTCTCACAATGGAGAGGGCTTTTCTAATGAGTGAGCTGAGGCTTGCTCTTCTCCAATGATGCGGGAAGTCTTCTTCTGTGGCACCACCAAACCAGACAGCAATAGACAAGGTTAAAGCACTTTCTATCACTGAACAATAAAATTTGCTCATCACGGAAATCAATTACTAATCAAAACTAATAAATAAATCAATTTATGTATTTGTCTAATTATAAAATATTTTACCTGACCTATAGCACTTACATTTTTGGCCTTAAATAATGGTTCCTCTAGATTGTTTATGTCCCAAATTTTTAGGCAATTCTCTTTTCCACCTGTTGCAAATATATGGGGTTTCTCTGCATTCTGTTTTAATTTATAAACATTTTCACCAACATTTATTTCAGCTCTCTAAGATGTAAAAAACAGAATGTCAAATATTCTACAGTGTAAAAATCAGGGTGTAAATTGTTTAACAATGATTGAAGATTGATTCATTCATAAGGGAAGTTTCGCAACGCTACGAATACGTCACACCAGGTATGCACTAAGTTTGCAAGACAGCAGGTAGTTCAAGCTAGTAAAAAACGTTGTGACTTACTTGATAAAGCAATATCTTGATCTAACGAAGAGATGATCATTATAAGACTATTGTAAACTCCGAGAACACAAAACAATAAATAACACTATAAACCACCATATAAAACCAAATAGTGAAAAATCAAATTGAAAACAGGAGAGAAAAAAATACTGTGGGTCAACAGTTCAAACAGTGCCGCTGTGTGTGATGTGACATTTTCGTTATCGTATTCGTAGCATTGCAAAACCTCCCTCTATTGTGTACGTTTTAAAAATCGCAAGGTAGACAACATAAAAAAACATTCAATTCAACATTGTCAGTTGAAAATAATAACCTTACCGTCTCCTGTTTTAACTTATCCCACACTTTCATTACTCCAGATTCACAGCATGTTATTATGTTGTGGCCATGGACACCAATACCTTTCAGAGGTCCATGTCCTCCTGTACAGTCTTCACTTGACTTTAAACATTTTTCTTCTGTGTCAAATGTTTTCACTGTCTGGTTTCGAAGACCAAGATGGATCTGAATTAATAGAAGTTGAATATAAATTCAGGACAATTATAGTGATATTTTACTGTATATATAAATTTTAAAATGTCAAATAAATTATAAAACTTAAAAGAAACTAGGCCTAGGCAAGGCCTATTAGTAGTAGCAGTATATAAAATAATTGTAGGCTTACCTGTGTTTGACGCTGGTTGGCCCAGCACATACATGTAATTTCTTCATCTTTGTTTAATTTTTCTATATTACAATAATTTGTAGACGTTTTTTTCTCCACTTCCACCTCTATTATAGATAGTAAAAAAGATAAAAAAACATTTTCTAGCTAGTTGCTTGTAATAGGCCTAGTCTAGGCCCTAACTAACTAGTGGGATGAACCGTATAAGCCCAGTTTAAAGCTGTCAGCATTCAGTCAGGGCCGAATAATTAAGGAGAATTAATTGGCTATCTTTTATTAGGCTAGACTAACTTTTCTAGTTTAGTAGCCTACGTATAATATAATAGGCCTAGCTAGCTAGGCCTAGCTAGCTTCTTTTTAAAAGCAAAATGGACCGGATTTTGGGTCTAATTTATGTCTAGATCAAAATACCATAATTAACTAATTCATTAAAAACTTAACATCATAAATAAATACGATTAAAATCGGTGAAAAGCATACTTTTAAAAATACCCGTTCCAGAACCGACATACACGTTCGTTATCATGGAAGCTGCCATTTTGTTTAATCCTACATAAATTAAAGAGGGCTCACTACTGACGCAGAATATTCATCATTCTTATTCCTGTGTCTGTACGTTTTACTTTTATGATTTGTAAATATTATAATAAAATAAAATATTATTTTGATAAAGTCAAGCATTTATGCTCAGAAAAAGTCAGAAATATATTATCTAACCTTTGTAATGACATGATGATAATGGGAGACAAATAAATGACAACCGTATTTATCTATTAATTACACATAACATTACAATACAAGGTACGCATTCTCAGTCTCTTTAATATAGGCCTACATTTATTATTAAAACAGTAAAACAATGTCATACTAATTAACTCTTACGTTAATCAAACAAATGTTATAGAAATTAATTAATTAATTTTCAAGATTAAGATTCAATAATAAGAAAATGTCTTTGCAAATCAAACGGCCCAAAAGGACAAAAAACATGTCTATGTGTTAGCTATAAACACAATCCAACAAAATTACACGACTTCCCGTTGTGTTAGTTTTCTGTTGCCAAGCTTAAAACCCCAAATAATTACTCTAAACTACTGTGGTTTTGTATTCATTTCTACTTTGTATTTTGATTTTCTAAAAACTGCTAAAATGCGGCCCACATCGCCGTCATCTCAGGCGCTATGTTAGGCCTATGACTATTTTGTGTGCGGATAAGATTGTGGGTACATTATTGACGACCTCCTGCAATTTCTGTATGAGGTAGATATTTCTTGCAAAGTAATTAAAATTACATTCGACATTCAGGCCCGCTTAACAACGTTTATGAAGTTCGACCGCCAAAAAGTCGAATACTTCAGCTGCTGCAGTATTGTCGTTAACTACAACCGGTAGTGTACATTACTGTTCATTGTGTTACGATTAGAGTTATGTATTCACATTCGTCTCACTAGGGACGCAAAGCAAGATGTGAGCGCAAAGCAAGATGTGAGCGCAACGCAAGATTTGACCAATGACAAACGACTGTTCGGATAATCCATCGATTGCGATTGGTCAAATTACTTACAGTGTTGACAAAATCTAATCTAAATATATCTACATATTGAATGACCACACACAAAATCACGTGAAACCACCTGCGTTCGGATAGGAACCCAACACAAACCTCATGTCTAATTACTGTTTTAAAAAAAGTGTCCACATGACGTCACATTTGTCGTCGTCCCATAGCAAAATGTATAATCAATCTGGCCTCCAAAAACGTAGTTCTTTACACTACCGTTCCATTTCTGGGTATTACCTAATTAATCTAATAATAACACTATCTGAATGGTAAATTAACCAAAAACAACATTTGAATAGTAAAATCGTAAAAAGACGGCGAAATAATATTCGTTCTATGTTTACCATAATGCACTCTTTAAATAAAAATCGTCATTTGGCAAACTGAACGATGCTAATAATACTTAGAATTCGATTAAATTAAAAATAACAAAAAGAACATTTGTGTTATGCGATCAACGGCGCACGGCTTGTACTAGCTCCTGATAGAGACTGGTGCAAACTGGACCCAGACACCGAGTGAATCCGATTGGTCGAACCCGATGCCGAATGGATCCGATTAGTCGAGCCCAATGACGAATGGGCTAGCGAGCCTGAAAACGACGGGACTTTTTCAGTAGAGCCTAATATTATACTAATCTCCTCATCTTTGTTTTCGTCGTCTACTGATCCAGTGTAATGGTATGTATTTTTCTCTTCGTCTAAATCTTCGCTATTGTTTTTATCTTCCCCTCCTATATCGATATCATCTTCATCTATGTCGAATACTGCCATGGAATCTGGTATTTCTGCAGATGGGTCTATGACGTAAGCCTTATTCTCGTAATTGGATTTCTCAACCACTACACTATCAGTCGAACTGTGCCTGACATAAGTGTAAAATTATATTATAGTTAGGACAAACGATGTTATTAATTCGTTCTAATGAATTTTTCAATTCGATTCAACTTAACATTTATTTCTTCCTTCAATAAAATTAGGTAAACATATTATATTCAAGTAAAATATATAACTAGTCATGAATGAAAAAATTGATGATTAAAAAGTAAACAGTTATCAATAAAAGGAAGTAGGCAGTGCCCACGAAGATAGAAATCTTGTGGCGGGCCAGCCTATTTATAGACACTGCAGGTAATTACGGACTAAAATTCGTTCAAACGAATTACCAAATTCAACGAAAATAGTGTCAAAATGGTGTCAATTTAAACGGAACTAAAATTTGTTTTAACGATTTAACATATATATAAAATCCCGTTCCAACGAATTACAGGTAACAACCCATTTTTTAGGCGAAATAGCTTATTCAATTCGTTCAAACGAATTATTTTTTATATTATTTTTTTAGTGTTCTTAGGCCTACAAGTATACTTTATAATAATGTGGTATTAAGTGGTCTATTAAATGAAAGCAATTCATTGAAATAATTACCTTTTTGGCTGCTGTATATATTCGTTACATTTATTTATTATTAACAACACTAGCACGACAAGCAGCAACGCTGCCCAAAAACATCCAAATGTCAAGGCAGCTATTTCGGCATCTTTGAGAGAAAATAAACAAAGTTGCAAAAAGAAGGAAAATTGAATACTATTCTATTAAGCCAAGCAGAGTCTAAAGTTCTGTCTACACTATCAAACTATAGTTTGACAAGAAATGTGTGATATGCCCAAATATGGTAGTGATGACATCATCATATTCATATATGGGAACATCACATTTTTATCACATAAAATTTGACAGAGCTTAACATTTTATATTTATTATGTGACCGTAAAGTGTATCTATGTCTATTGATGTATTTTTGTAAAGGGATAACTACTACAACGAATGAACACAAATTATTTAAGGAAGGGTCATAATTATACTTACGACTCCATTTATCAACAATTTGACATCTAATGCCATAGTAATCAGAACTTGTACAACTATAAAGACAAACAAAAAAACATCATTGTAGCTAGATCATACCGTACAGTAGGCATACTTGGTGCCAGTCATGGGTCGATAAAACGCAGACACAACGCAAGTCAATTGACCAATCACAAGCGACAATTAGAACGATCCATCACTTCGTGATTGGTCAAATTATTTGCGGTGCACTTAAGTCCTTGCGTTGCGTGCTAGTGAGACCTAAAATTAAATGCGGTTCAATGTGAAGGTTTTGCGAGAAGTAAAGAACTTTGTTTCTCACTTATAAGCCTTAGCACTTTACTAATTGTCACCAGTGCAAATATCTCTTAAAGGTGGTCTTTATTTGGGTGTACTGTTTGAATAAGCATACCTGCACTCTATTAAATTACCCGATGAGACGCAGGTTGCATCGTTGAGGCAGTATTCCGGGTTGTTATCACATTGTGCAGTGCAAAGTAAGCCAGCAGCCTGACACACTATGTCTTCTGGACATGGTAGGGTGTAGCAGGCATCCACCAAAACGTATTCCCCTGCAAACAAACAACTTGTTTTTTTAATACAGTAGAACGGGGGGTAGAATCCCTATTAAGTACAAAAGTACCCCTTGAAAATCAGTTGGCGGAAATGATGAAACATATAATTTCCCTCGTTCATTTCAGTGTCCCCTGAATAGAGGTGTCCCCAAAGGATGAGTTTTACTCAGATTAATTGGGATAAACTAAACGTTTAATAACAAAATAGTAAACCCCCTTTGATCGACCATTCAAATTTTACGGCCTCCATTTGAATTTTAACGATGTTTGTCGTGTTTGTTATTTTGATTCAAGCATAGAGATTGGATATTAAACGGACTTTGGTTAGTTCAATTACAGACTCGACACAATATTAATGGTACAAACTCTGGAAAGAAGTAATAAGTAATACAACTAGAAGACCTAATAATAATAATTCCTTTACACAATTTCAATTTAATTCAATTTATACAAACTTTTATTCACTTCTTTTAATCATAACATTGCACTTCTAATCTAATACGAACTCAATGAAAAAACTAATACTCAGACGCAACAACGTAAGTTAGTTGACCAACAAGAGTGAAAGTTCGGACAATCTATCAAGTCTCGATTGGTCAAATAACTGGCATTGCGCTTACGTTCTTGTCATGTGTCCACTTCATGGGAACCAAGGTTGCGTTGCGTCAAACCGGTAACTTAGGCCGTGTTTCCGCAACCAAAAATTAAAACCGATAAACTGCCTGTGGGAACTGGGATTAACCGATTCCACTCGAGAAAAATTAACCGATAATAAACGGATAAATGCGATCATTTTAACATTTGACCTGATGGACAAATTGTTGCAATGTGATTGGAAGTCTGGTGGTTTGGTAATGACTGATCATGCGCACTTTATTGGTTAAAAAATTCACCGATAATAGAAACCAAACCAAGTTAATAAAAATGGCTCATTTAGATTCTCATTCAATTCCACTTTCATGAAACGTAAAAATTACAATACAAATTCTAACTTTATCTGGTGCAACTTACCATTATCTTCAACTGAAATGTTCCCAATCTTGAAACCACCTAACTGTCCGTTTGTTGTTTGAGTCAATAGTATGTCCAAATAATATCGCCGTTGGTCTTCGTCTATCTCGTTAAAATATAACAAGGTGACGTCTGCTATCACACTTCCAGAACTGTAAGGTGGAAATGTGATTTTTAAATGACGGGACTTAATGAAATGGGTTTGAAACAAGTTTTCTTTTCTGAAAAGTTAAGACTTTGCTTATGTAGAAGAATAAGTACATAACATCTGCAAGTGTTCGAAGATCCCTTGTTCCCTGGTTCTGGTGGTAGAACGAGTCTTCTTGGATAAGGACTATAAACCGTAGGTCCAGTGTACACATCTGGTTCATGTGCACTTTAAAGAACCGAGTACATCTTTTGAGACGAGTAGGGGGTTACCCAGGTGTACTAGTTCACACTGGGCCCTCTGGTCTTTGGTTGAAGAGGCTACCCAGTATAACAAATAAATAATAATAAATGAGTATTGTATGTAAATTCATTGTCACCATATAGTTACAATCCTAGGCAACATGCTTAGAATTAGAACATTTATTTTAGTAGGTCTAGTTATTGGAAAGCACTAAAAGTAAAATCTGAACATTACGATACCTAAAATCATTAACGACACTGTCTTCAAAATTGTCTTCATCTACGTACAGGCCATTAATCTAATACAAAAAAGGCATTTTATGTGAAAATTGAACTGTATAAGAATTTAAATTGAACGTATATAAATATAAATCTCATGTTTCGGTCAAATGGAACTCATCAAATTGGTAATTTTGCTGACAATGACAACGTCTTTTATTTTCTTTGTAAATTACAAATGACAATAATAAATACAAAGGTTAAAACTAGGTTTGCTTTTAGTAAACTTCGATAATACACTTTCCTATAAAAAAGGACCACCATAAAGACAGGGTAATAGTTTGATTATTGTGGCTTTACCGATGTTATTGTTGTGTGTGGACAGGCATGATGTTTTGTTATAATAGGCCTAAGTCACCGTGACTGGTATTCATTGGAACGAATAGCTCGCTTAAACAGAACGTTATTTGCAGTTTACTTAGCTGATGTTTTTCTAAGTTTATAAAATGGAGTACACAAACAAGAGTAGTTTCCAAGTACTTCTTCTTCAAACAAAAGTTGGAAGTTTTGTTAAAGTAAATTGACTCATCGTTTACATAAATAAAATGAAAGGTGATGTCAAGTATCAAGAGAAAGGGGTACTCATTGTTAGTTACTGAATATTAGGTGTGAAAAAACTCTGCTTCATTTTATTTGGCAAAAGACATATCACGTAACAATACAGAATACTGTGTAAAAATTACATTTGGCTCCATCTAGCCACGACATGTAATCTATGTGGATAAAGAGAAATAAAAATAACAAACATGCAAAACCAGATATTAATAATAAAAAGTGGAGAAGAAGAAGAAGTGCAATTAAAATCTGGAAGACGAAATAACAGTATTTTTAAAAACTAGGCCGACAGTATAACTGTAACTATTTATCATAATGGTGAACAAACCGGGCTTAAATATAGAAAGTGGTCTCTGCCCTGAATCTTATAGTTCATAACAACAACACGTTCTAAATATAATTCACAAAACGCTCGATGTATATTCGCCTAATATGAAAACATGGACAAACAGACATACTTACTAAGTATATTAAGTCGGTCTCTAATGCTTTGAATTGCTCCGACTGCCGGTCCAATAACGCATCGGAAAATGCTACGTTTGCTAACTCTATTTGGACGTCTATCCGAGCAAGTTCTAAAAAATAATTTCAGTAAAAAATTCGAGTTTTCTCAATTATATCGGATCACCACAATTATTAGCTATTACAAACTATAATACGAATAGGCATACTCAATCTGTCGATTGCATTGGAGGCAATCAGAAAAATTAAGATTGAAGGAGAAGAAGGTACTGAAAGAGCGTAACTTTGGAAAGCGAAAATTGTTTCGTCACAACTTACCATCTATAGTTTTCACAAGCACGGTAAATTCACAAGTGCCGATATTATTAACATCATCTCTACATGTATATGTCACTGTGGTAACACCTTTGGTAAATACCGAGCCTGGCTCTTTAGTAGATGTCAGGTCATATGTATAAGAATTGTCTGTACAAGATGGCGGATCCCATGTGATTTGGTCAGTTTCTTCCATCGTGTTTTGATCAGGAATCACATATTTTATAGATTCGGGACAATTGAACAAAACTGGGTTTTCCGTGTCTGTAAAAAAACAAGATCATAATTCTGTTTGTGCTATCCTAAGAACAACAATGGAACACGGCGCATTGAGTTAAAAAGATCAAAGATAAAGTGATAAAAACGAAAAGAATAGGCCTGTATAAAAATGGTTGCGTTCACGCATGGTATAGCAAGAATGAGTGATAAGATCTACTTAGAACTTTTTGCAGAAACACATTAATGCACTTTTAGGTTTAACAAAACCTAGTGTCATCGAAAGATAGTGTCATCAACAGCTAGTGTCATCAAAAGCTAGTGTTATCGAAAGCTAGCGTCATCGAAAGCTAGTGTCATCAACAGCTAGTGTCATCAACAGCTAGCGTCATCGAAAGCTAGTGTCATCAACAGCTAGTGTCATCGAAAGCTAGCGTCATCGAAAGCTAGTTTCATCGAAAGCTAGTGTCATCGAAAGCTAGTGTCATCGAAAGCTAGTGTCATCGAAAGCTAGTGTCATCGAACTAGTGTCATCGAAAGCTAGTGTCATTGAAAGCTAGTTTCATCGAAAGCTAGTGTCATCAACAGCTACAATGTCATCGAAAGCTAGTGTCATCGAAAGCTAGTGTCATCAAAAGCTAGTGTCATTGAAAGCTAGTGTCATCAACAGCTAGTGTCATCAACAGCTAGTTTCATCAACAGCTAGTGTCATCAACAGCCATTATGTCATCAACAGCTATAATGTCATCAACAGTTATAATGTCATCAACAACTAGTGTCATAAAAAAGTACAGTGTTATTGAAGTTAGTGTAATCGAACTCTAATGTGTATTAGGTTCATGTCATCAGACGTAGGGGCAAAGACTGCCGTCCATAAATTATTTGTTTCTTAGCTAATTTCGTTGGTTATTTATCGGAGAGTCTGCATTCCACTTTATTTGATTTGTTAACATGTTATTTTCTACCTTCAATTGTTACGGTAAACTTGCACGTTGCACTGTTCTGGAAGGCATCAGTAGCCTTGTAGATAATGTCAGTAGAACCGATATAGAATATGTCCGACGAGTTGTGGGTCCTTGTTATAGATACGATTTCAGAGCTATCCCTAAACACCGGTAATTCCCACCGTACGGCCGTATAGTTAACACCAGCGTTCGTTGATCTAGTCAAATCGTGTGGACAGCCTTCAACTGATGGATCAGTGTTATCTGTATAGACAAAGATATAATATGATGGATTCTTTAATTAAAACAAATACACTTCTGTCCATTTTCACTCACTCATTCATTTAAGATTCAAAAGACTACAGAGTGGGCTACAATTATTATGAGTTAAAATGATATAAAGCATGAGATAAAAGATTACATAATAATTGCGTTTTTTGTTCCCCAAAAACATGAAAAATAAAGGTGAAAAAATCAGACTTTGAATAGACTATATTTGCTGTTTTAATCAATTTATTCAATTCTGTAGAAAAAAAATCAACAAAAATAATTATTTCACTTATAAAAAGAAACGGTTAATTTCAACCAAAAACAATTGTCGGACAATGACAATTTAGGTATTTTTTTGCTTTAAATTACATTTTGTCTGGAAAATATTTTTTTCGATCCAGTTTTTGGTCAAAATGGATACCTATTATGTAACATTAAAAAGGGGGACAATATGTTTTTAACAAATACTGGAATTTGAAAACTGATGCAAATAAATGGTCAATAAATATTTATTTTAAAAAGTTTTTTAAAAGAGAAAGCACGTAAAATATTTTGAGCAATGTAGGCTTGAATAATTTTTAATAACATTCAAATACCAAAAGTGAACATATTAACGGGATTCTTGTGAAGGTAAGTGACCCGAACAACTTAAAAAAGATTTGTTGGTTCAGAAATGGAAGAATATTATGGTACAAACTGACCTATTAATCTGTTCCAGTGGACAAAACTGCTATTTGTTTCTATCGTGATTCCTTCAAACCCTATGTCTTGTCGGCTTAGCGTACATTCTTGAAGAGAATCTCTATAATCCACTGATTGGCAGATAAAGTCAGATTCTTCAATACAAGCTATCAGACAATCTACCTCATTCGATGTGATTACTTTATCGTCTTCACCAACTATGTAGACGTTATCGGTCCTTGCGTATACATTTTGAGGATAACCTTTGTGAAGAAGAAATTATGGAAATTAACTAACATGTTAGGAAGTGTAAAAACTAAAGAATAGACACCTCGATATCAAAAACCATGATGGAGTTTAAATGATTGTATTTATTCGTTCAAAACCAAACATAAATGAACACCGCTACACATACATCAGCATACCAACTTTTGTTTAGTTTGTTCGAGTCTGCAAACTACAGTTTGTTATACTGTAGTATTATAGACTTTTGCAAACTTTTCTGCAGGTTGTCAATTGGTCTATAACTTTCTTTCTACACTATCAAACTAAAATGTGTAATATGCCCAAATATTGTAGTAATATGCTTAAATATAGTAGTGATATAACATCATCATGTTCATATACTTTTATAGTGTAGACAGAGCCTAATAAGGAAGAGTGATAGGGTCTCCACATTTTTGACAATTATTGACAAACTCGGAACATGCTTCAAGTTGTTGCAAGTGTATACAGGTTTGTTGAACATAATTGTTGTGAAAAAAGAAAACAATAAATTTAATATATATATATATATATATAGAAATCAGGCACGATCTTCTTTAAACGGAACAAGCTTATCGGAGATAATATCAATCTTTTTGCAGTATACATTATTAAAAGTAAACGGTAATTTATGAATTCTTGGTAAATGTGGTTTAAATAATGATGACGTCTTACCCAATATTATGATTTGAAATGAGCATTGCACAGAATTCCCACCACTATCGACGGCCGTATAAAAAACGTCTGTCGTTCCTGAATAAAAGCTATCTCCTGATTCGTGAGTTGAAGTAACCGTCAGCTTGCCTGAATTGTCGGTAGCCGATGGTTCAGTCCAGGTGACTTCAGTTGAGGTTTCAGTTCCCATAATGTCGATTTTTTGGTTGCCTGGGCAGTTTGTAAGTATTGGATCTTCATCATCTGTAAACACATTTAATGAACTATATATTTACGGTAGACTTGTGTCATGATAAAGGATGGTATCGTGGTTTAAAAGTATATAAGGCATAATGTAATTTGTTATTCATGACTTTTTATATTGTATATAATTGTTTCAGCTCGTCAACGAAACGAATTTCTTTTTTGGACCAATATAATTCTGTATTTAGATCATCATTATTATGATAATAATAATAAATAATAATAATAAATAACATTTATAAAGCGCAAGAGACAAAGGTTTCAAAGCGCTGTGTTTTCCAAGATCAGTGCAAGTAGTAGCGTGCGATTATGCTTCTCTGAAGAGATGAGTTTTGAGTTTAGTTTAAAATGTGAAAACAGATTTTGATGAGCGTATTTCGAGTGGTAGAGTGTTCCAGAGTTTTGGGGCTGCGACAGCGAAAGCACGATCACCGTAAAACCGAGTTCTGGAACGGGGTCCAGGTTTTAGAAGAAGTCTGCTGGATGAACGAAGCGAAGAGTTGGTTGACGGAGTAATGATGTCACATATGTAGGCTGGAGCACATCCGTTGATGGCCTTATATGTCAGCAACAGGATTTTAAAACGAATGCGCTGATCAACAGGCAACCAGTGTAAGTCACGTAAAACGGGAGAAATATGTTCATGTCGTTTAGTGCCAGTGATAAGTCTTGCGGCGGAATTTTGGATTCGTTGAAGAGGAGACAGATAAGAAGTTGGTAGGCCGTACAGAAGCGAGTTATTACAGTCCAGACGAGATGAAACAAAAGCATGAACAAGACGTTCAGTTGATGTTTTGTCAAGGTACTTACGAATCTGGCCGATCTGGTAAATTCCAAAGGAAGCACCACGGCAAACATTACGAATGTGTTCTTTTAAACCGAGGCTGTTGTCTAGTTGGACGCCTAGATTTCTGGCTGAGCTGGAGGTAGAGACACTAGTATCTCCGATATGGACCAAAGGAAATGATGATGCCTCACGGAACTTTGAATGAAAATGGATCATTTCAGTCTTGGAGTCGTTGAGCATGAGTTTATTTTGAATGGCCCATGAGCGAACATCTGCAATGCATGATTCAAGGCTGTTAACAGATTCAGAGTGATGTGTAGGTTTCATGATTAAATATAGTTGAGTGTCATCTGCATAGATCATATGACGAACTTCCGGGTGGGAATCAATGATGTTGCTGAGTGGTCCAGTGTATAAGATGAAATCGAGTGGACCTTTTACGGATCCCTGTGGTACACCCCAGGGTAGAGCGAACTCATCAGACATCGAATCACCCACAATGATTGCTTGTCTACGATTCTCAAAATATGAAATAAACCATTTCAATGCGGTTCCGCTTATGCCGTATCTTTTATGAAGACGTTGAAATAATAAATCATGATTGATAGTGTCAAATGCTGCGGAGTAGTCGAGTAGAATAAGTACCGCTTCATTACCTTTGTCTAAAGCAAGTAGTAGATCGTTTGTAACACGTAATAAAGCGGTTTCAGTTGAGTGGAAGCGGCGGTAGGCTGATTGGACTTTTGAAAACAGGAAATGTTCATCCATATATGCTTTTATCTGAGCAGTTGCAATTCTTTCCAAGACTTTAAAAAGGAAGGGAAGATTTGCTATTGGTCTATAATTTTGTAGGAGGTTGGAGTCGAGATTTTGCTTTTTCAACAGTGGCATAACGAGGGACAATTTAAATGCAGATGGTACAGTACCTGATGACAGCGACATGTTGACGATTTTAGTGATATGCGGTAGTAGAGCGTCAATGCAGTTTTTTAGTAACCGTGTTGGAATTGGGTCAAGTCTACTGGACTTAGATGCGCTTTCAGCGATGACTTTGCGTACCGTATCTTCTGATATTTGCTCAAATTCAGCGAAACTACTATTACATGACTCGTCGACGTTGACAGTTATTAGTGGAGTGTTTATGGAGTTAAGTTTCTTGCAAATTTTCAGAATCTTTTCATTAAAGAAACAGCCAAACTGGTTTGCGAGATCCATTGAAGATGTGTGTTTTGGCAGAACAGGAGAAGGATCGACCGAGTACAGTTTACTTATGATGCGGAAAAGGTTCTTGTCATCCGCATTAGCGATTTCATTGCGATGATAATTGCATTTTGCTAGATCTAGCATATCTTTATATGCTTTGCATTCCAACTTGTACCTCTGTTTGTCGATATCCAAACCAGATTTCAACATTCTGCGTTCTGATCTCCGTTTGACGCACTTCGCTTCACGGAGTTCATTCGTGTACCATGGTGCCCGTGGTCTAATGGTGACCAGTTTAGTTGTTAACGGAGCATGTTGGTCAAGGATGTACTGCAATACATTATTGTATTGGTCAGCGAGACCGGAGACATTATCTTCCGGTGCGCAGACGAGCGGGGAATTCATTATATCTTCCACAAAACAATTTAGATCAATGTTACGAAGTTTGCGGTAAGAGATTGTCCGCGTTGGTTGTTTAGGATGTGATAAATCCACAAAGCTGATGACAGCCATATGGTCGGATGGTAGTCCTAATCAAAGATCATAGTGCTATTATAATCTTTGGTAATGGCAGGTTATCCTCAAGCATACATTCATTGGGGATGTTCCTTCTCGAATTCCTTCCTTGAATTTGTAAACTACTTTTTAATTTAAGAACAGTAGGCCTATATCACTGGCGGTTGAGTTTCTCTTTTTCTGTTAAAATGTAATTACGTATATATTTTTTGTTCTTCTCTATTTGTGTTAAAATGTATTCATGTATATATGTTTCGCTCTTCTTTTTTCTGTTAAAATATAATAGGTCTCAGGATTTTTTGAGCTGTAACCTACATTTGAACTTATATATTGTTGTGCTATATTTATTCTGAGCAGACCTTAAATACGTATAATCTACGTTGGTATGTCCATTATTATTTCTTTATTGTCAATATTGTTTTTAGAACGAAACCTTACGTTGAATTTGCTCGTTAAAGAGAATTACAACACGCTGTTATACAGTACATCAGCGCTAAAAGAAACAATTACAATGCAAACAAATAGGTTGAAGATGTTTGCATACTTCTGAGCCAAAAATAGAGAAATATCACAATTATAGATGTCCACATCTTTTAAGGATCGCTTTAAAAAAAACGGGATACCTTGTAGAAATTCAGAGTAGGCCTACCATGTTGTGTACATCATTTTATTCATGTCGAATAATGGGGATATATAACTTGTTTGTTTATTGTGAGAACTATAGCTCATGAGGTAAACTATGCCACGGGCTGTATATATAAAAGCTTTTAAAGGCATTATTATATTTCTTCATTATATCAAAACATTTGTATGGTGTATTGGTGGCTTACTATATGGAATAATACAATCTACCAACAACTATGTTATATACACTTCCCGATTACTACTAGACAATTCTGAAAAAATTTCATCTGGTTTCAAATGGATATTAAAAAATAAATGTTAACTTGTTTTGTTAAACCAGTTGTCAAGTACTTACATGCTACTGAAAATAGCCGAAACGTAGCAAGTAAGTACTTGACAACTGGTTAAACAAAAAAGTTAACATTTATTTTTAAATACTAGATAATTGTAAAATATATCTTGGTCGTAACAGTCGACCTTCCCATTTACATTAAAGAAGCAGTTCGTAAATGAAAAGTTCTTAGATGAACAACTTCTTAATTTTTCAGAAAGATCTTCATCATCAGTACTAAAAACTATTAAAATATAATGATTTTATTAACTAACTTAAAACACCTTTGTAACTAAGGTTATTTTCACTAACCCATAGTTAAAAACAAATTGTTGACATAATGTAGCAATGACATTATTGAGTGACCATTCGTAGAATACAGTAGGCTTGTAAATGAGAATTGACAGTAAATGAGGGTAATTGACTCATACACACAAAATGCTACAATATTATCAGAGAGCAGTTGGAGGAAAAATGGCAAAATGAGCACTGTGGTCCTATTACAAGAGTGTTCAAAACAATATAGATTATCTGATAAAAATCCTAGAAAGTAGGAAAAATATTGCCATTTTTCCTCAGACTGAGAGGAGGATCTAGGGTTATTCAAAAGGGAAGCGCAACCCAGGATCCAGCCCTACCGAGAGCCAATTGAATGACCAACTCCAAAGGTAGGCCTATTGGAAAGTTTGGGACAAAGTAGGCCTACTTACCAATAACAGATACGGTAAAATTGCACTCAGCCGATTCAGCATTAGTTGAAAGAGTGTACTCGACCACCGTATCTCCAAGTGGGAATGTATCACCTGGGTTATATATCCTTGTTAAAGACCATTGATTTGTACCGATTGCTGTTACATTTATTAAAGGTTCAACCCATGAAACGGAAGCGTAAAACGTTCCGTTTTCCTCGATTTCAAACGGGGTCTCCACGTCTTCTGGACATACCAAGATGGACTGTAAATGATCTCCTATATGTGAATAAGAATGGCAGAATATAGTCAAGTATGAAAGTATTTAATTTGCATTCGCAAAACAGTAACGTAGGCTTAAGCAGACATTCGTCTCAGGCCTAAGTCAAAACATCAAAGATAAATCAACAACAATTTTCAATCTGCTTATGGTCTACGCCTAGTATGGTCCCCATAGATATTATTTGAACTATAATAATCTGTATGGTAGGCCTATTACCTCATTTACAGTTTTTTTTAAAGATGATACACCTTTACTAAGAATAGAATTAAGTTAATTAACTATAGTTCATCATAATTAAAGGTTGACTTGTGAACGCCTTTTCCTACTCGGGAAATGTAAAATAACGAATGAATTAATTACCTTGACAGACTGCAAACGAATAGAAAAAGACTAT
The DNA here is from genome assembly GCF_964355755.1 of Antedon mediterranea. Lineage (NCBI taxonomy): Eukaryota > Metazoa > Echinodermata > Crinoidea > Comatulida > Antedonidae > Antedon > Antedon mediterranea. The sequence goes on along the minus strand of NC_092679.1, from coordinate 6,590,923 downwards.
TGCAATTGTTATGACAGCCATTTCTACAATAAGTATACTACGAACCGGTACATCGAACAATCAGCCTGTAAGGTTAAGCGACGATAATATGCAATACAGTATATCATTGAAACGAATTATTGCTTGGCTTTAACACTCCACGGCGTTAATAGAATATGCAACAGCCGCACAATAGGCTCCGTACACTTTTATAGAACCTTTTATTGACTTATGCGTGACTAAAAAGTACAATATATCTATTTTGAAGAACTTTTGTTACGACTAGTCACGGTTCATGAAGTGATATTATAATTATATACAGCGATTACCGCATGGCGGCACTGAATAATATAAAACATCTGGTATAGTGAGTGTATATGAGAAAGGTTCCGGGTTCAAGTCAGGATAGATCGGATCTAGTTTTCTATAGTAAGGAGGATGATATTTGTATTTCACAACTGTCGAGTAGCTAGTAGACATACAGTTTGCGGTACACCACGTATATTAGTTCTGAAAAAAACTGTTGAGTTTCTCGACGTTTCGATCAATGCTTTGATCGTCCTCAAGAGTGAGAATGAGAATGGCTAGTAGCTATAGTAAGAAGTATACGAATAATTCAAGACTTATGTTCACATACTGCGATTAGCGTTCGTACCAGCCGATTTTCCACTAGGCGAATTTGTTCGCGCGAATCGAAAGCGTCATGCTATGCGCATGCGTATTCGAGTTTCTGTCTGTCATACTCTCTTCTTCGACGAATTCTAGTTCCTTTGATTTTTCGCTTCAGCGAAATTTACTAGTTCGAATTGTTTCTACTTTTTGCGAAGCGAAAACTTCTCAACCAATCACAGAGCTGCTCGAGAAATGAGATCGGATTTCTCAAATTGTTCATACGACCTCGCGCTTTTTTTTTTATTACAGTATACTATCCGATCCGATTCAAGTGATAGGCCTATTTTTTGAGTCATATTAATATGGAGTGTAGTGAAATTCTCATGACAATTGAAGATGGTGCTGTGAAAGATCTAGAAGAGACAGAATTACCGCAAATAATCTAATACACGCCGTAGACTCACATTAAATAGTACGCAGCTGAATAAGCGGCGAAGTGAAACGACGTAAAAATCGGCGGCGTCAACTGTACGGTACTGGTCAACTACAGTAATTAAAAGTACCAATTGTTCTATTGTTTAAAACGTTCAACGGTCAATATTGGTCCTTTGCATTTTATTCAGTAGAAAATGCATTATAAATCTCAAAATAGTCCCATGAAAGTTAATACTGTACCAATTTTTATTCCCGGATCATATTTCAAATAAAGGTGAACAGTTAAAAAAAATTAAAAGAAGTTAAGTGGGGTTAAAAATGTCAAGTATGTACACTTTGTGTAGTGGCAGTGATTAGAAGTAACTATTACCTACCTTTGACAATTAGTACTGTACATCCAATTATAGTTCACTACAATAACTATGATATAATGTCAATGAAAGCTCTTTAGAAAATGAATCAAATAGGTCAATAGTGTCTAATAGCGCAAGTACAACAAGCGTACAATATAATTGTTACATCTATGGAATAATAACTGGTTTATACCAGTTGATATCTTGCCTCTCTGCCTGCCGTACTCTGACATCGATTTCTTAGAACACTTGAGAATACTCAAGGGGAGCCCACAACCACCAGATGACTAGCCAGTGTTCATAACTCTAGACCTTCAAGCTTGTCTGATTGCTAGCGGTAGATTGATGCCCAATTTACCATGCCCAACTACTGACGCCTACCCTACACTACAAGTCTGGCTATCTAAACTTTTGTCATTGCCAACGACGTAAGCACAACGCAATTGAGTTGACCAATCACAATTGACAGTTAGTATGATTCGTCGCATCGTGATTGGTTAAATTACGTGCGGTGCGCTTTACGTTAAGTGGTAATAAAGATGTAGGGCTTTAAAAACAACAATTAGAATTCTTTGCTACTAACAGAAAGTACGTCAGAATTTGACCGATTATAATCGTCACTGGATCGTGTTCTACCAGTTCCTATCGTTGACTGGTAAATGTCTGAATCTCCAGTTAAGAATTCCGATTGCAAACTAGATCCGCCGGTTGCTAAGTTCATCGACACATCAACATTTTGTTTAATCTTCTTTGGCAGAGGAGACTTTGAAGAAAGCACTGGTTTGGGTATCGCTAAACTTCCCTTCTGTAGTCTGCTGGCATGTGGCACCGGCTGCCTTAAACTAACTTGACTTGCAGATGATTCTTCTGGCGACGATGATGTTGTACTGAGAGAGGCAAGACTATCGATTCCGTAATCATCATCATCAACCACTCCAAGTGGTCCGGCATCTGGGTCTTCAAAATCATAAGAATACGTTCCTTCAAACTCAGCATATCCCAAAACATTCTTTCTATCTTGGTCATCTTCAACAGCATCAAAATCAGTCGAATAATTCTCTTCAAAATGTGCTCCTTCCAGAACATCTCCTTCATCATCCTCAGCTTCTTCAAATTCTTCAGATTTTGTTTTAAAATCGTCTTTTGACAAAACTTCAACTCTTCGTATTTGCTGCTTGCCTGGATAAACACTCACTGATTGGTTTGTGGCTAATTTCCTATCTTTACCGTCATAAGGTTTTCTTTCTTTATCAAAATCCATTCCCTCATCCTTTCCTTCTGGATTGTTTTGTTGAGACTCAGTTTCTACACTGAAACCAGGAACCTGTACAGTCTTCTTTGGGGAAACATGATTAACTGTAATATCACCAGCCTCTGATTGGTCAGTAAAGTCACTTGTTATGTTGGATTCATCGTCAAAAATTTCGTCATTTGAAACACTTGGTATATGTACCTCTATTATCCGACTGCTTGCCTCACTTTGATCTTTAAAAAACAAAATAAAGAAATGTAAAACAGCAACATAGTAGTTTACACACAACTCAAAATTGAAATGTTCTGAGTTGTGGCTAGAGAAGTCAAGTGGTGGGGAAACTATTAATTTTCAGGGTGCCCAGAGGTTTCTTTGGCTGGGTGCAAGGCTCTAAAATAACCATTAGACTAGCTGAAAGTCTTTAAAGGTGGGATGCACAGCCAAGCATTTCTATACATTTTCATACACAAACATAAGCCAACAAGCAGTATAGTGAGCTTTTCTTTGATGCAGAAATAAAATTACCTTTAGAGCTATGACAACTATTTTCTTCATTTACTGACTCTTCTTGATCAGTACTTTTATCAATACCTCTAACACTCATATAACTTTGAATTTCATCTTTTACTTCAGATGTTCTTTCTGTATTACTCTTGCTTGACAAACTTTCTTTTGATTGCCTAGGTGCTGGTACAGGTCTCTGTCTTGGTTGAACATAAAGTGTTTCATTTTCCTTGTTGCTTTCCAACTCGTCTTTCTCTACAAAATAATATGCCATAAATTAAATTATAGTCAAAAAGGAATTACGGACGATCGACGACTAAACTATGTTCATTCAGTGCGGATGCGGGAATATTGGGACATCCTCGCTCCTCACCTCTATACAGGTTTGAAGGTTCAGGCGATAACCAACGACACATTGATTGACCTGACCTTAGGTTGGTCGTCAGTCCTAGCAAAAAACTAATAACAGGTTGCTGTATAGTAAAGTTCTGTCTACACTATCAAACTAGTTTGACAAAAAAAGTATGATGTGCCCAAATATGGTAGCGATATGTCCAAGTATTGTTATCACATAAATTTGATAATGTAGACAGAGCTTTACACACTAGACTTACCTTGAGCAAATGCATCAAATCTATCTCTTCCTTTTCTGTGCCCTTTCTCTTTCTGAGATGTCAGTAGGGTTTTGTAAGTGGACCCCATCCTTCCATTGTTCTTCTGTTGTCTTGATTCCTCTTTCTCTAGAGTCTTAAGCTGCTCCGGGTTGTTCATTTGAAGTCTGAGCTTCTGAGAGTGTGTCATACCAAATGTTAATTTAGACTTCTTCTTAGATGAAGTAGGTCGTTTATTTCTCGCATCTTTCACTTTATCAGTATGTTTCAACCTATCTTCTTTTTCTGACTCATTTTCCACGCCTACCATTTCATCATTCATTCTTAGAGGAACAGTCGGTGTTCTTACACTCTGGTGATGTGATGGATGACTTGGCTGCACTACTAGTGGACGATTACTTTGAAGAACAGAAAGCTCCCTCATTAGGGCAGCTAAAATTGGTAGGTTCTGGTTGATAAGACTGGATGTAATACTTCTAACATCTGGAGAACTCTGAACGCCAACCGATTGTGTTTGTGGTTTTGAATCAATAACTGCTGGTTTAGAGCGATTTCTTCTGTGAACTTTTCTGACTGATTGTTGACTAATATCTGATGGAAAGATGTAATGAGTTTCTACAAAACCAACAGATGAATCTTCACTTTCTTCTGGTTCTGGTTTAGAATCTTTTTTTTTAGATGTCTGATTAATTTTCTTTTGTAAATCTTCGCATTTAGAATTAAAGAAAAGAGGCGGTGGACATAGAGTATTGCTTACGAAAAGACCTAAATCGTCATCTTTAGGTTGTTTTTCCGCATCATGTACATAATGTTTATGTTCTGTATGTGCTCTAGGCTTCACCAGTCGTCGTCGGGTTTGAGTCGAAGATGACCGTAATAAATTACTGGTTACCTTTGCAGTTTCTCTTTCTCTTGAACGTTCATCAACAATAGACAGCTCTTCTAAGTTCTGCAGTACAATATTCTCTTTTTGCTTAGGAGTTGGCAACACTGTTTTTTCAGCAATATCTGCAGTAGTTTTAGAAGAAACTGGTTTGGTGATTGAAGATTCAGGGATGTGTGATATTAAACCGGCTCCGAGACTTAACAGTTTAAATCCAAGTGAGACGTAACCAATTTCACTTCCCATTAAGCTATAAACTTTGTAAATGTCCTTGACACCATGAACAGTTGGAACAGATATACCAGTCCTCTCCACATCGGCTTTAATCTTCTGTATGGTATTCTGTAGCGGGACAGAACAATTTCCGACAAGTTTTGGTACAGTTGGCCACATGTCAAGCACCATGACATAAAGAGGCGTGTTGCTTAAATGTCCCACCAAATTGTCAATGTTTGATTTAAATAAGCAAGATTTTCCTTTCTTGAAAACAAAGTTTCCTCTGTGGTCTTTAAGTTCTTTCAACTGAGATGGCATTGGGCCTTCTGGTTGATTTTCAGAGATCGTGTCTTTTACTCTTTGAACATTAACTGGACTCATGTGATGTAAAAGTAATGTTGGGTAGTCCATCAACCGGAATGCTACCGCTGGTATTCTGCAGATAACACCAGATGCCTGCACACGAACAAACTCTACATCCAGTTCAAGAGAAAACAAGGTTTCCAGTTCAGCCATTCCTGAAGAAAAAAATTAACCTAAAGATTTCAATATACTATCTCGAGTACCACTGCCAGTATGCATTGTATGGATGGAGGAATAAAAATACAGTAGTGTACCTAAAACACACACTTTTACGGACCGGTATTCGCAAGCAAGCGCATGTTTTTAATTTTTATACATAATGAAGTTCTAATTTTATATGTATACTAATATGTGGGGATTTATATAGAGAAGTCAGTTCCTCCTGTACTGTAATATTATGCGGTGATAACTTTAGAAATTTGGGGCGAAGTGACCATGGCTGAAGCAGACTCTCTACGACAACCGACATGTACCCATCGCCTCTTAAATTAAAGAATCCAGTAGGCCTACACCGAAAAGGCTTAGCTTACACTAAGAGTTAAAACGTATGCCCAGTAACGTTACAAATACTATATTAATTTGGAGTTTCATCAAAACTTCATTAAAAAAATCTTACCTATAAAATCATACCAAGTGCTTTGGAAATGTTGTTTTAATAAGTAAATTTCAAGTTGAACATCGCGCTCTCGATTCGTTGTTTCACACAAAAAAAATACTCAAAACAATTCGAAACGCCCCCAACGTCACACTGTGGTTGAAGAACAATTTGTTACGTTTTTTTTATGTTGCGTAAAATATTTTATGTATAGCTAGAGACTATATATTATTATTTTATGAATATGATCTGAATCAAAAACTTATTTTATTTCGAAGGCGCTGCAAGATAGATAGAAGTACAGACAGTCAGTAAAATAGCTCTTTTTTCTGTGTTGTTATTTATGGCAAGCATTGTAATTTTCATTAGGCCTATGAATACTATTAAAAGGATCTATAGGCCCGGTTGCGTTTTCAATTATTAATTAGGCCTCTGCTAAATAAAATTAGGTTTATAACAATTCATTTTTTTAAAGATCATGGAACATGGTATTTGATGTATAACGTTTTTTGGCTGATTTGGGTCTGAATATGTTGATTTTATTAGTACGTTTTGATAAAATAAATTCTATAAGCGTAAATTATGAATTTTTTATGATTTACATACATCGGAGTTTATATCTCCGAAGTCGAATTTGGAAGCAGGAAATCCAAGGCGATAAATCGTGACGTCATAAGATGAACACACTGCTGCACTGCTGGTCGCGACGCATCTCTCTTGTATACAAACTGTACTGTATCGGCAAGATGTCAACACGTATTCAGTGTACGATCTCGACAGTTCGGAGTCTGATTTTGAAGAGGAAACTATCCATTATGAATTCGAAATTGATGAAGATGAAGGAGACGACGTTATGGATACGCAAGAAAGTGTTATTGAATGCAATTATTTAATTCAACCGTAGGCCTATATGAGAGCCCGATCTCACCGATTCTGAAGGCGAGGCGGACCAACGCGAAGGCGGCGAAGAACGTCGTGGGGAAATTGACCAGACCAACAATACATGGTCTTAGGCCTAGGCCTAGGTTTACATTTTCAATTACGGACCCAAACTTTGGAATGGTTAGTTACAGTCAGTTATACGAATGCATTATTATCGTGTTTTTAAACGCAATAAAAAATTAGTAAAACTGAAGTTGTTGTGTCGATTAACTAAATAAAAGGTAGGCCTAGGTAGTACTTCTTTCTAGTATAGGCCTAGTAGAGTAGTAGGCCTAGGTGATTAATTCGGTTTTAAAATCAGCAACACAAAGGGCCTAGGCTAGTAGTACTGTGTTGAAAGCCCCAGCATAATAGTTCAGGTGGGGAGTTGTTCTGCCCTCATAAAAATAAAGCTTGTGCACAAGCTGACTGCAATAATTTGTAAGTTGCATGACAGATTGCACTATATTCTCTATTGATTTGAACAAAAATTGAACCATTTGAAATTTGCTTTAGAAAAGTCAAATTATAAATTATATAATCTTATTGCACTTTTACAAATGATTTTGTTCTTACAGTACCGTATTATTATTTCGCAGGGTATGTGGATGACCTCATCTTGGAGGTAATGAGCATTGTTGAAGGGACAGCAGAAGATGTTGATGTTGTTGATGCGCCACCCCAACTCTGTTCAGGATTTGAACGCCCCGACAAAGAGACCGCTATTGCCAACCACTTCACAAGATTTCCAAATGTGAACAACTAAGGCAAAAATTATGCAGTAAATAAATCAGCAGCCAAAAGGTCCACTGATCAACTTCAAATAAGAAGTATAATACATACTCCAAGAAATGAGATACATTCCATCATGCTTTTTATTATAAATCATTATTTCGTTTTTTTAGTGAAAGATTCAAAGCCATTTGTTTATGTGGATACAGCGCCACAATCCAGAGCCAACAGTTTTATAAACAAAATAATCACTTGTGTGCATAATTTTTTAATAAATTGTGTCAGAGAAATGTATATTTTATTTCTATTTGATCATTTTATTTCTATCAGATACAGTGTACAATACTTTCCTTTATGAAGTACAGTAAATAATTGTATGTGGTTAATTGTAATCTCAATACAAGTTGGTGCTAAATGTTTACTCAATCCAAAAATCCAGCAAACTGGAAATCATCTTCCATACTACTACTAAGACTACCCTTAGGTTTCGGCCCAAAAACCCCCAACACCATCTGGCGAGTTGCCGGTACGCAATATGTCTCAGACGTTTATGTTTTGAGGCTTCAACAGGTGTGTCATACTGTTGGCGGTAATGCAGCCATGCAATTTCCAACACATGCAAATTCAAACAGGCAGCAGTGAATCCAGGATGTTCAGTGATGCATATGTAGGCTTCTCCGTATTGTAAATTGTCTGACCTTCCTCCAGCCTATGATTAATAAATAATAGGGCCTACTTCCTGGCAACATCGACATTCGCGATACGTGGGTAGCATCTGGCAATGGCCACAATCACACCTGTATTATAAAAACAAAAATATTTTGTAATAATAATATTGTAGCGCTCTAGAGCGCTACAATATTCTGAGATGTCACAATTTATAGGGCGCTATATTAAATATTTTTAAAGTTTTAGTGATTATTAATGATTAATTTAATGTATTGTGTGTGAAATAGGAAAATAAATCTGCATCTTGGCTAGCCTTAGGGGTGGGCCTATCTATCTAGGCCTACCCTAGGCCTATTTCAAACAACAAAGTGCAAATTTGTTAAATAAAATGGTCAGTCTAATACCGTAATGTACATTTTTGCTTTCTACGATTCAATTTAGCCTAATCTTTATTTTGTTAAAAAAATTCAATCTAGGCCGTAGGCTTATAGACGATAGCCGGCCGTAGGCTTATAGACGATAGCCGACCGTCGCCGGTGAGAGGGCTAGCCGCATGAATTGGAGTAAAGTACAGTAGGGCCTAGCCTCTATCTAGGCTAGGGGTAGGCCTAACTAAGCCACAATACAAACACTGGCATGACGGAAGAATATCGTAGTTTAGTTATCTACTAGGGAATTGTTAATTATACAATAAAGTTATACATTAATTTTTAATAAAAGAGATAGTACTACTAACCAATTTAATAACTGGGTTTGAAGTTGAATATTCTCTGCTTGAATTGTAGGTAGGCCTAGGCCTAGCTAGGTCACCGTCGCCATCTTCTGATGATGAAGAATCGTCAGAACTACAATCGGGCTCGTACATGTACGGCCGAATTAATTTCATCGACATTCCATTCAATATTTCGATTGTTAAACAAAATAGTTTCTCCTTCATTCTCCTCAGTTTTGCATTCCACTATCAATGTTTCCTCTTCTAATTCCTCTGACGAAGAACTGTCAAAATCATACGCAATACGTGTTGACATCCTAGTTTGTACAGTGTACAGCTCAGGCGGGCGAAAAAGTTTCTTCATCTTATGACGTCACTATCAGAGGTTACCGGAAAATGCCGAAAAAACCCGAATAGTCGTGAACTGAGAGCAGTTGCGCGAAATAGCAGAAAACACTTTAATTATGTCCTGAAAACTTTTAATTTATTGTCTGTTTAATATCCATCAAGGAGAACAACTATAATACTACTATTTTACATAAACATCAAATACCATGTTCCATGATCTTTAACAGCAATTTACATATGTCATTTTTCGTTGCCATGGGGTCAATACAAAGACAATTGACCAATCAGCGAACTAGACAATTACTCATTGCCTGAGCGTATCATTGATTAGATCAGTGACGCATATAACACGATGTCGAACAAGTAGTCCCGTGTGGTCTAGTGGTTAGGATTCGTGGTTTTCACCCACGCGGCCCGGGTTCGATTCCCGGCACGGGAAACTTCCTTTTTATTTTAAATACTTATTTTTAAACTTTAAAATTTAGAATATATTTTAAAGTAACTGTCGACAGAAAGTATCACACTAAGTTTTTTTTTCTTATCAAAAATATTCAGATGTAATTTTCTTTTCAAATAGGGAACGCAAGAAAACGTAATCCGTAAGTATGTACGGGATCCGTATGTACAATATCACAATAGTTTCTTGTGTGAAAATAATTTATTGTACAGTAATTAAATGTAATATATACAGATTAATATTAAACAAACAATTTCCTCCAAAATTATATACAATATTATATAAAAATTTCATTTATATTATTTTCTTAAAATATTAATTTCAACATATTAATATTAAACCATTCTACACTTATATTAATTTACTTAGTATAAATCAGATCAGTAGCTATTTTCACACAATTTTGAATTACCTTTTTATAAATCAATCAATGCAAAATTAAATTAAAAAACCCATAATTATAAAAAAATAATAAATAATAGTATAAGTACATTTTACAACCCATCCAAAAACAAAAACAAAAACACAAATTAGGACCAGTCATGTTTGACCCACAAAATCTAAACTGGTGAATTAAACAAACCGTAGTAGGCTAAAAAATTAACAAAAATAATCCGACTTCTGGAAGCTGCTAAACTAAACCCAAACACATCAATTTTGCTTGCGCTCATAAGTTTAGTATGGACAGCAACTAAGTGAGGTGAGCATTGTTGATTGGAGGAAAGCTGTACACTCCCCATACTAATGAGTATGGACAGCCAACTAGGACATATAATTTTAGTCATCTTCCATATCAGAAAACACATCAGTCACAGCATGTGATACATCTGTCAGCTGCCTACTAAGACCTGTTAAAAAAAACACATTTTAATTAATGTTCTAATGTTAATTAACAAATTGAATAACAAATGATAAAAGCCAGTATGTTATATCATCTTCATCGTTATGATTTCCCTCAATCATCATGTTGATTATCACAGAACTATTGTAGTGGCAGTATTCACAGCTGTTTTAGGGTTTAGCTTCAATTGTGAAAGATTATAATACCGCTAGCAACACAACTTATCTGAACCGGCCTCTAACTAAATAACAGTGCTAAAGTGAAAGGTTATTTACCATGTGGTGCTGGTGTACTATTCTTGGAAAGAGCACTTCCAAAAATTGACCTATTAAAAAAAATAATTTTAAATGCTGGTTTGATTAACCCTATAGATAAGTTCTGACTCATACAAGAACATAATGACATAGGCCTACATCAGTCTCAATGTGATAGATTTAATTAAAGCATCTAAGTTACCCTCTCCTAGACTCGATGTCCTCTCGCTCTTCGTCATGTTCTGATCCAACTGCTGCAAGTGTGTTTTGGTTGAATCCACTTAATGGTTCTCCCAATATACCAACTCTATAATACAAATACAACAGAAAATTACAAACAATTGAACATCTGGCCTCAGCAGAACAAAACAAATGCATGACGCTATTACAAAACATTCAAAGTACAGTCAAAATCAATAACATAGTAACTTACCTTTTAGAGAGTTTTGTACCAAATGCAATCTTGTCTTCATGAATATTCATATTTCTAAAGGGAAATCCAGATCTTATTTAATTTACAGTAAAAGAAAAATTAAAATTTAAGCTCACTAAGCCAGGTAGGTGATGAATTTGTAATTACCCTGAATGATTTGGTTTGTGAGTGTTGAACAACCAATTTGACTCTTCCTTTGGAGTTGGTAACACAGACACTAACATTGGTGATCTTTGGCTAAAACAAAAAAAGAACAACTTTATTACCAGTGAAAAACTTTTGTTACAAGAGTACAGGTACTGTATTTGTGGTCTTAGTAATTTAAAAATAATAGAGAGGTTTCGCAATCTTACGAATACGATAACGAAAACGGATACGTCACGCACACGTATTCGTTTTCGTAAGCCATAAAAAAATCTGTTTCGCATGGCAACGAAATATTGAGGCACGTCCAAAATATGACTGCGGTAAATTTGAGCGAAGTTGCTTGGTGCTTGGCTGCCTAGGCCTAGCGTAACATCAAAGCGAGTGAGGACTTTAAAAACTGCTATTTATCAAAATTGATTTGGCGTTTTAGTAAATTAATAGTAAATTACTTTCAATAAATCTATAATTATATTATAATCATGAATCATTCCTGATTCAAATGCAAAATGTGCAAATAGATCAAAAACTATACTCGTTTTGTAGTTACGAATATGACTGGTGATATTCGTCAACACGAATACGCTTTACGAATATGAAATGGGGATCAGCTCAAAAGTTTCATAAATGTATGACGTATCCGTTTTCGTTATCGTATTCGTAAGGTTGCAAAACCTCCCTAATGTTGCGGTACTTACTTAATAATTGAAGTGATGGCAGGGCGTTTTCTATAAAATAAAAGTACTGTATAATTGAAATAATATAATAATAACAGATGATTTCTAAAATACTAATATTCTGATTCAACTTCTCATTGTAACATAAGAAGGTGTAATTTTAACTTCAGTTATACTGGGTTTACAAACTAAACACCCATACAAAACTCACGGTTTCGTTTTTCTATGTTGTGCTGGTGCAAGAAAGTCACTCTTCCATTTCTCATAGTCAATTTCTGTTTGATATTTTTTCTCAGTATCGACTAAATCATCCTCTGCTGGTGCGTTCTTAACACGTAGTGCTGGGTTGAACACATCTGATCTAAGTAATCTGTAAGTAACAATATACCATAAAAACATTGTAAGCAGAATGACACAGTTGCAACCACCACAGCATTAGTAGAGGGCTTTCGGTTTGCCGCGACCTACAGTAGAACCTACGCAATGATGTGTCGTTGACACCAAAATGTATTTGTAGTTTAACAGAGCGTGGAAGCACATCCCACCTTCCCTGCAAGCAACGTCATAGCATGCATTAGGCATTTCTCTCCCTTAGCAGAATCAGTCCATTTCACCCGGGTTTTTTAAAAAATCCGGGTAATAAATCTTGGTCTGTTTTAAACAATTTACCAGTTCTGATTGTTTATCTTGACACACATGAGAGGCCAGCTGGAGTGCGACAGACACTTTACTACAGAAATTGCTGAAAACCATGTAGGAATTTTCATGAGCTGTCCAGGTGACCTTGTTGTAAATGACCTAATTGTACCCTTGGGTTATATTTGATGGGTAGTTAATATAATCAAATTACAATTGTGTGTTTTATGGGCTGACACTCTTGACAGGCCTGTGGACCATTTCTGCTAAGGGAGAGTCTTGTTGTCGCAAAACGAAAAATCATTCGTCTTTCTTTTACTGGAGAAATTTACCTTCCAACTTCTTTATGAATAACATCATAGTCTCTCCTTCTAAATGCAATCCAAACAACATAGACACAAAACTTATACAATGACTCATACATTAATCTATCTCTGTAAGTTGATGACACTCGACTTCTGAGAAACAAAAGTGATAAATACATTTGAAAAGATGTAAAAGCTAAAACATTCAATCAAAGTTGTTATAGGTTTAATAGCTTGATTCAATTATTAGATATGTTTTCTGATTAGTAAATTAAAGCAATTTATCATTGCTAAATTATTTTGTTATATAAATGTCTTACCCTCCACAGGCCATGTGATGGTGAGATTGCAATCCTAGGCCTAAGACAAGAACACAATAGCTCTGTGCTAGGCCTTTCTGAGTAGCATCCATCCTACCAATTATGCTTGCCATTTCTTTCTTTTCCTTTTGGCTAGGTTCACTAAATTTAAATAGAAAAACGTTTTTCTTTTATTATTATTTATTTATACTGGGTCAGTAACCTCTTCAATGACAATGACTGGCCTTCCAGAGGACCCAGTTATGATGAATGGCTGTGAGTGCCAGTGGCTGTGTGTGTACTAGTACACCGGGGTCACCCCTTACTCGTCTGGGAAGATGTACTAGGTTCTTTAAACAACAAACTGCACCAACTAATGTCTTGCTTACTTACGTGGTCATAGGTTTTGGTTTATTCTCAAGAGCAATCTTATCAAAGAACGATGCAAAATAGTTGAGAAGGCCAAGTAAAAACACATCAAATTGTTCAAGACTAAAAGACAAATTTGTATGAAACATTCAGATACAGTACACAATCATTGATTTTTAATTTTAATATTAAATATTGGAGTGTGGTTAACATGCTTTCCTTCCAATCTTAGGGTCCAGGGTTCAATCCTGAGTGTCATGGTTGTAACTCACAACTCTTTCAACTCCAATCCCTAAGTCTCAAATAGGACTTTAGTTTATAAGCATGATGATACATTATAAAATAGTTTTTCCATCCTGCAATTTGCGAGTTGCTTGCTGTTGGTTGCGCATAAAATAAAAAACAATCGTAAGAGACAATATAGTACATTTTTAAATTGTGTTTATTTAATGATTTAAAATGTATTCTTACCTTAATAAACTCATTTCAAAAAGCTCAGTTGAAAAATTCACTTCATTTAAACTTGCGAGTGTAACATCTATTAGAAACAAAAGAATAAAATTTATGTTAAAAATTCTGATTGCTTTAGCATGACGTATCATTTATTGTGAATTATAAGTGAACTTTTGGTTTTTTTAAACTACAAAATGGACAATTTAAAGTTAGATATTATATTCTTTATTTACAGTATTTACTTTAGGACACATCACCTTTAGAATTCACAAAACACAGTCCAAAAAAACCATAACATCGACATTAAAAGTATGTACAGTATAAAATATTAGTTTGGTCATGTTGTTTTCGTGAATACAAAAAATACAAAACACACATAAATAATAAATGAACTTTTACCTTTTATTCTTTCAAGCGTCACAGTAGTTTCCTTGGTTGCTCCCTTCATATTTGATTTATTAGTCAGTCCCCGATGACCTCTTCCCCCAGCTCCCTGACCTTTCTCCATCTTGACTGGTGTAGCTCTAATGTATTCAAAAGAAAATGCATTATTAATTGAGGGAAAAGTTTTCATTCCAATTCAATTTAGTTTTTTCCTGGTTAAATAATTTTGAGTAATTAGATAATATTGTCCCCTAAAGATTTTTTTTTTCTAATTGTTTTTTTTTAAATGCCATTTCAGTGTCACCTAATAGTTCACTCTGACTTCTTTTTTTAAATCTTTTTATAAGTGAAATAATTTTTTTTTTTTTACATAAGTGAATAACCAATTAAAATTACAAAATAGTCTATTTAAAGTCTGATTTTATTATACTTCATTTTTCATTTATTTTGGGCTTATTATCATAAAGTATTCTTCTATTTATTTTAATATAGAAAATAATAATTACTAAATAATTAGATAAAAAAGAAACATAAAAAATATATATCAAAATACCTGTCTCTCTTTCCTGCATCAGCGAATGTAATATTTTTTGATCGCCTGTTTTTTCTATCCTTTTCATTGATATGAGTTATGCTGGGATGAGAATGAAGAAAATGCTTAAAAAATGAAATGGTTATGATACGCAATTGTTTAAAAAAAACCTTTAACAAAATTGGGACTGCTTAAATTTAAAAGTTTATTTTCCATATAAAAAAAAGAAAGCAAAAATTGTGAAAAATGTTTAAAATTGAATTAAATAAATTTACTGGATTTTGAGTTCTATTAATTATAATAAAAAAAAAGTAGGTTCCGCCCGGGTTCGAACCGGGGACCTTCTGCGTGTAAAGCAGACGTGATAACCACTACACCACGAAACCATTGTTAAATTAATTGGATTTCTAAACATCATGAGCATACTTTGCTTGGAATTCCAGCGTCTGTGTTTCGTCTTTCCAGTACCAATGGCCTTTGCTAGGAGACGGAGTCTAATGGGAGGAAAAAGGAAAAAATCTTTAATTTAATATTAGGAAATGTTCAAAAACTGGCCTTTCAGTGTATCTGATAAGTGAGAGACTCTCTGTCTCTCTGAAAAGAGGCGTTCTAATTTTTATTTTCGCCGTATCGCGGATGCGACCGAACTTTAAATTGTAGTTTTAGTAGTAAAACAAGTAATTCAATTCAATGAGATAGACATATATATAATATACATTAGTTTTTTTACTTTCTGTATAAATGCATTTGAAAACTTACGCTTACAACCTCTTGTTTTGCCATAGTTAGGCCTAGGCTAGGCCTATACCGTTCAAAATTGTGACTGAAATTTGACTCCGCTTTCTCTATTTATCATAGCAACCTCCTGAGGGCGGTATATCAATAAACTCTCTCTCTGATGAATACTTTAATTAATAGAAATAGAATATGAAAAAGTTGAACTGTATTAACTGACATATTACTATTTACTACAATTTTTAGTAAAAGAAATGCGCTTAATAGCGTAATCGATAGCACGAAATAATTGATTATTTTTATACGTACGACGTACACATGCGCTACACACATTAATATATGCGGCCCAGAACGAATTTAAAGCCATTCAATTAGTTTCTATTTTTAGCACATGCCCAATGATTTATTTCAAAACAAAAATATTAAAAACAAAAGTTTTAAGTTTGTAGTTTTCACGTACCTCTTCAAAAGAGCTAAATGAGTGAAAAAGCATGTAGTTCTTGGGAATCTTTTCTCACAGGTATTTGTTTACATAGCGTGATCTATTTAGTTTGAAATAACATAATTATACAGTAGGCCTAGGCCTAGGCCTAGTTGTTTTCGAGTCATTCATTTAGGTAGCTAGGCCTAGTACTAGTAGTAGGCTAGCAGAGAGGAGGCAGATAGGATAGGCTAGGTGATGATTGTAAAGGGCAGACAGGACGTTTCTTTACGTAAGCTTTATTGTAATAAAATAAATTGTGGTTTTTTCATATATAGAAAATCTACTTAAAACTGGTTTAGTAGATGGAGTTTGTTTGCTGTCCAAACGAGGATGTAAACTGTATTCACAAGGAAAGCTAGAAAACATTGAAAAGGTGATTTTATTAAATATTATTTTATTTAATATTTATTATATCTCTATGCTCATAGAACTACAGTATGTCAATTTAATTAAATAATATAGCCAGAAATGGCTTTATTTTTTTAATCACATAAATAATCAATTTACAGTACAATATTTTTCAATTAATATTTTATAATTTATATACCAGTTTAAACTTGGTTTGCACTTTAGATTCAATGCACAAGCAACATTTCAGGTTTATCAGTGGGAACCAAGCTTTAACTAAAATATTGCAATATATTTTAACATTTATATATTTCTTTTTAAGTCTGAATGGAAGAGCCTTCAAGATGTGTGTAATTCTGGGCAGCAGGCAGTACAATGTGATACAATAGAGCTAGCAATAAACAGCAGAAGTGATAAAACTAAGTTTTATATTTACAATAAGACACTTAATAGGTACAGTGTTGTTTTGGATTCACTTCTGCAAAAATATTTTTAAGAAAGTGGTTAGGATACCAGCAGAATCAACGCAATTGAATGGTCAATTAAAAATCGCTCATGCATGCACATTTTTATAACCTCATATACAAAGTTTCACACCAATTTTTCCGACTGGTTGGCTGGCTTAATGGTGTGGTACTCTGCGGCTAGGGGTCTTCTAGTGGGTTTAGTAGGTTAAATTCTCAATCAATTTTGTAAATTTTTGTTTTAAATGAAAAAAATTGTATTGACCATCGTCTTTACCCACCATTGCCTAGAGGGATGTTTTTGTTTAGGTTTAAAATCTCGCTACAACGGGCAGTTGAGTTCCGGTGCTGGAATACTAACCATGTCATATTTTTAATAGAAAAGAAAAGCTTATTTGTGGGAGTTTAGTTATGTAAAGTGTATAATAAAGAAGATAAGATCATCTTTATGAGTCTGATCAATTTTAAATGGGCCTGATCGAGCGACCGTGCTCAAGTTCTTGATCTTCTGATAAACCTATATGAAATAGATGATATTGATAGGATTGTTGCACATTGCTGAAGTTAAGATCAAATGCCAATACAGTAGCAGTAAGAAGTCCTTCTTGTTCATTGTGGTAAATACATAAATAGAACAACACTAAACCCTCTTATTTGTTGTTGATAGCCTGTATGCCAAGAGCAGTGATGCTGGACTTATCATCTGTAGAATTCCAACTGGTTGCATCATTTGCTCCTACTCCTCACCGGTTATGAACAATAAAGCAGTCCTAGCTGTAGAAAGATTTGCAGATCTTCTGAAAGCCTGAGTGAAGCCATCTGGAATCAGGATGCCATTCCATCTTCTGCTCTTACACCTCACCAAACAATAAAGCCATTCTTGCCATGGTTACTAAAAGATGTGTAGTGGAAAATCAGTCCCTGGTGGAAAATATTTTAAATTTTTTAATCAACCTTTATTTTTATATAGTGTAAATAATTTGAATACAGTACAATTTAAATTGTATTTAAAAAAATTGTTAATTGATGAAATTTTGAATATCTTTTTTAAACAAAAATGTCCACACAGCCTTATAAAAAAGGCTCTAAATATTAATTACATTACAATTACAAACATTTCATATTGTATTGTTGTGGTAAAAAAATATATAAAAATGTACATACCTATTTGTAGTCTTGCATATTTGAATAAATAAATTTTGTAGGGCATATGATGATCATATTTGTATCGAGCTTGCTAATTAATCGTATAAAATTGAAAAAATTCATCTCCTTCCCAAAATGTTTTTGAAATCAAATTTTCGTTTTTCATGAAGGTGAAAAATAAACGTTAAAACTTACCAACGTTTCGTGCGTTAGCATCGCACTTTCTCAAGGTAGTGGTGTCAGCTTGGTTTGCCGACACTGGCCAAGGCCAATCGTAGACGGTATAGACTCCATTTACTATGAGGTGTCCAAATTTCTAAGAGATATTCTAAAACCAATGGTTGGCAACGCCACACACTCAATAAACAACTCAAAAGAACTAGCCACCGAACTAAAAGATCTTCATGTGTCACCTAACCATACCTTTGTTTCATTTGATGTAGTATCTTTGTTTACAAAGACCCCTACGGAAAAATCACTGGAAATAATACATGAATGCTTGAGGGCTGACCAAACGCTACAAAACCGTACAAAACTGAAAGTAGAAGATGTTATGGAACTGTTGTCTCTGGTCGTGAACACCGCATACTTCAGTTTTGGAAACATCATATACAGGCAAAAATCTGGCATAGCTATGGGAAGTCCAATTAGCCCAATCGTTGCGAACCTGTTTTTAGAATGGTTGGAGACTGAGGCCATAAGCAGGGCAAATGACAACATCAGACCCACTTATTGGCGAAGGTATGTAGATGATGTATTAGCTGTGGTCGAAAAGGAATCTATAGAAGATCTTAAACATCTTAACACCATAGACCCAACTAAAAGTATCAAGTTCACTACAAAAAGAATGACCGACAACACTCTTCCGTTCTTGGACTGCCTCATCACCCTAAAAACTGACGGTACTATAGAAACTTCGATTTACAGGAAACCCACACATACTGACCAATACTTAAACTTCAAATCAAATCATCCTCTTGAGCACAAGCTGAGCGTCATCAACACACTAGTGGACAGATGCCAAAACATTGTAACAACACAGCAGAGCAAAAGAGAAGAGATGAAGCACATTCGAAAGGTACTTAATATATGTGAATACCCAAATTGGGCCATCAATAGAGTGATACACAATAAAAAAGAAAAGAATAGTCAGAAAAAAGGAGAAAACAAACAAGACATGCGTGGCAGCGTAGCTTTACCCTATGTGAAAGGGATATCCGAAAAGATACGTAGAACGCTCACTAACCACAAAATTAACTCTTTGTACCCCAAAACAAATTGAGATCGCATATAGTACACCCAAAAGATAAGATTAAGCCGGAGGACACAAGTGGAGTAGTGTATGGTGTACCCTGTATGAATTGCAACTTAATATACATAGGAGAAACTGGTAGAAAACTGGGAAACAGAATAAAAGAACATAAAAAAGATGTAGAAGATCACACGAAAGGAGTCATGACAAGGTCAAGCAGAATGTCACAATCAAACATTACACATAAATCTGCAATTACAGACCATGCTATAAAGGAAAACCATACACCTAATTGGGAGGCGAAAGTGTTGAAGAAAGAGGGAAACATCAACAAGAGAGGATGGCAAGAAGCAATTTCAATTAGAAAAACTGAGAACAACATGAACAGAGACCAAGGAGGAAAGTGGCTGCCACACATATATGATGACCTGTTAGAAGTGAGACGGCCGGCCGTGGCGGACCCCTCTGGGATTTACCCAGAGGTTTTCAAGAAATAACTCAGAGAGGGCGCATGTCACAACAACATCACGTGACTATGCCATGATCAGTGTCGGCAAACCAAGCTGACACCACTACCTTGAGAAAGTGCGATGCTAACGCACGAAACGTTGGTAAGTTTCAACGTTTATTTTTCACCTTCATGAAAAACGAAAATTTGATTTCAATAATTAATCGTAATTGTACAAAAGTAAAAAGTAATTTAAAAAAATACAAACTTACGTTATACTGCGTAAAAAACAAACATTTTATTAACATAACTATTAACATATAGTTGGCTAAATTCAAACAAGGCAGTGTTATAACAATATAATGAGAGGTCAATTCCTACGTTTGTTGACCCTAAGTTGCTCAACATGTTTTTACATTACATAGCATCTATAACACATATTTCGATACAGTAATACCAGTTTTTTAGATATAAAAAAAATACTATATTACAGAAATCAAATATGATTTCCAATAGGATAAAAAAAGCATTTAAAAATAATGAAATTTAAAAACTAAACTTAAGCTCTGTCTACACTATCAAATTAGTTTGACAAAGAAAGTGTGATGTGCCAAAATATGGTAGTATTCGTCATCGTCTCCATATATATATGGGCACATCACATTTTGTTGTCGCATAATAAAGTTTGATAGTGTGGACAGAGCTTTAAAATAGGCTAAAAGCATACAATGACCCTTTAAATCTCATCATTAAATTTGATTCTTTTTAGGGACCATTTCACCAGTTTACTCTGTAAATATCATTCAGGTTTATTTATTCTACTTATCCTTATTTATTATAGTTATACTATGTTTAATATTTTAATGATTTAGCAGCTTTCATTGTATTCAGTACTGTGAATATGAACTATTATTTTTTTATCTGCAATATTAAAATATACCTGATACAAGTTATAGTGACTACTATTATTTAGAAATAATTATGTTAAAGAAGTCTATGATCTTTCCTATTGTGCCAATCCATTGTGAATGTTTAGTGAACAATAGAAATTGAGAAGCAAATAAATAACCCCAAAAACATTTTATGAGTTTGCCAACCAGTGGTAGGTTTAGAGACAACACATGGAAGGGTGAAAATAAAGATAATTATTTTGGCTGATTTTTATAAAATTAAAAAATAAATTCGGTGGAAGGTAGATGGGTTCATAGCGTGGAAGAGAAGAATTTAAAAAAAAAAACAGATGTTAAAGATGTATTGTCCCTTTGACTAATTATTTTTTTTTATATTTCGAAAAAAGGTGGGTCATTTTTAAGTATCATAATAGTTATTAACTTTCACAAAAAATTATTTAAAAAAAAATTAATGTAACCGAAATACGGACGTTTTTTTGTTCAAAAAATAACTTCGACTTTCAGTCAAAGTTTTCGATCAAAACATATCTCATAATGCAATGCGCTTGTTTGGCTACTCTGTATGCATAATCATAAAACTTCCTCTCGATCTGTGTGAAAACACCTTCTCAACCGCGACGAGTTGTAAACAATCCTAATTTGCATCATGCATAATGCATACTCGTGGTTTGAAATCTTTGTTTACTTTCGCTCGTGACGATTTTCCAAACGAAATTTAATCAAATTAATTTACCTGTTAATTACGTAAACTTGTTGTTTTTGCCTCGAATTTTCGACTTAAAGTGAATAACTTTAATACTGTATTACTTTGATATGGCCAATTTATATTTAGAATATTTTTTTTCTTCATTTTTTCGTGTTTCAAGGGACAGTACATCTTTAATGACAATTTGGGGGTTTAAATTAGAATACCGTAAATAATCCTATAATTGTTAAAAAATATACAAACTCTGTTTTTATTTATGAACAGAAATATTTTACCTATTTTTAATCTATATCATATAATTGATGACCTTATTTGTAAATACTTTACTATAAATCATTTGATTAGGGTGGGTATGAATTGGATTTCAAGTTTACTTCTAAACAAAAATGAATGCCTGAAAACAATTTAAAAATTCAATTTTAACAATCCATACAAGAAGAATCCCAAAATGTGTACAATTTGTTTGTAATTTAAAAAATTTACTTTAATTTTATATTATATTTAAATCCAGTCACTGCTATCCACAGTATTGCTGGTTTTCACAATTTTTTCTTCTGAACAATTTAATTTTAGGTTTTCCCATTAGTTGGGATTTGATATTGCGGATGAAAATTGATTTAAGAGGGGGTACTGTCTTTGGTTCTTGCTACAAACCGGGAGAGAAAAAAATGTCTGCTTGACAAGAGGATTAAGGTTTTAAAAGGGAATGTTTCAACATAACAGAGTGTGCTGCCATTCAAAATTACTTCACAAGTACTCATGTTTAAAAGCCGAATCTCGGTACTGAATCTGTAATACAGAATCACATGTGATGCTTTTATCATGCAATAGGCCATAAACCATGGGCAGATTGTGCCATGTGTGGGGATACAGTACAGAGAATCAGGTGTGTTTTTAATCGGCACTGAAAGAGAATGAATATGTTATTGATATAATATTGCTGTATTAGAAATTATACCTTAAATAGCTTTGTCAAGTTTGTTACCCATCTTTCATCTCATAAATACACCCCATTTACCAATGTTTGGTTCCTCGATTCACCCTTAACGGTTGAGTGATTCCTGGCATTCGTTTCATTCCTTACTTGGTTCTTAGAAAGACTGGTGGCCAATTCCTGGTTCCTCGTTTCCGTTGAATAACCATTCACCATACCCTGTTTCTTGGAGTCCATGGAAAGACTATTTTTTATAACATCCTTGGCATTTGTGATCAGCTTTTTGGTGAATCCATTTTCTTGTGAATGTTGCGGACGTCCGTTTGATGTTTTGAATAATTGTTGTAAAATGTAGTCTGATAACAGCTGCAGAATATTTGGAACACCTTCATAACCTAATATTATAAAAACAATTTGTTTATCCGACTAAAAATGCTGTCGGACCTGAAGCAGTAATGATCCGAGAGATATTGACAATGGGGGTAAACAAATAATGTCACAATGATCCGATTTAAAAAATTATTTTTAAAAATTAAAATATGTACTAGTACACACACAGCCACTTATCTACGGAGCCGCACATCTTTCAGTCCTGCTATTGCGACTCCTGGGCCAAAAGAAAAAGATAAACATTTAAAAAAAAGATACTTACTAGGGAATGCATTAACGTCAATGATGTAATGAACACCGGTTTCATTTTCAACAATGATATCAATACCTATGAGGGAGCTATTCAACTGACTGCATACTCGTTCTACTAGTTTGTTTATCGTCGTTCCACATGGTTCTTTACCTGAAGATTTGCAGTCACTGTCATCAAGCTGTAAACGGTCAATTGTTTCAATTTAACTACAACACTTACTAAAGCTCTGTCCACACTATCAAACTTTATGTGGCCAAAAAAGGTGTGATGTGCCCAAATATGGAAGTGAGATGCCCAAATATGGTTGTGATATCACATAAAATTTGATAGTGTAGACAGAGATTTAACCCTTTCACTGCGTATACCCGGTACTACCGGGTATAAACAGACGTCGTTGAAATACGTATACCCGGGTAATACCGGGTATGGGCAAAACAATGATTTAATCGTATTTGCCTACAATATATAGCACCCTCTGTATTTTTTCGATGAACTTGAATATTTTTGCAAGTCATTAAAATTTTTTTCCATGAAAAAAAACGGCCCTCTATAGTTGTATTATCATCTTGAAAATAATGCGCCCTCTATAGTTATATTATATATAGTATAGTATATATAATAGTATTTCTATCTTGGAAAGTTGTTTTGATTAGCGTAATGGCAGCCATTTTGAAAGTAACAAAAATTTACCAGCCCCAATAGGGCAACAGTGTTTATCACAACACGCAAAAAAAAAAAATTCAGAAAAAATAGTTAGTTTTTGTACTATAGTGAATTTTTTGAAAATGTCATTATTTTCACGATTTTGCCCCAAAACTTTGATTTGTGCATAATTTTTATAAAACAAAAATAATTCAATTTTTTTAAATATTTTTATTTGTTATACGTATTTTCATCAACATCCAGTTGGAAAAACGTATTCTATAAGAATTTCTTATAGAAAATATAGTTTTTATCATTGATTCGATAAAAAACACGAAATCCTAAAATACCTGTAATGACGTCACATGACGTCATCAATATGCAAATTACATTTTTTTTTATACCTAACTGTAGACTAACCCTTTGCCCATCACACACCACAAAAATAATTACACAATTTAAAATATCATATATTTTTCGTAAATATATATTTTGCACAGAGGTGGGAATAATGCTCCGCAGTGAAAGGGTTAATGAGAGTTGGGGATATTGGAGAACCCTTTAAAGGCGAGACCATTCAAACCCAGGAAAGTGTTCCATCATTCGTCATAATACTGACTGAAATACCGCTATACCTACCTTGTTCAGAAATGATGCAGAGTCCGGTTTTGACACATCATGACTATTAAAAAAGATTGTTTCTAGAGTTGAATCTAAAAAAAAATAATGTATAAAACCATGAATGTATATATATTGTATACTGTAGCTGGTACACACACATTGTGTACTCATCATATTTTACTGTTTTATGCAATTTTAAAATTATATCCAATTCACTCATGTGCTATGTATGTTTATAATATCACAATTTACATACATATACATGTAAAATGTCGAAATTCATAGTTTCATATCAAAACAAAATGTTACAGTATTCTATCAACAAAAGCATTTTTTTCCGAACCTTACACTTATTTTGGAAAAAAGATATTATAAGGATGTATTTTCATAGAGAACTTTTTCTTCTTCCATTTAGGAGCAAACTTCATAGTTGAAGGCAACTGCTCCACTGGCTATAGCTGTTGCATTTTTTTTTTGCATACAGTGTATACAAAGTTAAATAGTAGAATTAAAATTACTAACCAATCTGGCACAAAAATTAGTATAAAGTATGTATGAAAGTGCTTACCCTTTTCAGAAAAGTTTTTAAGAGAGGGTCTCTGTACAATAAAGTGTTTATCTCCTAGTATGAATATCTTATGTAGAACTGCATTGTGTTTAATGAAGGTTTGAGCAACGCAAGGTGGTTTCACGTCTTTTAGACCAGATTCGTTGAAAATTATAGACATCTAAAAACATAAATAACATTCATTTTAATTACATAACTCATGTTTATTAAAAAGACAACATTCTGAATTTGTGCATGGTTCTTGTCATTTTTTATTACAGTAATTATATTGTAATTCTATTCGACTATATATATATTATATATATATGGCTGACTTCTGTCGTATAACGATAATGTCAATTAGTCTTACATTCATCTGAATGATGACTAAGCCAGGACTGTTTAAAGCACCTTTGGCTGGTCCCAACATTGACCAAGGGCTTCTCTCGTCCAGTTCCCACCTTAACCAGAGGCATATACTAGATGCAGGGGCTGCCAAAAAAGTCAGCAGTACTGATTTCAAATGCCTAATGGGACCCCTAGCTTCATATACAGCACCCGGTATTCCCAGATGGTCTCCCATCCGAGCTTTAACCGGGCCGTTGCGTAACTTCGGTGATCTGACGAGAACCGGTGTTTCACCATGGTAAGGCCGTATTCTACTAGCTGTTGTATCTTATATTCCTCACACTCTATTTAATTTTAGTTAACATATAAAACATAACTCCAAAATAACAACATGAAAATATACAAATGTTAAACCATGGTTTACGTCTTATTTGGAGTATGTTTTATACTATTTTATTGAAACAACAGTGCATCTATTCATTTTACTACTTGTTTTAATAACTTAAAATATTGGACATAATCTATGTTGCTAAAATAAATTATGAATATTGTATTTATAGTAATAACTAGAAAGCCACTCCGAGAGGGCATACCTCCGCCTACTGTAAAATTCTCCTACATAAGATTTCTCCGGTAAAAAAAATATATATATTGTGTGTGTCTTAATGCTGTTTGTGATTTAGGCTAATTTCATTACAAGCATGTGTATGCGAGTTTGGTGTAATGGTTATGTAACAAGCCTTTCAATTAACAATAGCTTCAGTTGACTAACAATAGAACAGCAACGCAAAAATCAAACGAGTGAATTTGAAAAGAAGTAGGTTTTTTAAACTACTCGCATCAAAAAACGTGCACATTAAATCAAATTATGTTTTAAAATTACAAATCACAAATTATAACTCTTGCCTCTTGTTCAAAAATGAAGTTTTTTGGACAAGTAGTTCTCGAGAAAATGCAATTTCAGTTTACTTGTTACTTTAAGACTGCTCACCGGCTTTTGAACAATTCTGTCCTATCTTTTAACACTAGCAGGTCTAAAAAAGTATAGTAAAAAGTGGTCCAGAATTGGGACTGTGGTCCCAAATGGTCCCCAAATTTAATGCAATGGTCCTTGACCACATATCTATCTGTCTATTCATTTTGGTAAAGATCTTGTAATTACTTTTTGAGTAATCCTGCTAACAAACAAACAAACACACGCTACCGATTACATATACCTCCTTGGCGGAGGTAAATAAATAAAGATATTAAGTTATATTTTTGTAATTAAGTTAAAACCATTATTAAATATTACTTACTTTATGCGATATCTTTGACCCATGTGCTCTAGAAGGTTTACAAACTGAAAAATAACAAAAAGCATTTTATGAGTTGAATGGTCTATTCAACAAGGCTGCTTACTCCATCTATCCCAACATGTTGAATGGTCTATTCAACAAGGCTTACTCCATCTATCCCAACATGTTGAATGGTCTATTCAACAAGGCTTACTCCATCTATCCCAACATGTTGAATGGTCTATTCAACAAGGCTGCTTACTCCATCTATCCCAACATATTTACTTTGAATCAGTCTTTCCTTTCATAAGTTGTGGACAGATGGATGTGCGCCGTTAGTGGCAGCACTTGACACGAAGGGATCATTAGGGGAGAAGAAAGTTATTGTGCCACACATGTGTGCAATTCAGTCAAGTTAGGCTGCAAGTCATAGGTTATTCCTCCACATTTACATTTATTTACATTTACATAAGTTAGCTACTCAAGTCTTTAGATGTATCAACCAGTAAAACAAATGTCATCTTTTGTCTGACTACAAGAATTTTTAATGTATCTCGTCTCATATTAGTTTGTTCATTCATACACACATTGGCCAACTCAGACACCATCGTACGATGAAGCCCGACAAAACATCTTGACTCGTCAGTGCTGTCTTAGTTGAATTCCGACGAGACGAATCGTCTTGAGACAGTGTCGGGTGTAGTTTTTATGTCATCAAGAGAACTTTAAACATGTTAAATTTTCTATCGATGAGACGACTCATCATGCCCGACGTATGACGCTGTCCAAGTTGGCCTTTAGAAAGACGTTTTTCCTTACCAAATGGAAATCTTACTCCAGCATCTTTTAATAATGTAAGGTTTACATCTAAATCAGCTTTCGTTAACTCAACAAAATTGGGTGTTTCAACATCTGAAATTGAATCAATACAGTATTAATAATGATAATAATAAAGATTTGTGCTCCAAAACACCCATTTAGATTATTACTTTCAAATAATAGCAATAGTATTACGAAACCTAATTTCTTGTTTCAACTAAAAGGTGTTCTTAGTGGAAGATGTAGAATTTTGAAATAAGCGTGTGGGTGGGGGCAGGGCCTAAAATTAATTAAATGACATGCTAAATTGCAGCTATTTAGGAAAAGGGGAGGGGCATGGAAGGGGACGCTCCCGCGAAGCCTCATATGTAATGCTAAACATTTCACATTATAGCTACAGTACAGTACCTTGTAATGATGCTAATGTCTGCTTTAGCACTCCATACGTGCTAGGCCTAGCAATCAGCTGGGCAATGCTGTCAAGAGGATCAAGGACCAGTACTGAAGGGTGACGTGATATGTACGACTAAGAAAAAAGAAGATTAAAATGAGATTACATTGATAGTATAGATCACAGCAACTCAGAATAACTAAATTTAAACTAAAATCATATGTTACTGCAGTAAAATAATTTTGACATGGTCCAGTCCCTAATTTAGAATATTTCAGTAAATTGTGTGACACTGTCTCATGCACAGACACAAACTCATAATCATAAATAATCACAACTCATTCTCTGAGGGCCCATTGATTGTCATCATATGCTGTTTAGGGTCACCCTCTATAAATATTAGGTTAAACAAAAATTTTACAATTACAAATATAATTCGTGTGTGGCAAACAAACAAAAACAAGTAAAAGACAAATTGAATATCTTTGCTTACCTGCCAACCTTTCATGGAAGTCGCTGCATCCTCGTCTCCGTCTTCTGCAAGTACCAGGATGTCAGTTGCTTTATGTAAAATCACATCAAATGGTCCTTGCTCTTCTAAATCTTGTTCTAACGATATCTGAAAATAACAATATTTCTTGATCATAAAAATTACATAAACCAGACAATAATAATATAAATTGTTTGAATTTCAAATAACAAGGAAGAGATATTGATTTTTGCTTTTTGTTCCTTTTAGTAGGCGATCATTATAACCTATAGTCAACACAAAACCTACTTAATAATGAAACCACACAATTAACAAATCTGGTCTTTGAACCTTAAAGACCCCTTCCCTGCAATTTTGGACGTTTTTTGGAAAATAATACATATATATCACTTTAAAAACATTAAACCATGTCATTCCTTGTATTAAATGTACGTTTTATGGTAAATTATGATAAAAAGTGAGAAACAATGCACTACTACCTAAGTAGCTTGCGGCGATCGACCTCTCGTGGACGGTCTTAGGCCTAGCCTAGCTAGGCTTAGTTTTGTAGGCCTAGCTGGTAAACATCGGTAACGTACGAACATCGTACGCTAGCTATATACCTAGCCTGACGTTGTATAGTTGCTGCATTACTGTAATTGTCTTTCTATTTTTGCCAGACTCCGTTGATACAAATTGGGCAAAACCCGGTATTTTCGCTGAAAAGTTAGGAGTCTTCCATTTGTTTTGGCCTCACGATCGATCGAAAAGTGGGCGAATTACAGGTGAAAAACAAAAATATCAATCCGTGCGCAATGCATTTTGGGATTTATAGCGGGCTGCTATAATTATTAGAATCGACTTGTTTTTCACATTTTTAACCGTTTAAAGACGAAAAAAGTTATCGCAATAGGACCATATAGTATTATTTTTACATTAAATATAGTTTGTGATCTTAAATTAGATCTAAAAAACGTAGGGAAGGGGGCTTTAACTATTTAACAAGCTTTGTTTTTCAAGTACAGCAGTTTATAAGTGTGAACAAACACAATTTATTAGTTTAAAGCATTACACTTACAGGGATACAATAAAATACTTGTGTGTCCCTTTTCACCGAGCAACCTCTATGAAGTTTACACACACAGAGGCAGACACCATACAAAACTACCTTGCTGACACAGTCACCAGTGTATACTATAAACTCCAGAGGGAATGTGAAAGGTCAGGGGTATTAATGTAAATTCTGACCCTTGTATTGTCCTAAACAACCCATAATTTGGCAGAGGAAATCCTTGTGTCATGTTTTGTCACTACCAAAGAACTTTCAAAATCCTGTATTGTGGTAATATTGTGGTAATTGATTAATACCTACATTATACTGTTTGTTTTAATCATAATCAGAGTGTCCTGTTTCTATTACCAATAAATAACACATTCAATAAAAAGTTGTTTATCAATTTCTGACATACAGTTCTACTAAACTGCAAGTCAGTAAACTTGACTTGTCAGTCTGCTATGAACTTTCACTTCACAGTTGTGTAACTTTTAAACTCTACTATTTTGTAATCACAGGCCCCGTTTCTGCTGCCAAAAATATACCGTATATATATACGGTATATTTTATATACGGTATATTTTTTGGCAGCAGAAATGGGTCTCATAAAAAATATACCGTATATATTTGCGGTATATATACTGCATAAATATCCCCATCGTTTGTGGATATTATACAGTATATTCCAAAATATACCGTATATTTCGTTCCCCGTTTCTGCTGCACTCAAAATATACCGTAAATGTGACCCGACTCATGACACGAGGTCAAAAACTAACCGAGCGCGACGCGCTTGTTTTGGTTTTTCTGCTGCATTGAAAGTTGAAACACACGTGTAAAAGCAAGCAACAGATCAAAATGTCACTGTGGACCGAACAAATCACTATTTTTGCAATTCAATTGTGGGGGAAAGCGAAGGTTGGGGGGAGACTGCATGGCAACAGAAGAGATACCGAGATTTTAATTACAATAAATCAAATGTTCTTACACGACAACAACGTGATGTAAAATCATGGTAAAACACTGTATAATAGAAAATGGAAATTAAAACGGCAATATAGGATAATATAGCATAATATAAACTCAATTTGAATAACAGAGTTTATTTATAGTGACATTTCTAGATTGTGCTTGTATGTGCGGTGTCAATTCGTTGCCACTTCTGCTCATTAGATTTAAAATAGAAAGCAATGCTACGATGTTTTGAGATACCATCATTGTTTTGTTTTTGTCAGCATGTACCGGTAGGTAAAAACCTCACTACACGAGGTCAATCCATACTTCCGTCTCACGAAATGCATTTTGGGTAATGAAAGCCAACTTTTTTACAACCCACCCACGAAGTATGTGCAGCGGAAACGGTGCACGAATTTCATATACGGTATATTTATACGGTATATTTTGGGTTGGCAGCAGAAACGGGCCCACAGTGTGGTCCCAAATGGACTAAACTAGAACTGTCACATCTTTTTTCACGCTGCTGCTCTAGCCAGCTACGTCCCATGAGGACTACTCATTCAGAAGCTAAAGCAAGCAGCAGTTATAGTATCTACAAGGCCGACAGTTTTGCGACTTTGTAACTCGACTATAATTTATAGATCCCAGCTGCTGGACCCAAAAACGTCTGGGAAATTGAGTCTATGAGGGCTCATGGTTAAACGATTTTGGATTCTCGTCCTTTGATTGGTCAACGCGAATCAACAGACTGGGAAGAATTTTCTCACTTGTACCACCGTGAAGTCACGTTGTCTCTAGAGGGTATTCAGTTGCATGCCTACAGGCTGAGGTCACACACACACAGCACATTAAAGTTCAAAATTTACCATTTTTAAATGGGTATGTGATTCATAATTAAAGATCTTTGATTTGTATGTATTTTTGCGATTAAAGGAAATCTTATTAATAATTAATCATAAATATATCTGAAGAAAGAACAAGGATTAATTTTAAAATGTCGAGCAGCGTTTTTTGTAAGAAATATTTCTTGTTTAAATAATTGGCCATTAATTTTTGTTCAAACTAAAACTAAATTAATTGATGAATTGCATCGAATAAATGACTGATTTAAACTGAATTGAATGATTAAATATTAAAGATATATTGTCCCCCAGAAAAAATAATTTAAAAAATTGTTTTGCATTTTAGTGTCACAATAGCTTAACTTTATTAAAACTGCAAAATGGCCTAGTAAGTGTTTTCTATTAATAGACCATATGTCAGCCTTTTTCTGCTTTTAATTTGTGGGCTCTTTACTGAAAGTGTTTTGTGGGATAATCTTATACACTGTTTATTACAGTAACTACATTGAAAGAAAAATGAAAATCATGTTACTGCAGTAAAATAATTTTGAGATTAATTGTATACTCACTAAAACTGCTTCTGTCTCTACACCTTGTAATCTACAAAATAAATAATAATATGTAAACAGTTTATAGTAACATTTGACATTAATATGGTAAACAAACTGTTATTAAATAAAACAATATAGTAGGTGAAGTTATAAATCAGAGAATTGAAAATAGTTAATTTGCATTTAAAATATGTAAATATGCATAATTGTGGGTGAAATACACTCAATTTTCTTTACCAATATTTTTATTTTACAGAAAGAAATATTTAAAGCTGTTTTACAAAATCTATACTCTAAATTATCAATTTCAATTGAATATTAAAAAAAAAATAATAATTTAATTTATCATTCCTTATTTCATGTCTCAATGAATTTACCAGTGAAATGATGGAAATAATAGGTTGATACTAAATAAACAAAGCAATAGCTCAATGTCATTGTGCAAGAACTTAAACCTTTTATATTGTGAACACCATGTGACAATAATAGGCTAGCCTGGGAAATAATATAAATAATAATGCAGAGCGCTCCTGTTAATTTAAGGAGTATGCACACTGTGGTTGGAAGGAGTGCAATAAACATACTAGGATTCCCAGCTGCATTTTTGTGTTGCAATTTACACAATTTAAAGTTTTAAAAAAATGTGTAAATTGTGCAAAAAGGTTCAAATTGTTCTACTGTAACAGGTGAAAATAGCCTATAGAGGTTCTATATAAACAATAATAATAACCATGGAGTAAAGAATAATGCAATAACATAATATTAATAGGCGACAAAACAAGTAAAACAATTGTCGTATTCGATTGGGAACTTTCGTTGTCAACGTAAAGATTCGTTGAGTACTTTTTGTATTCGAATTGTAAATTTGTGCTCAACAGAAAGTCATTCGAATAGAAAACGTTGACAACGAAAGCTTTTTCGTTAAGAACAATCTCAATGCTCAAAATACTCCGTTAAAGAAGTACTCAACGGAAAACCTGATACTCAACGGTGAAAGTCTAAATCGAATACGACAATTACAATCAATCATATTTTACCCCATTCAATTCTCAAAAAATAAATTATGGGGTTTTATTTTACAATTTTCAAAAGGCATTTATCTTCTTCTAATTCATCATATTGCATAGTGTAGGCTAGGCCTAATACAAATTAATATTAAAACTGCTTTTAAACAAAACAACTGGCATAACAATAGGCCCCTCTCTGGTAGTTAGGTCAGTCTGTTTGGCCTCCTCAACTACAGGTTTGTAGGACTCCGATCCCCTCCAACGTGCCTAACTACATATTCATACAGTACAGAGCAGCAGCCTAGGCCTTGCCTTGCTTGCTGGTGGTGGCGGCTAGAGCGCACACCTTACTTACCGACACAGGTCCGCTACTTGTTGTAAATCAATCTTCTTTCGTTTTTTCTCGCTCATCCAATATCCAATTCGTATCATACTTGTGTATGTATAAATTGCTTCGTAGGTTGAAATTCCAAACCCACCATAAGCGTGTAATAAAATACAAACAACTGAATCTTTTCACGCCCTAAATTACACTTCCAAACAAAAACATGCAAAACACGTCCGTCCATCCACACCAGTGTTATTTTAATTATTTGTCGTGCGCCCTCTATATATTTGTGAAGCGGCTTGTGGCGTGTGGAAAGCAATATTCTAGGAAAGTAATATTTCACTTGTAGTGTACTTTTTAGAATCTTTAAAATTATATTCAATTTAATAATACCTATAATTTGGTTTATTGTTATATTATCCTAATGCATAATTGCATTTTGCAAAACAACGTAGGCTAAAACACTAAGCAGCTGCTCCTACCTATAACTGTAGTCGCAGGTTGGTGTGACGCGTCTGCTGCTGAAAACTATTGACCAATCAAAACGAAGTGAAATCGGAGCCTTGTCCACGTCACGGAGGAAAAGAACCACCACATTGACGTGTATTCCTACACTTGACAAAAAAGATCCTGTAACGCGATACTGTTTTATAAAGAGGATTTTATTTTTGAGTTTATTACGTGTATTCATTACAATTATCGTTAATATATATTTACCTTTCTATTTTTTTATAAACACAATACCTGTATTTTCATGGAAATTCAGTTAAAAACGCGTAGTGATGTGGCGCGCCGAGCTTAGCAACGCGACGAAGTATGCGCGCCTAATTTGTTGCCTCGTTACCAATACAAGGTATATTTCTAAACGCTATCAACCTAGTTGTTACCGAATAGAATTTGCTAAGCTTTTATCAAGTTATTAGTGCATTATCGTTTAACTTATCAATCTAAAATGGGATGTTTTAGATTTTCAACCTCTGTTGGCATTATTGAAGCCAAGGAACCGCCTTATACTGCCGATGTGAATGGAAATCATACCGGTGAAAAGATCATCCGATGTTGGTATTATGCCAACCAAGCGACTGGTGAGAGAGTTAAGCTCAACGTGAGGGTAAGTAACAAGCAAACTTAAAACATTGGTTAGAGATGTTTACTTTTTCGCTTTTTGGTGAACTTTATATATATATATATATATATATATATATATATAGGCCTATGTGTGTATGCGTGCGTGGGTGGACGTGTGGATATGGGTGGGGTTGTTGTACGGATGGATAGACGGGTGGATGGGTGGGTGGTTGTATGGGTGGATGGGTGGGTATTTTGCGGATAGGTGGGTGTAGGCTTAGGATGGATGAGTTGGTGGATAAGTGGATGGATGGATGGTGGGTAGGTTGATGGATTGGTTGGTTGGTGGGTGGGTGGATGGATGGATGGATATATGGATAGGTTGGTTGGTGGGTGGATGGATGGATGGGTGCCATTGGTGGATGGTTGGCAGGTGGATGGATGGATGGAATGGTTGATGAGTGAGTGGATGGATAGATAGATAGATGGGTGGCTAGGTTGATGGGTTGGTTGGTTGGTGGGTTTATGGATATGGATGGATGGATGAATGAACGGGTTGGTTGGTTTATAGGTGGATGAATGGATGGATGGTTGGATGGACTGGTGGATGGGTTGGGTATATGGATGGGTGGGTGGGTGGTTGATTTGGTGGATGGTTGGTTGGATGGGTGGGTGGTTGTTTTGGTTGATGGTTGGATGGATGGTTGGTAGATGGATGGATGTGGACTGGTGGATGAGTTGGGTAGGGTAGATGGATGGATTGGTGGATGGTTGGGTAGATGGATGGATTGGTGGATGGTTGGATGGATGGGTGAGTTGGTGGATGGATGAGTGGAGGTGGATGGATGGACTGGTGGATGGGCTGGGTAGATAGATGGATGGGTGGGTGGGTTGGTGGATGGTTAGATGGATGGGTGGGTTGGTGCATGGATGGTTGGTAGGTGGATGGATGGACTGGTTGATGGGTGAGTGGGTTTGTGGGTACCCACCAACAAACCCAATAACCCATTGGATGGAAATGGTGGGTTGGATTGCTGGATGGATGGATGGATGGGTGGGTTGGAAGGTGGATGATGGGGATGGGTGATGTGGATAGACATGGATGTAATTACAATTAGTAAGTCTATTATAAAAAAAACATTTGTTATCATTAATATTAACCAAATAATAATTGTTTAGGTTACGCCGGCTGGAAATTTTGTAGTTGATAACCAAGAAAGTGAGGTGTCCTCGGAACCAAGGGAAAAAACAGTAAGTTGTTAAGATTGTTAGGATAACAAGTCAACAATTCACTAACCAACCAATCAATCAATTACTAACCAACCATAAACCAATCACTCAATAACTAATCAATAAATCAATCAATCACTAACCAATCAATCAATCAATCACTAACCAACCATTAAATCAATTACAAACCAACCAATCAATCATGAACCATCCAACCAATCACTCAGTAACCAATCAATTAATCAATTACTAACCATCAATCAATCATGGAGGAACCTCCATGAATCAATCAATCAATTACTAACCAACCAATCAACCATGAACCATCCAACCAATCACTCAGTAACTAATCAATAAATCAATAATTAACCATCAATCAACCAATCAATCACTAAACAACCAACCAATCAACCATGAACCATCCAACCAATCACTCAGTAGCTAATCAATAACTAACCATCAATCAATCATGGAGGAACCTCCATGAATCAATCAATCAATTACTAACCAACCAATCAACCATGAACCATCCAACCAATCACTCAGTAACTAATCAATAAATCAATCACTAACCCACCAATCAGTTCATTCAAAACCGACCATCTAACCATTCGCTCGACTCCAATCAACAATCACAAGTAACACATCATCAACAATCAAATAAACGAAGAAGCCAAAAAGATGTTTGCTTAATGTTGATTAAAACCAATGTATGTGTAAACTCCACAGCCTAGCCGCTGCAGTAGTAAAAAACGCTCAAGGGGCTGCTTTTCTTGGTTTAGAAGACGCCGACGAAAAGATGTTAAGCCACCAGAGCCTGAAGTGTTTGTTGTTACTACTCCAAAAAACTTGACTCCAAAACAATCTAAGAGCAGTTTGGCAGCAGCAGCAATAACAGACGGTAAATAAGAGCAAGATTGTATTAGCGCCGAGTGTAAAGGCAAGGACCAATCACAAGCGAATTCGGTTGGTCCATCGCTTGTGATTGGTCGAATCACTTGCGTTCTTCCTTGCGCTGCGTCTGTGTGAGAGAGGAGGAGAGGAAAGAGCGAACAGAACTGTACGCGCTTGTTCCTCTGACGTATGTTCCTCAAAATTTCTCAAACGCCGCGCGTGCCGTTGCCAAGGGAGCACATTAAAGTCATGATATTTTTACTTTGCTTATTACGGAAGAGTTAAGCTCTTACACTCTATCAAACTATTTTTTAGACAAAAAAAGTGTAATGAGCCCAAATATGCTAATGATATGATTAAATATGGTACTGATGTGACATTAACATATCCATATATGGGCACATCACATTTTTTTTGTCACATAAAGTTTGATTGTGTAGACAGAACTTAACGATATGAACATTTTTTCTTTGTTAACTAACTAGAGGAGACGGATTATTATGATGATGACGTGATGTTGGCACCAATTCTTCCAGCTCGAAATCACCTGGGAAGTGTTACAAGACCAACCAAGACCGAAAAGGAAATCTTGCAGGAACTGATAGACCAAGGTTTGATCAAACCAAGATCGTTGAACGATGTGCGATCGAAACTGCCGAAACTGGAGGCAATGCTGGACGCTGACACCAGGGAAGAAGAGAGGAGGGAGAAGAGAGAAAAGAAGGAAAGGCAGAAAGAAGAGAAACTGGAAAATGAAGAGCGTAAGAGATTACGTAAAGAAGAAACGAAGAGGATAAACAAGGAAAACAAGAGGAAGGAAAAACAACGACAGGTTTGTCATGTGACATAGTAAAATATATAGATACATTTCTGGTTAAATGTGAGAACATGACCTTTTATTTATACAGCAGACCCCTCCGTTGAGACACCTCACTTATCATCCACCAATTAATGAAGCACTACCCAACCCATTACCGGGACGCAATATTTCGGCTATCTTTCACATGGGGTCCCAACTTATGTACGAAAAAAAAATCGCTACCGG
This sequence comes from Antedon mediterranea, assembly GCF_964355755.1. Classification (NCBI taxonomy): domain Eukaryota; kingdom Metazoa; phylum Echinodermata; class Crinoidea; order Comatulida; family Antedonidae; genus Antedon; species Antedon mediterranea. The sequence goes on along the minus strand of NC_092679.1, from coordinate 6,553,793 downwards.
GACACCCTTATTATATAAGGGGACACTTTGTTGAAGTTTTCGGTCCCTTAATAGGGGTTACTGTACAGAAATAATATAGATTACAAATTTTAATTGTATAACTATATCAAGTTTAAATTAATTTCTAAATTAAAATTAGAATTAATATTTTCTTTTCTAAGGACAGTCAAAAAACCTTTAAGGTTATAGGAACTTATTATTAACATGTATCTTTTATTTATTTATATATGCGTTCATTTATATTTTTGGAGGAATATAAATATATTATCATTATCATTTCATTATTATTACTATTATATTTTTATCTTAACTTGTTAAATATTTGTTTTAGTTTAATAAATAAGTCAATCAATTTTTTGAATACAATATTATTATCTAAGTAAAGTATATAAAACATTAAAACTCGTTAGGCTAAGAAAGCTGCAGATGAGCAAACAAGTTGGTTACGCATCAGTGAATCTGAACCAATCACCTTCGAACAGATGAGGGAAAAGCAAAGACTTGCACGAGAACTGCGAATGCAGGAGAAAAGAAAGAGACACGAAGAGATACTCAGACGCTTGGAAGATGGCGACAGTGACGTCAGCGACAATGTGGCCGAGGAGATATTATTCTCATTACCAGGCCAGGTGCTTTCTGGAGACGAGAGCCCAACCGCCATGCTATAGATCAATTTTTTTTTTTTTTATCTGATTTTATTTTTTAATATGTCATCAATGAAGCCGGATTAATGCGTCGAAATCGGTAGGTCAGACTTAATTTATGATAAGAATACAAGTGGCTTCTGTGGCGCGTTTTTACAACTCGGAAATGTCGTTTGCCTATACCAGCGAAGAATAATTTCACTCTTCCCTGCCTATACAATAATATAGAGTCTCAGTTCGCGGTCGACCCAACGAATATTTATTTTGACATGATGACCGCTAAATGTATTAATTTTAAATCATTGATATTGCTCGTAGGTCCTGACACTGACGGACTGAAATTACGGACTACTGGTCCGGTGATGTACAACGTGCAAACAAAACGAAATTATAAAACAAACAACAACAAAATTTAGAAGATAAGACTATGTATTAGTCTGTGAAGAAGATGGGGTGGGGACAGGGGGGTCATCAAGTAAACAGAGAAGCGATTTCGCAACCATACGATATATTATATCTACAAGGTAAGTAAAAAGAACAGACGTACATTGATTCGTAATGTTAATGTTTAAAGCTCTGTCTACATTATCAAACCAGTTTCACAAAAAAGTGTGTTGATGCCCAAATATGGTAGTTATATGCCCAAATACAGTATGTTTCTTTTTTTGTCATACAGATTGTTGATAAAAAATATTAAATGTTCTACGTGCAACTGTACGTCGTGCAAACAAACTAAAATAAAAAAAACAAAAAACAATTACGATAGATGTCATGATGGACAGAGCATTGTCATCTAAAACAGAAGAATCAATCTCAGCTATGGATATTATTCAGGTAAGAAGATAGTCATGTTAGGTATATTGTTTTAGGCAATCGGACAAAATGAATAATTATGTAACATTTTAATTCGATATATATATAATATATATAATATTCTGTTTCTTTTTGTCACGCAGATGTTGACAGACCTGACTCATGTCACATGATCTACTGTACAAGAAAAAATACAATTTAAAAAACACTTCGAAAAATATTAAGGACAAAACTGGCATTTGGAATTACGGACTACTGGTCCGGTGATGTACAACGTGCAAACACAACGAAATTATAAAACAAACAAAAAAAATTTAGACGATTATGAAGACTATGTATTAATCTGTGAAGAAGTAATGGGATGGGGAGAGGGGGGTCATCTATTAAATGGAGAATCGCTTTCACATCTGCAGGGGTAAGGATGTTAGTTGTAGCCTTTATATTATTTCTAGCGTTTGTTCAGACACAATATCTGATCACAATGTTTGGTACATACCATATATGTTTTCTTTTTGTCATGCAGATGTATTTTTGAAGATGTGGGCCTATGGTCACTGTACTGATGTACAAACAAAACAAAATTATAAAACAAACAAAAAATGTTAGAAAAATGTCTAAAACGTGCCTGTGAAGAAGTTGGGACGGATGATGTGTGGTCAGAACTGACTCAGTTGAAGATGTCAAAATGATCTACTTTACTCGAGAAAAAACTGTTAGAAAAATGTTAAGGACAGAACTGGCTTTTGGAATTACGGACTACTGGTCCGGTGATGTACAACGTGCAAAAAAAACCGAAATTATAAAACAAACAAAAAATATGTTTGGACGGATGAGATGTGGTCATCTAAAATAAATTCTTAACTATATCGATACATTATTGGTAAGTATACATGGGAATCATATTTGTACTTTTAACATTTTTTATAGGATAGGTTTTATTATAAGGCACAATAACAACAATTTATTTTTCAATATTTTCTGTTTCTTATTTTCAGAAACAGAACTGACTTTTGAAGATATCACTTGTATATTGAATAGATGCAAATAAAAGCAAGATTAAAAAACCTTAAAAAAAAAAGCGATGTAGAAGGTTATATTAGTTATTTCCAAACAGAAAAATGACATCATTTTAACCATACAAGTCTGTGAAGAACACTGATGAAGTTGGCAGAATCAATGTATCGATACTATCTCAGTAGGTAAGAAGGGAATTAGACCAATTGTTGTTTTTTATAGCTCTGTATTTATTATTTATTTATTAATTATACTACTATCTACTACTATCTTTTAAATTAATTATTCAAATACAGTAGTCTCTAAAACAAAATAAATGGAATTTGGAATTTTATCGATCATAGATAGTCACCTGACCATGATGTCACGTGGCAGGCCACCGGAGTTAATTGTAAGAGGATCGGAGAAAGACAACAACGATTTTTTAAGTCGAGTTTGCCCGTATTTATTTTGGTATGGTTATGATTTTAAATATGTGATTATAACATTTGATAATTAAACAGGCGATCGCTCATATCAGTACTGTGTTTATAAGCTATATTTACATGTTTGCAAGCGTATCATGTCTAGGCCTAGCTAGTACACTGCTAGTATTAGTAACTAGTAGAGTACTACTACCACTACCAGCTAGGCTAGGACAAGAAGTAGCTAGCATCCGTCCCTGCACAACGGCCTGTCTGTATTCAGCGCGAACGCAACTGATTAACTAGCTAGGCCTAGATTATTTATAATTTTTGTATTCTAGAACCAGTGAGTAGCATATGCGGCGCTAGTTCCGTTTCGCACCTGTTTTTATTTCGACTTCCTTTTGACTCCAAATTGTTAAGCAACTTATTGTGAATACCACACCTTAAAATTGGGCCTCATAAGTACTTTTATGAAGAAGAATCACATAAAAAGTAACAAATAAATCCTTAAATTGATGATTTTACAGACATGTTTCTCGCATACCGTTCGCGAATTTAGAATAGGCATACTCGAAGTTCAATATTTTCGTTTCTATGGAGCGCCAAAAGAGCAACAACAATAGATGGTTAAAAACTCAGTGGAATGCGTCTTCTTTTAATGAATTTATTATTGAAATACACGTTTAATTTTAATATATTTTGTCAATAAAAATGCTGTAACATTTTACTGCTAATAATTTGCTGTTTTCAAATAGCAACCAACCCTAGACCTAAGAGTAAGACTAAGAGGAATATTATTTAGATCAGGTATACCCCTACAGTACATGTAATATGATGATGAATTTGTCGATTTTCATTCCTAAAAGTTCCTGCAAAAACCATGTACAGTATCAACAGTAATATTTTTGTTGCATTGACATTGACAAAATATGATAAAATTGAACGTAATTTTCACCAATAAATGCATTAAATATACGCAATTTACTGAGTTTTTAGCACTCTGTTATGATTACTCTTTTGGCGCTCCATAGAAACAACAACATTGAACATGGAGTATGCGAAATTCACAAACCGATGTGCGAGAAACACGTCTGTAAATTCATCAATTTAAAGGATTTATTTTTTACTTTTTGTGTGATATCCTTCGTAAAAGTATTTTTGAGGCCTAATTCTAAGGTGTGGTACTCACGATAAAGCTACTTAACCAATTTTGAGTCGAAATAAACGACAGGTGCGAAACGGAACTAGCGCCGCATATGCTTCGATCCTGGCCATCATGTAAAATAATTATTTAAATGAAAAACAAATACACAAGAATAAAATTTTTTTATATACTGTATATAATATATTTATTTTTAGAAAGATTGCCAGAATGAATTTTCGTCAACGGGTTGCCTGGCTTGCTCTTGCAGTATTCCTAGCAGTTAGTTTTGCATTGGCATACTACATATTTGAAATTAGTGACTCCTACAATATTTTTGCATTGGAGAATATATCAAACAACAAAGCAATATTAGAAGACAATAATGAACATTCCAACGTCTTTCAGCGTTTAAAAGCCAACATTCTAGCGCTTCCGTTTTGGTTGTGGGTCATTGTTCTACTTGTTCCGTATCTACAAGTATTTTGTGTGTTACTAGCCTGCACAAAGACTAACCCAAAAAACGCATCATTGATGATGGTGCCAATTTGCATCCTCTTAAAGTTGGTGGACTGCGGAGAAAGGTCACCGACTTTACTGACTGCTGATTTGTTGGAAACATGATGAAAATAGCGATGAAAAACTTTGGATAAAATAACATTTAAAGAACAAGGAAAAAATGAAAATACTGATGAAAAACTGATTGCTAATATAACTTTTTATGGATACTAAGGAGATGATAAAATGACATAACTTCCCATGGCATTTACGAGGGAAAACATGAAAATACTGATGAAAAACTGTTCATAACTTAATGGGCACTCAAGTGGAAAAACTGTTGATAACTACTTTGAAAGATCAGAAGAAAAACGTGAAAATACAACAAAAAACAAATTGACATGACACTTTTAATGGTTAGAAGATATTTATGGAACCAAATAAGAGGCTGATTTTTGGGAACGAAAAAATGTAGACTGAACTATTGTTTCTATAGAAATGTTTGAAAATGACTTTACATGGAAGAGAGGGGCGGATCCAGTAGGTGGAGGGAGCGCTAGAAATGTCCAACTACTTTGAACTACTATATTTGACAAACTGTTAATACTAGCGCTCCCCCGTTAGAAGAAAAAAATGGCATTTGCCCCTAGGAGAGGATAGGCTGCAAAATAAGACATGGAAAGAGTTTCTAAAGAAAGTTTGAAATTGATTTTACATGGAAGAGAGGGGCGTATCCATTGGGTAGGGGAGCGCTAGGGTCATTGAAGGTTTTGACAGCTAGAATTATGAACTACTTTATATTTGACAAACTTTTAATATATTAGTGCTCCCCCAGATCTGCCCCTAGAAGAGGACAGGCTGCAAAATAAGAAGACAGACTCTTGTGACTTTTGCTGCACATTTAAAAGCATGCTTTTAGATGAATTTAAAAAAAGAATTACGTAAATAAACATTATTGTATTGCTGCAAAATATAGGACGCAGACAAACGTCATGAACATGGAAATTGCCATATTACGATTCTAAACAGATGTACAGAATTGGTTTAATGAATCTGGGAAAGATACAAGTCTTTAAAGATGTATGCAAAAGGAAACACATGGTCTCTCTCACCAAGATGGATTATACTAACCGTGCCGAGAATAGAGACAATTTTACATTAATTTATGAACTAATGATACTAAAAAATGATGTTTACATACCTCTCTTGCAGTGGTGTAATGCAGGGGGGAAATGGCTCTGGTTTAACACTCCTAGAGGCCCGTTCAATGCTAGAAAATTGCATTGGGCTACACATGACCTTGGGCCCCTTAAGCTCTGGGGCCCTGGGTGTAGCCAGCGAGTGCTCATAGCCATTACACCAATGCTCTCTTGACAAATGTGCAATAAAGAAACATTTGAACAACTAAGCAATTATATTGATATCTATTGTGTTAGCATTCCATAATTCCAAGCTATACATTTTTACTGTTAAGAACTATATGCAGATGTTTACAAATATAGTACTTAATGTTGGACCATTGACTATGTCAGAAGAGATGCATTTTCACAAAATGATGTCAATTAAAATCAAATTAATTCAAATTCTGCTAAAAATGTAAAATGTTGTAAAATACAAGAAAATATAAATTATAAACAATTTTAAAAATTTTTACAAATTTGTTGGGTTCCAAATGTAATTAAGCGATCATTTTGTGTGGGTAGGTTTACATGGGAAGGTGGTGGTTTATTAGTAATACTATAGTCTACTATCTCTTAAACATCGCCTAGCAAAACTCTGTATTTACACATGCCTGGGCACAGACCATACAAAACTTGTGATCAGGCCCAAAGTACATGTGGAGTTTTTATTAAGCTACTTTATGTGACAAAAAAATGTGATGTGCCCATATAGACATGATGTCATATCACTACCATATTTGGGCACATCACCCTTTTTTGTCAAAATAATTTGATAGTTAGACAGAGCTTTAGGCGAAGTGAAAGAAGGGGCTTAATTAACAGTTATGTTATTTTAGTGTAGATGCAGATGACATATAATCTGGTTTATTTTCTCTGTATTTTTGCTAACCTAACCTCTGTGAAAAAAAATTTAAAATCACAAAAATTTAATCACAAAATAACTTATTAAACCTATATTTAAAGTATATAATATACAAACAAACGTACAGTAAATTTAGCCATGTAGTAGTATGATACATTTGTAAGTAAATACCCTGATTTGCCAATGACCTTGAAATTCATATTTTTCCATTTCATTTGTATCCGATTTGTACCGTAATAATTTGTTTTATACTTCATATACCGTGCCAGTAGTACATAGTATATTAAATAAAATTAAAGAAAAAAAATTGTTAACTTTTGTTTTCATTTTAAAATATTAATTCTAATGAAAGATAGTGTCACTGTAAATTGTGCAATCAGGCCGAATAGCACAGCTAAAGCAATTACCCAGATCACCTGACCCAGATAATGGTATACAGTCAACTCTCTCAAAACCGGAAACTCTCTCCCAAAACCTGACTTTTCTTGAAGTCCAAAAGGATTCATTTTTACCATTAAAAACACATTCTGAATACCAGACTTTCCGGAAAACAGACATATTAGCTAGCCCAGAAAGTCTGGTATTTGGAGAGTTGACTGTATTCATTAATGGCCAAATGTAAACTTGAGAAATGCACTTTTTATTTGCTGTATCAAAAAAAAAGAAAATATAATTATTAAAAAATATGATTTCCCACACAAATATATTAATATATGACGTTAATTACTATGTTTATAATATATATCACCAGGCGGTTTAGAATTTGTTCTGTGACTGAGGTTGTTATAATAAGCATGCTTTTAAATTAGATAGACATTATAGCAGAATGGTGCAACATTTGATGTACTGTAGAAACACAAGACTCATACTAATCTCTTCTGTATATTTACTACATCTGTTTAAACCTTTAGAATTATTTACGTTCCATGTGAAATCAACATGACAATAATAAAATAAATAGTATTAAAATATTTTTAAAATATAAAATTAGTATCTCTGCATAGTAAACAAAGTCTGAATTTAAATATCAGAGAATTTCTTATTTTCATATAAAGTTTAAACTTGTATATTTATATTTGATTAGCATTTTCTACCCATTACATGTTAAATGTGACTGTAATTACAGTAGTTGTAATTTTCTCTATAAAGATTTTTTATTAACTTCTAAATTTACTAAAAACAGTTAAAAAAGCTAAATTGCACATAATATTCTATCATCGTATATTAAGTTGATTTTCTATAAAAACATTAAATTATTACCTTACAAGTAGACTGTTGCCAGCTTCAAATTTGGTCAAATGTGAACAATGAGATGTCAAGTATGACTGTGAATTGATTAGTAATTGTAGCGTGCAGGTGTTGTACACATTTAGAAATCAATTTCTGACAATCAGTGGCGTAACACAGAGACCTGAGGCTCCTGGTTTAGGAAACCTAAGTGGTCCTCCAAGTTCTAACGCTGGAGGCCGCGGGCGTTTTAGCCTTCCCGGCATATTTTAATAATGCCTGTTGTTTTCCCTTGGACACTGCTCATAGGCTCCATAAGCCCTGGGGCCTCTGAGTTTAGCCAGTAAGCACTCATAGCTGTTACGCCACTGGTGACAATCAAGTGACTCCTAGTTGATCATAAGATGTATCTAAAGCCTTGATTGCACTGAACTGAACTCAAATTAACCAAGTCGCCGGCTAAAGTGACCAAGAAAAGTTCAAAATCTGAACACTGGCTACAATTCCCACAGGGTTAAATTAACCAGGTACAATATATACGTTTACCGACCATTTTAAAACTAACTGCGTGAAAATATCAAGGGGAAACGATGGTCAAATATTCCGATGACATTTGGTATGTTACCGTTAAATTTACTATTTTTCAAGTTCAGTGCGAACAAGGTTTAATCTATTGTAGGATAAACACAATTAAAGTATTTAAATGCCTAGCCTAACACTACTAGACAAGTATTAATTTAATATATTTTTACTACCAGTTGTGAGCAAGTTAATTCCGGTAAATCTTGGAAGAACACGGAGTCGAGTGTGTACAATTTCTTAGTTTGAAGAATGTTGAGTTAGTGTTTAAACAATATAATCCTAAAATTACGGTTCTGTCTATATTCAGAAATCCTAAAATATTCGCGAAACTAAGCACCAAGTATTTTTTTGACAACATAGCCAGGTGATGCATAAATGAAAAGCGCGATGAACGCCAAAATAAGAAGTATGATGGTAAGTTTGATCATGATTATTTTGAGACGAACGCAAATTAGGTACTTCAACGCATTTAAAGGGTTCATGAACGATAGGAAAGACGTATCCGGTCGACTGAAAAAAAGAAAGAAAGTAAAGTAACAATGTTAGTTTCCGAACATCAAAAGAAAATACTGTGAATAAACTAAAACTGTTCATGCGTAAAAGACTGTGTGTTACGAAGCTTAATTTAAAATTTAGCATTGCCCTAAAAATAAATTTTTTTTATTTGATTTATTTTGATATCATACAAGTACAGATTAAAAAAAACAAAAAAGAGCAATTATTTTGTATGGTACCAGGGATAGCCCTATAAATCCTCAAATGGGATTTACATCATGAGGGGTCCTCTCTACGAATATTTATCCTCATGATGTTGGGTTATGGTTAAAGGAAGCATTGTGACATTGTAGATCAATATTATGTTCTATTAGGTAATGGGTGTCACCAGATCTTTTTGGTACAAAACAAAATATGCCAATAAATGTCAATACAACAAAAACAAGCAGAAAACAAAATGAAAAATATTTGTTGTAGAAATGAATAAAACAAAAATTTTAAAAAAAGTTGGCGACATACTTTGGTGCTTCCATGGCATCAGGTTCCTTTCGTCCGAGACCTGCTGGTGACCTTTGTGCCTCATCTTCCGTCATCAGAATCATTTCCATATCAACTTTGCCCTGTTTAAAAGTAGACAGTATAATTATGTTTGAAAAAACTAAATTAGTTTGAATTGAATGGTATTAAATTTAGTAATGTAGTTTATTTTAGAACAAAAAAGTGAAAAGGTCAAATACTTCTACAGCCGACTCTTCCAATACCGAATTCTCTGAACACCGGAAACTCTCCCAATACCAGACTTTTCATGAGTTCAAAATGGTCCCAATTTCCTTTTTACCATTGAAAAAATATTCTGAATACCAGACTTCCTGGAAAACCAGACATATTCTACCAGCCTAAAGGTGTCCTGTATTGGAAGAGTTAACTGTTGTAGTTGGAATTTAGTTTAGACACTATTGAATAAAACAGTCGACTCCTCAATACTGGAGGCAGTAATATTGAATGTAGAAGGATAGTCGCACAGAAGGTTCTATAGCAGTAAACCTACTCACCGTTAGTTCGTATTTTTGCGTCTCGTCATTCTTGACAACAAACGGCCACCAGCCACGTGTTCTCTTCAACTTGAACAGAGAAACATGGGGTACAGCGGGATCTGTCAACCGCTTCGGTTTGCAGGCTTTGGAAGTCTTAGTACCGAGAGGAAAGTTGGTGAGATCAAGCTCAAAACTACCTATAGTGTTAAAAAAAAAGTCTATCTTTAAGCTCTGTCTACACTATCTATCAAAAAAATGTGATGTGCCAAAATATTGACATTATGTCATACCACTACCATATTTGGGCACATCACACATTTTTTTGTCAAACTAGTTTGATAGTGTAGACAGAGCTTTAGATGAGGAACATTTTGTAAATGATCACTATTATTAATGAACCTAACACTTTTTCTAACTTCTCCCTAACATATTATGATATAGGCCTTTTATCAACTGTCAGATGTAATAATACAGCTTGGTTCCTGATCTAACCGGGTTCCCATTTATACACCTGGGTAAAGAGAGGCAAACGTAAGTATCTTGCCTAAGGATACAAGTTATGCGACGAGAGTTGGATTCGAACCTCGATTGCACAATCAGTAGTCGAACGTCTAACACACTGAACCACACGCCCTTATATGGGTTGATATACCAACCTAGAAAATCATTAGACAAGACAAGATCGGCATCCCACACTTGTACATTCAGCTTTGGTGGAATCTTGAACTCTGATTCGTCTATTGACCATTTATACTCCTTCTTTTTAAGCACAATCTTGCGTTCCGCTTCAAGATAGTCAAAGGGGAATATATATCTCCAGTTGAAATTTCCTTCACCAGAAAGAGACCGATAGTGGACATCTGTAATCTGAAGATCGTCATCAACACCATTTAACCATCTAAATAAGAAACAAAAACATTACCTCTAAGGGAAAAATTTCATTTTAAAATTTAAAACTAATTTTTGAGTCGAGAAACATAGTTTTTTATTGTATTTTTTGCTACACAACTTTAGAAATGTGTAGCAAATAGGTTGTTTTGTATAGCTTTTTGCTATGCTACACTGGCGAAATTATCCACATGGGATCTACTGTCCATTTCACCTGCTGTAATGGAGAGACAAATTAGGACTTTTGGATGTTCAATGTATGTGTTGTCCACACATTCGCAAGTCAGCCATGCAATATACAAGTTATTTCTCCACATGTATCAAACTTAGTCGTTTTCATTCACTCACCCTCTTACAAATATATCGGTCATCTTATCTCCACTGACTAAGGAGTCATCTACCAGAATTACGTCCTCTGTGTTCCAAATGATCACTCGCAGTTCGTACTTCTTTGGTTTTCGAAGCGAGATGTCTGTCTGAGGTCCAGGTTGGGGTCCATTCAACGGAAACATATCTACCCACATTTCAACTTTGCCCTGTGAAAAATGAACTAAATATTTTAGGTACAGCATTTGGGGTAAGAAGACAACATTTTACAGCCTCTCATATGAATTAGGTAGAGAGATAAAGATCCTTAGATATTAACTACTAAAGAGTCACATAAGGAACGAAACAAAACTAGAACGTTGTACCCAATGGGGTACAACAGTAAAAAGCTGACACAAGAACATATAGTGGCGCTAGACAGCACCGATACACGATGAGTGATAACAAACAATAAAGGCAACCGATTCTAGTATCCAAAAGTAGAAAAATAGTAAGTCTATTTGAACATAGTAGATTACCTGTTCTACACCAGGTCTCTCTGGAGTGTACAGCATTCGTGTCTCTATGTGCTCCTCAGCAATTTTGTACTCTGCAATATCCTCCCAGTTCAACAATGCTTCTAACGCTGCATGCTCATTCGTTGGTACAGAAAAGCCTATAAAATATGTCAAATGTCAACTGTAAACGATCAATCTCTCTCTTATAAAGGTAAAGGTGTTTTATTCTGGTCCTCAAGCTTTAACTGGAAACTGAGGAAATTTGGATTAAGCCCTCCACGGACCCACAGCAGCCAACAGTGCAGCGCATGATTTGATTTGATTTGATTTGAATTTATTCGGAAGTACACAAATATACATTACAATTGGTAAACAAGAACAATTAAAACGTACGGTAGTCTTCCATGGATAACCCAAAAAGCCGGTAAATACCATTTCCAGCTTATTTCCATTGGGGTCCATTATATACAATACATACATACAAACAATAAAATATTAAACCAGTAAAAAAATAAAACATAGCATATAAAAGCATACTGTATAAAATTGATTATTAAATAATATTTCAAGTCATTCTTTAAAGTCTTACAGTAAGTTAAAATACATCTGTCATTTATTCATTCATAGACGTTGCTAAATATTCCTTTACTTTAAATTTAAAATCTGTCTTGGTATTGTTAAAAATGGTTTTTAAAATGTGTGGTAATAGGTTCCATTGTTGTGCTGCTGTGTAGAAGAATGTGTCTTTGATATATGTGTCTGATTTAACAGGTAGAATGTATAAGAGCTTCTTCTTGCATATCAGTCAGCATAACAGAAGACGATCCCCTACACTTTTTGAATAGTGTACCAAGTTCTATACCGTGCACATGTGATAAATGATAAACTACGATTAAGTTCAACTATCAGTAATAAATTAAAGTGTATGAAAATCTAACCTGTATCATCTACCAAATTGGCCTCCCCATAAATATCTAAACCGTTGACAGTTACTTGTCCTCCTCCAGAGTAGATAGGCGGTTCAAAACGGTTCTCTTCGCAAATCTTTTGTAGAATCTCAGTAGGTTTCTCGGGGTCACGCCATTTGTTGTAGCCATATCTGTGTATAATAACAAGAAAACATATATTAACAGTATGCACAATTTGATTTTTTGGTTTAAAGATAACTAACTTTCCTTACCTAAACATGTTGCTAAACGCAACAAAATATTTTGTTAATGACCATTAAACCAATAGAAGGTGCTTACAAAAACCCTATAGGACATTTTTTGATTATTTTAGTGTACTTCATGTCATTTTATAAAATAAATGAAATATCTATTTTAAGAAGTAGACTTACAAGGCATATTCTTCGGGTAGTCCACAGGTTGGACGATGTTTACTAAAAAGACGATTTTCCAGATCAATCACAGTTTCTCCAATTAATGAATCAAGTCCTACTAAATCCCAGTCATAGATTTTGATGTGAAGTAATGATTCCATTGGGAATGTTGCTTCAAATTCAATACACCTGAATAAAAAAAAAAGTTATTCTTACAGAAATACTAAATACTAAATACTAAATGTATATGATAAAGTGACTCATATAATTGTATTAAAGCTCTGTCTACACTATCAAACCAGTGTAATGTGTCCACCAAATATGGTAGTGATATGACATCATCCTGTCCATATATGGGCACATCACATTTTTTTGTCACATAAAGTTTAATAGTGTAGACAGAGCTTTATACATGTTCAGACTATGCGAAATGAACTCTTATCAATAAATCAAACAAGTTCTTACTTTCCAAAAATAGGATTCAGTTGTTTTGACTGGTACTCTTCCTTAAGACAAACTGTCTTATTCCCAAGGTCTACTTCCAAATAAGGATCAGCCTTTAAAAACAGAGAAATTAACATCAAATTATTGAGCACTTTGAATGGCTGAGCTGTTAAGCGTGGTTCCCACTAGAACACAACACAATGCAGCGATGTATTGACGTAAAGTGATGTATTACGTAATCAAAAGTGGGAAACGTCGCAACAGCTCTGCAAACATCAATATGAGAAACTACCACCAGAACCATGGAGCGAGTGAGCCTCAAAGCCTTGCCGATGTTATGGCTGGATTACAGTTCCACTGTCTTAACCGCTCGGCCACTCACTCACTATTCAGATTAAATATGAATTAATGTTATGTTATGTTATTTATTTATTATTTAAAATTTTTTGTTTTGTTTTTGACGTTATCAAATTTTTATTTTCCTTTAAGTTCTGTTATTTATTTGTTAATTTCGTAGCTTAAGTTAGTTAAGATGTTTTAAAAGGTACCAAGCTTGATTAGCTCCGGCTATATCTTGGCTACCTTTTGTATTGATTAATTGTTTGAAACAATAAAGAAAATGGTAAACATTTTAAAAATATTACTAACCTTTCCATTGATGTCTGCTGGATGAAGATCAAATGCACGTATGATATAGACTCTGACGAGTATTACCATGGTCTTGTTTGATGGTAGGCCCTCAAAGTAGAAGTGATTCGCTTCAAAACCAAACACATTCCTAAATATCTTGTCGTCTGGCATCGGGAGACGATAAAGACAGAAGCATCCCTAAGGGCAAACATAACATTCTTTACGTGTTGTGATCAAAAGTTTAAATAATTATTTTATCTCTGAAATGTGATGCATTGTCCGCAAAACAAATAATGAATAAAATCAAACTTTAAATAGGCCATTTTGTAGGTTTTAATAAAGTTGTTAACTTTCGCCGAATTAATGAACAAAAATAAATTTGGTTTAAAAACAGACAAAAATCATATTTAACAAGAAATCCATTGACTTCCAGACAATGGGGTTACGGTTGAATCTTTTTTCTTTATATTGTGGTTTTAAATTGTTAGATAAATCTTCTTTTCCCCCAATCCAATTTTTGGTCGAGGTAAATAACTATTATGTGACTTTAAAATAGCCAAATTAAACATCATTTCTGAGCATTATTATACTTTATTATTAATACAGTAGAACACTTCTTTGGGACACCTCTATTAGGGGGACACTTTCCCAAGAAATGAATGAGGGAAGAAAAGGTTTTAACAAACGTGTCCCCTTAATAGAGCTTCTACTGTAAAACAATGCATGAATAACATTTGGATAACATACCTTAAATTCTCCTGCAATTCTATCACTAGAATCAGCTTCGTCAGCGTCATTTTTGCCTCGATAAATGTCAAATGTTCGAAGCCATTCTGTGAAACCTCCAAACTCTGGAACAAACTCTAGTTCTGTCTTGTAGATCTTGAAATAAAGACAAAGAGAATAACTTGCTGTGTTTGTTCTACATATGTACTTAGAATAAAGTAGTATGGTAAAAATCTGATCCAAAACTCATTTAAAGCTCAGGTACAGGCATGAATTTTAAATATAATATCTGATTAATTGTACATAAATCAAATATTTGTAACAGAAATCAAGATGAAAAACCATGAAGACTTTTTTTCAGTAGTTAGGTAGTTAACATAATGTAATAACATGTCTGGTGACTCCCTAGAAGGTGAAAAAAGATGGTGGATACACGGTGGATAATTTTTGCTATAGCATGTAAATAAAATTTTGAAGTTGAATAAAAATAACAGAAATGTAAAATTCAAGTTATATTACCTATATTTAGTCATCTGATAACATTTTTTACCACACAGTTTATTTTTCATAGCTTTTTAAAATGCCTCTCTATTTTCAAAATTTGTGTACAAAAGAATAGAGATTTTACTGTGTAATTTGAACTATCATTTGATAAAATGAAAGTGCTAATTTTCAAAAAGCTCCTGCAACACAAATAAAATCCCAAAAATTATGAAAATTATAGATCGATAATTATTGGAATGTATGATCAATAGAAATTTTTTGCCCGCACCTGGCCTTTAATGAATACCAGAAAACAAAAAAATTCTATAAAATCAGACATTTGCAATATGGTAAGGAGATCTTGTTTGTGCAAATATTACATTAAATTTCCTCATCCTTCGAATGAGACATAAAGACATTGGTCCTGTCTATTGTACATACAATGTACATGATAAAAAACTGAAACTATTTGCAAAATGTAGAGGATATTTTCTCATGAAATAAATGAGGGAAAATAATATGTTTTAAGACTACGAATAACTACCTCAACATTTGTTGGTCCCAAAGGTGTCCCCTTAATAGAGGTTCTAATGTAATATATGCGTGTATAACATAATAATATTTTAGTCTCATTTCCTCGTCCTTCGAATGGGACGTAAAGACATTAGTCCCAAGGATCATCTCCTAGTGTACTGATCAAAGTAGGCTCTGCCATGTGACCTCTGCCATGGGTTTAGTAAAAGGCAAAATCTGAATTTCGTCAGCTCCAGAGATTTCTCCACATTTAACTAAGAATTGACTGTACAATAAAACCTGACATGTAAACCCTGAAGCTGACGTCGCTGCGTTGCGTTCTAGTGGGAACCCCGCTGTAGGGGAGCAGCTTGTTGTATATTTGAGATGATGTTCACTTAATTGAAATGATAATAATTGAAAAGAAAAAGCAACCTACCTTTATAAGGTTACAGTCAATGCATTCAATCTATAAAAAAAATACAAATTAGCGTGACTTTTATTGCTTTTAATGGTGATGTCTAACTAAAAAGTAGACTTTTACAAAGTGTGAGGGGGGTACGTGGTAACAACTTACATCGCTGGGGGATGGCTGCATAGCTTCTACCACTTCTTCATCTATTTCTTCTTTGCCTTTTAAAGATTTTCTAAACTTGTTAAAGGCATTTCCTTTCTTTTTGCGTCTTTTAGTTTTTGTCGTAGGAGCTGAAATAATATGCATATAAAACATAAATATATATCGTATATATAAGTTTGATTATACAATGCAATACACATTGGTAGCCAAAGGCTAAATTGCCAAAAATTTAGTGAAGTCAATCAAAATTTCACTTAACAATTCATCTAAAAAATAAGATATTTAAAAAAATCTTACCATCATTAAAAATAGATGAAACATCATCATCATCTATCACTTCTTCAGTTTCTTGCTATAAATAAAAATAAATAATTTAAAATGTCAATTGCAAAAAACTGGATGAACAAGTTTCAATCTCTATGACAAAAAAATCAAATTTATGAATTTATCACAAACTAGCAAATATACCAAGGAGAAGCCAAAATCCAGATGGATCACAGGCCAGGTGCTGGCAAAAAATTTATATTAATCATACATTCCAATAATTATCAATCTATAGTTTGCCCTATGTTTCATATTTTGGGAATTTTAGTTTGTGCTACATTATCTTGTTGAAAATAAGCACGTTCTTATCAGTGGGGGATAGTTCAAATCACACACAAATCTCTATTCTTTTTTACATAAATGTTGTAAATAGAGAGCCATTTTTAAAATACTATGAAAAATAAACTGTGTGGTAAAAAATGTTGGCTTAATATAGGTAATGTAACTTAAAGATGTATTGTCCCCCAAAATCATGAAAAATAAAGATTTTTAAAATCGGACTTTGAATAGGCCATTTTTCAGTTTTAATGAAGTTGTTCACTTCCATAAGAAAAAAAAACGGGGAAAAAAATGATTTCACCTATAAAAAGACAAAATAAACAGTTAAATTACCCAAAAACTCATTGTCTTCCAGACAATTTGACCATTTTTTGCTTTAAATTACATTTTTCTCAGGTAAATAAATTTTTTTCAAACCCAATTTTTTGTGAGAGTGAATAACTATTATGTGACATTAAAATAACATATTCAACAAAAAAATTTAAAAAAATATTTTTTTAGGGGGACAATATATCTTTAAATTATACTGGTTTCTGGTGTTTGTATTCAATGTCAGATTCAGGCACTGAATGCGTGTCAGTAGGCCTATACCGTACGAGAGTGATGTGACACTTTGAATTGTAATTGTTGTTGTTGTATATCTCAGGTGAATAAATACACATACTGTATATATTTACCTTTTCATTTCTATATTTAGATACATAGTATTTTGTCCACCAGTCCATTGCAACGGGGTCATCATTATTACCATCATCAGCAACAGTAGTTGTTGCTTGAGGTACAGGGGCTTCATCAATTGCACCCTGCAAAGAAAATAAATATATTAGGGAGACTGTTGTGGGAAGTGGGTTCCCCCCCCCCCCCCCCACAACAATGAGGAGATAAAGCATACAGAATTTAGAAAATGGGAAAGGACAAAGGGTTCATGATAAATCTGCTAATTCTATTATGAAAATGTAATAACTAGCCTTGCCCTCACCCTGCCTTTACCAACCAACCACCATATTTATTTATTTATTTATTTTATTTATTTATTTATTCTGTCTTTATACTGAATGACACTTTCAGTGCTAAAGCACTGAAATTTCTAATGTGGTTCAGTAGAGAACATCAAGAATATATATATAAAAATAATAATTCAAAGAAAACTAAAACAGTAATTTACATTAGTTAGTAAACACACATTTACAAAAAGGCAACTATCTACCATACATATAGTATGTATAAATGTTTCACTTTCTTGTTTCATAAATAAATATGAAAAGACTCACTCTACAGATTCAAGAATTGCATGTTTTAAATAGAAAACCAAGGAAAATAGCATTTTAATTATTTTTAAAAAAAATCTTTAAACAAAATGAAAAGACTAAAAATAGATACTTACCGGTTGTCCATCTGGTGGTTTTTCTTTTCCATCCACTTTTTCTCCATCAACCTTTTCTCCATCCACTTGTTCTTCATCTTCTTTATTTTCACCATCATCTTCCGTCTCTTCTCCGACATCCTCTCCTACGGTTTGCCCAAAAAGTGTGAGTCCTTGCACGGTTTTCAGGTCAACTTTACTTTGCGTCATAACTTCGTCAAACATTGAGAAAGTAACACTGCCCCTACGTGATGATGTGACATCTTTTGGCACACTGCCGTTTGATCTTTGAGAGTGAATAGACCCTGATTCAGAAGGTGGGCCTTTCCTTTTTGACTCTGTATCATCCTCAATCTGAATAGATACCGTATCTTCGTAAGCCTCATTTACAATTCCGGTTGGTCCGAAGGATACCGTTGAAAGATTCTTCATAATGATGGCTGATCCGTTGTCTTTCTCTGAAA
The DNA here is from genome assembly GCF_964355755.1 of Antedon mediterranea. Lineage (NCBI taxonomy): Eukaryota > Metazoa > Echinodermata > Crinoidea > Comatulida > Antedonidae > Antedon > Antedon mediterranea. The sequence goes on along the minus strand of NC_092679.1, from coordinate 6,535,059 downwards.
TGCCATCGATAATTGACCTCTCATCTACTGTTGATGTCTTTATACCACCGTTGCGCACAGACTCACCGTATAAGGAGCCATCTGTAGTGTAACCTTCGTTGGTGAGGCCGCCTGTACTGGTTGATTTCAATATACCCTTAGACTCTGAATTTCCATTTTCTGTGATTGCGGGATTTTTTTCCAACTCCAATGGTGGCATGTCTAAAAAATAAAATCATGCATCATTAATCCATTTCACATTCAATTGTAAATTATGATAATGCTTTATTGCTTTTTTTATCAAGTAAAATGGTTTTGAATTTTGAACAAATCATCTATCCTTACATTTGATTATCTTTTCTATTAAGTAAATTGGATGTCTAGTCTAATCATGTGCAGTTAAATCATCAAGATTTGGGTGTATGCAGGTTTGGTTATTTCTCTATTTTAGCAAGTTTTTAGCTTTAGTTTAATAAACAAATGATTCTACAGCATATACTTTGTTTACTCTTTACCTTTTTATTCAATTACTTTATAATGTCTTTTTACCTCATTAAAAACTAAAAAATCATACAGTAAAAAATGCAATTACTGCAGTAAAATATTTCTGAAATGATTCTTGAACACACCTTCATAATCTATCTTGTATTGATTAATGGAGTGGATGACGTGACTTCCAACCAAAGCAAACCGACCAAAGTTTCGGCAGTCAACAACTCTGATATTCAACGGAGGACAAAATACCTCATTCTCTGGCAACTCCTGGTTAGTGCAAACAAAAAAAACAAAATATCATCAACCTTGGTTCCTTCACTAAATATTGAAAGCTTTTCAACAAAAATTTAATTAAACAAATATTTGCAATTTTGCAAAAAATTATATTGAATCCAACATTTAAATAGTGAATTAACTTGATATATTGTCTCCCTAAAAAAATAATTGTTTGTTGAATATGCCATTTTAATTTCAAATAATAGTTATTCCCAAAAATTCTTTTGTCTTTTTATGAGTAAAATCATTATTTGTGTTGCTGATTTTGCAAAACCGCCTATTCAAAGTCTGGTTTTATTAATTGTCATTGTTCATGTTTTTGGAGGACAATACATCTTTAAGATCATTTAGCCTTAACAACTATGTGGCTATCTGGCCTCTGTTTCAAATGCTGGCTTAACAATCTCTGCAGGATCAGAGGCTCTACCGGAAACATTTTTAAAATACTCACAACATCAAAATATCTAACGTTGTCTTCAAAGTTTGGATTCTTTTTAGCATTAGCAACTGTAGCTGAGTGTAGGACATGTCCACCACATTCAATTTCCACACGAGGGCGATCAACAGAAAGTAACATTACACGTTTCAGATCACGAACACCCCAAAACAAAACCTGTAAAGAAAATTCATAAACGTAAAACAACAATATATAATACTGATATTGAATATATAATACTGATTGATTAGTACAAAAAATTGGTTGTTAGTGATCTACAAGGTATATTGGCATGCTCCATTTCAAGGTGGGGTTAACAGACTATTCCATTTATGGTTAAGGGTGCCAAAAGATCTTCCATGTTTGTTTGACAATAGTATGTTTTTATGTCAAAAATGAGAAAATGTGGAGTAAACATTTATTTTCTACAGAGATAGTAATAAAGTTATACTATCGAGTTTGTGACTCAATCATATCTCTGTTACAAATTGATTAAAGCTCTGTCCACACTGTCAAACTAGTTTGAAAAAAAAAGGTGTGAAGTGCCCTAATATGGTAGTGATATGATCATCATATCCATATATGGACACATCACATTTGTTGTCACATAAAGTTTGATAGTGTAGGAGAGCTTTAGTATAATAACAATGAATGAAATAAAACAACCACAACATTTAAAGATATTTTAATTTTTATGAACAAATCACTGCAATTAATTAATTTACCTCAATTCTGTAGTTGATCAAGATTGGTCTAATTTCAATCGGCATTGGTATTGGTGGTGGAGGTTCCTCTGGTTTCTCGGGTTCCAGGCGGGTTATCTGTGGTACACCGTTTGGCGTTTTACCAGTAGACGTTAACTGAAAACAGACAGGAAAAAATCAAATAAATAGAAGTAAATTAAATAATATTTTTTTAGTAAATATTTTGTCCAAAAAAATAGAAATAACCAGAAGAGAACATCCTTTTGGTTTCAATCAACTTTACACACAATTTATTTAATTCTGAATGTTAATATATAATTGTTTTAAAGTATTTTCGTAAATATTTCTGTTTTTATACATATTTCCCTCTTATGTGAACATTTGTGAAACGCATACAAGTAACATTTCAAAGCACCATTCAATATAAACTACATTTTAAACAACCGGATTAAAAACTTACCTCAATTAATTCAACAATCATGAGCAGTTCACCGGCAACCATTGATCCTCTATGGATCTTCCACCATGACAGTTCAGGCCACGTATAGGCTTTGCTTGTAAAGTTTACAATTGGTTTGATCAATGCTCGGCCCATAAACTCTTCCTCACCCTGCAAGAAGATTTTCAAGGGCACATTAAGGCTAATTTATTAATTCTGGTAAATTGGCAAATGCCTAGGTCAAATTAACAATTGATATGACGGGGTACCTATCTCTTGTATGTTAATAACAGTTAAAACTCATGAGGTAGATTTTGCTAAACACACTTGACGTCACAGCCATTTACAACGACTGCCGTACGGCGAGCACACGCTGCAAAATGGTAAACCTTGCAATTGTTGTAAAAAAATATGTTACATCTCTAAAGTTGTCCAAGTTGGATGAAGAAAATTGTTCTAATACACAAGGTGAAACATACCCCAAGGTCAAAGTCATAGACCTCTGCAACACAGATTGGGGGTTCATCATTCAGATTCTTCTTGGTGCCCCAAATAGTGACTTTGTCATAGAGAAGCACTTCACCCCAAGACGGATTCAATGTTTCAAAAATGATCTTGCTATCCTGGGATTGCCCAGAGATGAAGAAACGCACAAATGGATCGGACAAGCCGGAATCGTCAGAAGGTATCAAACTACGTGCCTGGTACAGGTGACAACGTACTTGGAAATGATATTTATCTGCGAAAAAAAAAATTAAATTAACTTAAAGCAGCGTTAATGTTCACATGGTTTGTGGTGGTACATATGTGCTCATGCACACATTTTATATATATATATGTATTATTTGTTTGGGGTAAAGCAGGATATTTGTAGAGTGTTATACTCATAAGTGATGTTATCTATTTAGGGTTATTGTATGTTGGGCTGGGAAGGGAATATCAGTAAAGGGGATAAAGATCGAATTGAAAAGGTGCTGGGTAAAGCGGGGAAAGTAATTGGTTTGTCTGTGCAAATGCTTGACTCTTTCCACAGCAAACATCTTGCCGATGTGCTCCATGCTTATATTGGAAGACACCAATCCTCCTCTTCATAACGACATTATCGGCTCCGTTATCGTTAGAAGTGGTAGGATGAGGACGGTGAATACTGGCTTTGTAAGAAGTACCTGTATATTTAATCACAGAAGGAAGGGATTTCTTCGGCGCTGGTATTCGACCAATTCCATAGCGTGGATCGTAGCCAGTTGGCAAACCTGGTAGAATGTGCTTGCGCTCCTTGTTTAGGCCAAGCCACAGGAACACTTCCAGCTTGGCTTGTACCTTCCAACCACTCATGCCCGCGGCCCATTTACCAGGAAGCTGCCAATAAAATAAGAACATTAAAATTATTCATTTTTAGAGTGGATGGAATATTTATTTCTTTGGGTAAAACACATAGATACAACTTACTGTATAAAATGGAAATACGATTACTCTTATCAAAATTAACCCTGGTTAATATAACCCTGAGGGAATGTTAGACAGCATTTTAAGCCAGCAACCAAAATAAGTCAGTGTGAACAAGGCTTTATATACTTTCTCACTGCAATGCTACAGTGCCATGTGAAATGGAGTCTGCACTATTATACTGTGGAATTGAGTCAAATAATTCTATTTCACAATTCATACTGCAAAAGATATTTTAAGAGAATCCTACAAACCTTTAGAAAGATTGTCTGCATTTTACCACAAAGTTCTCCAATTTCTTCCTGTTTTTTGGAAAATATGAGTTTGCGTGTAGGTATGCGTGTGTAAGCAACACGTCGCTCATCGCATATCATCCAGATGAAAAGATCAGGTATACATTGTTGCGGCTGCAGAAAAAAATGATTTAATGAAGGAAAATATAATAGTTTGATTGTGAAAGGCAGTAGTTTTGGAATGTTTGAAATAAAGTAAAGTTTGAATTTAGTAGTAAAGCATTCACTTACATATTGAGCTATGGTACGCAAACGTTGTAAGACTCCTTTTGCCCATCTTAACTTGCCTGTCGACAAATTACCATCAATGTTTGTTTGTATGTTCCTTGATTTCATTTCCTTAACTTCTTTCGCAAGTTTTTTCTACAAAAAAATTAATGGGAACAAATTTAATTTGCTATTTGTTTGTGTTTTATGTTTAAGTAATTGTGGTTTTCCTTGTTTATTCTGTTATATTTGTTTAGGACCACAATGGAAATAAGTTTGCCGTCTCGGTACTTTTTTGTGTATTTATCCTATTGATTTTATATCAGAATAAAAAAAAAAAAAAAAAAAAAAAAAAAAAAAAAAACATTGTCTACATTTGATAGACCCATGAGGCATACATTATACTAAAGCTTTGTTCGCACTGGACTTATGGTAAATTTAACCATGGTAGCTTTGCCGAATGTCATCGGAAGATTTGACCATCGTTCACACTTGGATATTTTCACGCAGTTATTTTTACCGAAATTTTTCCAAAATGTAACCGTGATGTTACAACAACGATTAACTCATATGTGTTATTAACAATAACATGAATCACAATCGTTAGGATTGGACTTTTAGCCGGTTAGCAGGTTATATTGACCAGTGCGATAATGTCTTTAGTTAACCTAGTGTATGGTATTTCAACTTACTACTTTCTCAATGGTCATCTTATAAATATTCTTATCCAGCTTATTTTTGTTTGGTAACTTAGCTGAGTTAGTTGACTTCATAAAACCTTGGTGTCCACTGAAAATATAGAAGTAAAATTAAAAACATATTTTTGTTGACAGCCTAAACTAAAGCTGTCTACACTATCAAACTAGTTAAACTGATGTTCCCAAATAAGGTAGTGATATGCCCAAATATGGTAGTGATGTGACCTCATCATGTCCAAATATGGGTACATCATATCACTGAGTCGTGTTTCAACTCTTGAATACAAATGACCGAAATTTCTACAAATTGCGTATTTGAATTTTGCATTTTTACTTGGCCTAAAATTATACCAAATCTGGCAGTGCACATTCTTTCCGAAATGTTAGCTGCGTATATCAATGACGTTTGCCAAGTTACTAGATATTAGTAATTTTTCTGAATTTGACAAGATTCCCCAATTTGGGCAGTAACCTATAGTTTGTGGAATATCTGTCGCAAATGATAGATGTTTATCATGGAGGCCTAAACTAAAGAATAATTAGCTTGATATTAGTCAAAGCTAATCACGTTTTTAGGATCAATGTTGTTGTTGGTCATCTTCGAGGTCAGTTCACACTTACTCCAGTTCGTTATACAGATCTTTGACCATCTTCTTAAAGCACAATACTGCATCTGGGTGATCAGTAGAATGCAGAAATATACAGTTATCAAGATCTTCCTCCTATGAAAGAAAATACTATATATTATATTCTGATGATACTGTAAAAGGTCAAAGGTTAGGTTAGTTAACTTTTATCACACTGTATTATAATTTTCAGAGTCAGTACATATGTTTATGAAACAAAAACAAAACCAAATTTTTTTAAATTTCAAATAACAACTGAACTTTGAATTCCTAAAATGAAGCAAAGTTGCTACTATAAAGCCCTGTCTCGATTATCAAATTTGTGACAAAAATATGATGTATATTATATATTTTGTGCATATCACTACCATATTTGGACATACACACTTTTCTTGTCAAACTAGATAGTATAGTTTGGAGGTTTGCATGGCAAAATCAAATGTTGATAAAAAGTTTGCGGTACACCACGTGTATTAGTTCTGAAAAGAGTCTCTCACATTTCAATCAATATGCTTTGATAGTCCTCAAGTGTTCAAAACGTAGAGAAACTTAAGAGTTCTTTTCAGAACTAATACATGTGGTGTACCGCAAACTTTATATCAACATAGTTTGATAGTGTAAACAGAGCTTAAGGTATATGTTTGCCTTATCTTTTTTATATTATTATATATCATGGTCTTTCCTTAAAGATTATGTCGTTTAAGACTCACAATAACAGTGAAAGAATTCTCTAAGTTCACTAAAGTAGAACCCAACAAAATGTTCCCTTAATAAGGGTGAATGGAATTGGTTGTCACGCCTGTAGCCAGGGGGAGTTTTTGGGGTTCGGGCGAATCCCACTTTTTGCGCAAACCACTATTTTACCAGCAAACCCCCCTTTAAGAATCGAAGGCCCCACTTCAAAAATCGTGTAATTAATTATTAATTATAGAATACTGTAGTGTACCGTTCTCTGCATAACTCTATTTTAGTAGGTAAAAAATGTCTCTGTAAGTTGATTAAAACAACCGAAATTGCTCCGAGAGAGAAATAATTTTGGTGTCCCCTTCTGATGCATTCTGGCTATGGGCCTGGTCATAGTGTTAAAACATGTATTGCCTTTTCTTTGTTTCACTGTAAAGTATCCACGGTGTCCCAAAGGACTCTACTTATGCATCATTATTGTTATATACGGGTGCTAAAAAATATTTTCCTCTGTAATAGAAGTGTTGTAAATAAGTAGTTGTATAATATGCTATCATCAAAAATGAAACATAACTTCTTACCAAATCATCAGCAACTCTCTGCAAAATATTCTCGTCAAAAAACCTCCGTCGATGATCTTCCGTAGAGAAGCGCAAATGTACACATTGTTTGTACTCTTCGTACGGCATATAGCAGTAGCCCTTCGACATCTGCACGGGCGGCATTGGTTGCGTTAAAGAGTTGCAGTTCTCGTCAACCTCGATTCTTTGCATGAGTCCAGTCTCCTCGTCTGGTTCCATATAGGGCAGGAGATGAATATTTTTACCATCTATTATGTTTCCGTAATTACCTTTTAAAAAAAAACAACAAAAGTTATGTTTTGACATTGGTGGAAAAGACAGACGGAAGGCAGATGGTATGTAGATCTGTGTGTTTGCGTCCATCCATAAGTTTGCATAGTTTTATATATATTTCCGTAGAATTAACTCCATTATATCCATAATTGGCCCGAATTTCTGTATTAATTGTGTAGTCCTGATAACACTTACCAATGGTGAACTCAAAACTGAGATTGCCTTCATTCATTCGTTTATCAAAGTAATTACCAAACACGCCCATGTCAATCATCGAGGCATCAAAGATACAGCCAAAGAAACAAAAGTCCTCTTTCCTACCAGCTGCATTCTAAAATCGAATAAGACTACCAATAATAACTAATCTCTTCCTTTATCAACCAAGGGTTTTGTCGACGCTGTCTGAATTGGCCTTATGTGGCCCTAAACATACTAAATCTAAAGCTCTGTCTACACTATCAAACTTTATGTGACAAAAAAATGTGATGTGCCCATACAGTATATGAACATCAGGTCTGGTCTTTTAAGGTGAGCGAGTGCGATCACTCACCTAACACACTCCTAAACTGCCATTGAGGAGTGCAATTTACAACACTCTTAACACTTTGACTGCCAAACACAAAGATCTTCGTTTTTGGAAACACAACGCTTGACTGCCAAACACGAAGATCTTCGTTTTTCGCGTTTTTTTACGAAATCCGGTAGATAGGTTAATTATTGGTATATACTATAAATATGGACACTATATTCGGTCTGGACCGTGAATATTTTACTTTTTGAAAGAAACTAATCTGGTTACGAACGATTGTCAAAATGGTACCTGTCGAAATAACATACACCGCGCATCACAGTAGCGCGTACAGCGATGGTTTGGCGCATTGTGTATCGGTCGCGCGCTAGCTATGCCGCCGAAGCATTACAAAGGTTAATGTGGATTGGAATGTTTGTTTGTTATCTGAATAAAAAATAATGGATGAATTTTCAATATGAAGTCTTTAATTTTTTTATTGTATGTATACCCTAATTGTTTTGGTGCTTCACTGTAAGTGGCCGAGTTTCACGCAACAAACTTGTTTAGAAATGGTATAAATATTATCATCATTTTACTAGCTAGGCTAGTAGTACTAGGCTATAGCCTAGGCCTAGTCGTAAAACGGTTCTGGACCAACTTTAGGCCTAGTTAACTAGGCCTGGTGTCTTTACTATGTGGATTTTGGCGAAACATTGATGTAAGATTTATGATTTATAAAATATAATACATTTTTCAATAGTGATAACTTGTTTTTATAGGCCTACCGGTGCCGTGTAAGTAATTTTTCGTTGTTTGTTGATCTCACCGGGCGATATTTTCATATTGTGATGTCTTGCACAAAATCGCGTATATCTCAACTTTCTTGCGCAAAACTACGAAAAACTCAAAAAGTGGGTTACTTTCATTTTACTATTACGATTTACATATTACGATTTGAAAATCGTTCTTGGTACCATTGTAAAGCTAAAATCTTTTTGATTATTTTAGTCTAAATTACATGTAAATCAGATCACATACATAGTTTCAATCAGCTTCGATAAAAACATCGAATTGGGCTATAAACGCTGGCGGTGGCAGTTTCTAACTGGAAAAACCTCTGGCAGTCAAAGTGTTAAATTTGGTAAACTTCTACACACCAAAATACAAACAGCACACCTACAGCACCCATGAATGTATTAAGGAGTGCAATTTGTAGCACACCTATAATTTTCAAAAGACAAGGCCTGGTACATGATGATGTTATACAGTATAATAACCATACTTGGCCATATCACTACCATATTTGACCACACCATACTTTTTTTTCAAACTAGTTTGATAGTGTAGACAGAGCTTTAGTTGGCTTTGTTAATAACCAATCAGATGACTAAACTACAAACCTCAGATATTTGAAGAGTAGGTGATGTATCAACACGTATAGTACTAGCGGCACTTGGATTCCCCATCTCGCATGCCATTGAAATTAGTAAGCGCCCTCGGTACATACAACCTTCCATATCACTGTCATTCAGTTGAAAGTTGGTGTCAAACATGTTGAAGCCTCTTGTTGAACCATACAGGTTGATCCATGCAGGACCTAGCATGGGTAGGAACCCTGTAAAAAAACACATACAACATGTATACTGGCTTCTTTGTTGGCCCATTTAATAGCTTTAGTATAATAGACAGAGAATTGTGGCACAACATGATCGCCAAAGTTTAATTTAGTCCCACCCGCTAATTTAGTCTAATCAAACCCGCTAATTTAGTCTAATCCCACCCATTAATTTAGTCTAATCCCACCCCCTAATTTAGTTTAATATCCCACCTGCTAATTTAGTCTAATCCCACCCGCTAATTTAGTCTAATCAAACCCGCTAATTTAGTCTAATCAAACCCGTTAATTTAGTTTAATCAAACCCGCTAATTTAGTTTAATCAAACCCGCTAATTTAGTCTAATCCCACCACTAATGTAGTCTAATCCCACCCGCTAATCTACTCTAATCCCACCATGAATTAAGTCTAATATCCCACCCCCTAATTTAATATAATCCCTCTCGCTAATTTACTCTAATCCAACCCCCCAATTTAGTATGATCCCACCACCTAATTTAGTACAATCCCACCCGTTAGTTTATTCTAATCCCACCCCCTAAATTGTATAATGCCACCCTTAATTTAGTCTAATCCCACCCTCTAATTTAGTCTAATCCCATCCCCAAATTTATTTTAATCCCATCCACTAATTTAGTCTAATCCCACCCCCGAATTTACTCTAATCCTACCCTCTAATTTATTATTATCAAACCCACTAATTAAGTCTAATATCCCACCCCCTAATTTAGTATAACCCCACCCCCTAATTTAGTATAATCCCACCCCCTAATTTAGTATAACCCCACCCACTAATTTACCCTAATCCCACCCACTAAAGTTCTCCAAATTTCATACACAGGCTCCCTGGGACTATACTCTGTCATATGCGGTATTAATTTAATGAACCAGATGACCTGATGAAGTAAAAAACTATTTTATGTTTTGTACCATGTCATTTATAAGCATTCATCAAAACATACCTTTATCGTCTGACCATGATACTTTAGATAGATCAATGTAGTGGGTACCTATGACATCATCAACAATGCTGTATTTGTCCCGAACTTGGATCTTCATTCTCTTACAAAGTGGCGGAAAGAGGTCTGTAAAGACAATCTCTTGATTCCAATCTGGCTCATAAGAATGTTTCTTGACGGATGTACGACCCTGATAAAATTAAAATTAAAACATACATAGGATTTTTAATTGTAAATACTATAAAACCTAAAAAGGCTTGGTACATAACATAGAACGGGACAAAATATCAAATAAACCAGAACGTTTAATACTTAATGGTGATATTGAATGGCACTATTGAATGTTCAAATTCAGAAACTATTGGGGTGTTGGAAAACCAACCTGTAGTGTGCTCTCCACCTCTTTACAAGCAATCTTTCAGCCCATGAAATATTCTCACCATTGAACTCCTAAACATTCATTATTTATATACTAATCAACAACTAAGTAAAAATAACAATTTTTTTTAACCTTTTGACCTGCAAATGAGACTTCAACAAAGGCATCAACAAGGTCACTGAACTTCCCAGTAAACACTTTCTTGACGTTGGCCAGGATGTCCGATGCCATGACCGGCAAGCCTTCTGCCCGGTAGACTTTGATTGTGTAGTGGGCGACTTGTCTTGTTGGTGACGTATTAATTGGCACAAGTAAATTTCTTTAAAAAAATGAAATATATAAATTTAATATGTTATTGTGTGGTTACATAATTTAATACATACATAGAATAGAAGCCTTATTAGGGGACACTTTAAGGACCCAACCATGTGACCCCTTAATGGGGGTGTCTTCTGAATAGGGGTATTTACTGAGTAGGTGCTGTCCACTTAATAGGGTGTTCCCTGAATATGGGTGTCCCCGAATATGGGTGTCCCCGAATATGGGTGTCCCCAAATATGGGTGTCCCCAAATATGGGTGTTCCCGAATATGGTTGTTCCCTGAATAGGGCCATTGCAAAGGACTTACGCTTCAATATCGTCTTCTTCATCTTTGGCTTCAGTGGTTTGTGACACAAGTGGGTCTCCTGGTCCTAAGATGTATAAGTTGACCTTTAAGTAACCTTTCTCTGTTCCACTGATGTCCTTTGGGTCAAGCAGAATCATCCATTTCTTATAAAAGCCATGACCTTCAAACCAAAATTATATAAAAATCAAATGATTTTAATTATTATATTTGTCACCCGTGACAGAGAAGATTTCTACAGCAATTAAGTTTGTTTCTGTTTAATCCCGTCAACGTTATGAGTTTTGTTATGTTTATCTGTATTGTATTATCACGTTTTTATTGTCGAAATAAAGTAATATATCTTTTTTTTTTATTCATTTTGTACTGCATTTATGTGGTTATTAGGATTTTCACTAAACATTTTTATCTTCTTTTATAATTGTTATAAAGGAATATGTGCACATTCATTTTTTGGAAACAATATATATAATTATCAGCATTAAATACATTTTAATAAAATGTATAGATCATGGAGGTATTATAAAACTAGAGAGTCAACTCTAACTTAGTTAGCTGTCTTGTTTTATAATACCTCTATGGCTCTTACCTGGTTCTTCATAAACTACACTAGCATCCAATTTATAGAGTCCAATTAATTTTCCTGTCTTCAAATACTTATTATTACAATTTATCACCTGTGGAAAGATGTAGTATTGTAGAAGTAAAGAAAAATATTTGCTTTGTGTAAATAAATAAATTTTCATCGTAAAACATAAAAAAAATCTGAAATAATCGTTAGTTTTTCTATATACTCTAGTAGCTAGATCAACTTTCGTATGCACTTTGAGGTCCAGAGAATTTGACTTCAGAAATTGGTTTAGGGTGGTCAAACAATCATTTTTGGCTTGGTTACACATTTTGAAAATGTGGCAAAAGGTCAAAAGGTCAGGGTCAAAGGTTATAAGATCAAACACCATTATGTCCTTAAATCTCGACAACCACTGGTCACAGCGAGGTAATTTTGGTCTCAAATTGATCCGAAGGTATACATTCATATTCAGTCTAATGAAACATATTAGTCGAAAATGACCGGAAATGCCATTTCTGACCTTTGACACATAAACCAGGGCATGTCTGTATCTCCGTAACTATTGGCCGTAGAGACTTGAATTTGGGCTCAAATTGTTCGAAATATACATTTAGTTATTTGTTACACATTTTAAACAATGTTACAAAAGGTCAAAAGGTCAAGGCCAGGGGTTATATGAATAAACACAAATAGGTATTTGTATCTCGGCAACCACTGGTCACAGCGAGTAAATTTTGGTCTCAAAATGTTCAGAAGGTATACATTCATATTCAGTCTAATGAAACATTTTAGTAAAAAATGACCGGAAATGACATTTCTGACCTTTGACATACATACCAGGGCATCTTCTTATCTCTGTAAGTACAGGTCGTAGAAACTTAAATTTAGTATCAAATTGTTAGAAATACACATATTTACATTCATTCTAACAGAAAAATTGGATAAAAGATGATCAGAAATACTATTAATTACTAATCTTTTAAATGAAAAACATATCTACCCAACTTATCATTAGACAGTAATGTTATGCAATAATTGATGCTTAATGATTTCATTATACTGTAGGAATTAAAACAAATCCTTTACTGTTTGTAATAATTGTACTTTTGCTTATAATAATGCTAGAAAGTATTGTTCACCTCCGAACGTTCAAACATTTTGAGAATGCTAGAAGTAATTTACTGTAGTTACCCGAATAAAAGCCTTTATTCAGGGAAGGCGTTTATTTTGTTGGGTGTAATAATGGTAACATGTATAATCAAATAAATGCACCCCAGATATATATATAAAAAAAATATATATATAATAAGAATAATAACGGGATTAAACCTCATTCTATCCTGGTGGAAGTACAATCATGTAATAAAAGGTATCGGAGACCACAATAATAGACCAAGTCATTGTCATTATTACGTAACACTGTTGCATAATAGTTTTGAATGTCAACGACAAAACTTATACATATACACGTCTGTTCCCAGTGTAGATAATAACAATATATATTTCTGGAGATTTATTATCAATACCACTAGAAACTTTGACATGTTTTAGGTACTGAATGCATTGACAATAAAAGCATCAGAAGTTTATCATGATATAATCATACTACAACAATGTACTACAGTACACAAGGGTGTTTTCAGGAAAGCTGGACATATTGTACAATAGTAAAATGAAACTATGTGTTGGCATTTAAAACTATGCGAAAGATTGTTGTCAAATTGTAGTTACAAACAAATAGATGATAGAATGAAGATCCATTATGAGTGCAATCGTGTCAGGATAATGATGTGTCATTGTTTTATATCATTATACTGGCACCTGGAGGAGAAGATCCATTTAATGGAATCTATCACTTTTATTTTAAAAGACAGAAACATTTCGTTAAAAAGCATAAAGAGGAAAACGAATCATGTAAAGTACCTTTTATCAGTTGAGAAACGAAATACAATTATTAAAATTAGAGTATTCCTTCAAATAAACGCCACCATTCCCTCCAATAGAACACCATGTGGAATAAATGCCCCGCCACATGCATTTACACAATAATTGTATCACGTCAACACATTTCGTTAACTACCATAATCTACAATTTACCAAGCATTTTGACATAATTTTATCACTTTTTGATATTAATTGTGCAGTATTTTTTTACATCTAGGTGGTATTTATTTGATTATACATGTTACCATATTATACCCCAAATAAAGATGCCTCCTTTCCCCCTAAAACCCTTTTGAACAATAAATGCCTGGGGCGTTTAATCAGATACATATGGCAAGTTACTTCTAGCATTCTGAAAAGAACTGTTGAGCTTAACGTTTCTATCAAAATGTCCTCGGGGACAGCAATAACTAGTACTTGAAATTAAAACAATTTAAAGTATCAGTTATTGCATAACATTACTGTCTAAGGATAAGTTGTGTAGATATGTTTTTTGTTTGAAACATTAGTAATAGTATTTCTGTTCATCCTTTAACCACATTTTCTATTACAATGAATGTAAATATGTATATTTCGAACAATTTGATACCAAATTTAAGTTTCTCTGACCTGTACTTACAGATATATGAAGATGCCCTGGTATGTGGGTCAAAGGTCAGAAATGGCATTTCTGATCATTTTTGACTAAAATGCCCCATTAGGTGGAATATAAATGCATGCCTTCTGAACATTTAGAGACCAAAATTGACTTGCTGCGACCAGTGGTTGCCGAGATACAAGTACCTTTTTTTTTGTTCAAATAACCCTTGACCTTGACCCTTTGACCTTTTGTAACATTTTTCAAAATTTGTAACAAATAACAAAACATATATTTCGAACAATTTAAAACCAAATTCAAGTGTCTACGACCGGTAGTTACGGAGATACATACATGCCCTGGGTTGTGGGTCAAAGGTCATAAATGGCATTTTCGGTCATTTTTGACTAAAATGTCCCATTAGACTGAATATAAATGTATACCTTCTGAATAATTTAAGACCAAAATTACCTCGTTGTGACCAGTGGTTGTTGAGATTTAAGGACATATTTATGTTTGGTCTTATGACCTTTCACCTTGACCTTTTGACCTTTCGCCACATTTTCAAAATGTGTAACCAAGCCAAATATGATTGTTTAACCACCCTAAACCAATTTCTGAAGTCAAATTTTCTGGACCTCAAAGTGCATACGAAAGTTGATCTAGCTACTAGAGTAATAAGAGATTTTTTTGGAAAATTGAAATTTTCTACGTTTTTGACCCAAAACTTTTATTTATGCATAATTGTTTATAAAACGATAACAAATTTGTATTTATTAATATACATATCTACATCAATATCCAGAGGGAAACCCATATTCCATAAGAATATTTAAAAAAAGAAAATAGTTTTTATTATTGAATCGACTAAAAATAGCTGTAATGACGTCACATGACATCATTAATATGCAAATTAGCTTTTTTCACTCCCAACTATAGACCAACCCTTTGTCCATCTCACACCACAAAAATAATTACAAAAATATCTAATTCATTTTTTTCACACATAAATATTGCGTAAACATGTGGGACTAATGCTGCACAGGGAAAGGGTTAAACTATTTAACAATAATCACAGAACGTGATAATCACAGAAAGTGATAATCACAGAAAGTGATAATCACAGAAAGTGATAATCACAGAACGTGATAATCACAGAACGTGATAATCACAGAAAGTGATAATCACGTACCTTAAATGTAATAACTTTGTCGAAAATTGTAGACTCAAAATCATGGAAGTCATACACAAACAACTGCAAAAACAAATGGATAAATAAATTTAAATGATTGTATGTGCTGTTTTTGTATCCAAAGATTCATCTCCAGGAGGCTAAAAGGAAGATTTACAGGAGCCCAGGGGGCTGAAATAAACATTTACAACAGCCCAGGGGCTAAAAGGAAGATTTACAGGAGCCCAAGAGGCTAGAAGGAACATCAACATTCACAGGGGCTGCATTGAACCAAAACACCTGGGTTACTCCCATCCATTCTACAGTCTATATTCTAGGATTTTGTTGTTGAAACCTGGAATATGTTCCAATCAATGTATTTATAATTCTAAATAATTGTTATTACCTCATCATAGAAAGGGCAGTTGGTAGATTCTTTCATGTGAGTAAACTTGGTAATGTTTCCAACTTGGACCGACACGATGGGGAAGACTTCTGAACCAGCAATCTGACGTGCTTCTAAGATATGTACATAAAACTAGAGGGGAACAATACACATATTACACAATTAATGCAGTTAGTTTTAAGGCTGTATGATACAATAGTACATGAACAATCGATTTACACTTACTACAAACACTAAAGCTGCATTCACACTATTAACTATTAAGCTCCGAGAGAAAAAATAGTAGGTATAGTGTTTAAGAATAGATCCATTTACAACTCATTTCTTATTCCATACATATGTATGTGAATGTTTGCAACAAATATATTTAACACGTTCCATTGAAGAGATTTTCACCAATTCAACATCATTTTTAAGGTCATTGTCACCAACATGACAGTTATTGTCACATATACAGTATAATCAACAGTTTTTGCTGTCCTGCAGGTAAATGTCATCAAAATACTCAATAAACATCGTTGTCAAGATAAAAATTGTCACCAATGTAATTTGTCACAGCCATCATAATCATCATGGTTCTGGTGCTAGTTTTCTCCGATAAGGACTATAAACCGTATGTCCAGTGTACACATCTAGCTCATGTGCATTTTAAAGAACCTAGTACATCTTTTGAGAAGAGTAGGGGGTTATCCTGGAGTACTAGTACATCACAACACTGATCATAACTGGGGCCTCGGGGAGACCAGACTAGAGAGGTCGCCTGGTAAAAACAAACAATTCATCATTCATTGTGATTAATACCTGAAAGTCCTTCTTCTGTGTGGGCAGTGTGTTCATCTCCACACCAGCATCTCCTAGTTTCAGAATATCTTGCTGATTTTGGAAAACATAATTGTCTGTCAATTGGCTATCATCCTCATATTCTTAAAAATAAAAAAAATCAATCTTTTGTGTACTGTAGTTTATGAAAAACCAAGTCAGTACCATAGAGGTATTATAAAACTAGACAGCAACCTAATTTCCAGTTGACTTTCTAGTTTCATAATACCTCTATGATCTATACATTTACTTAAATGCTGATTATTATATTATGTTTGTTATTATCAGTTTATATCATACACAACATTTTTTTTTACACATTAGAAAACATCAACAACAGTTAGAAACAACACAAGGAAAAATACCCATGATGTTGAGGCATTAGGTACTGTCTCTGCTGAAGAAAAATTAGCCTGTGGTATACTTAGGGGCAAACCAAAGATTCGAGCCAAAGACTCTGGAATTGGTAAGCAACCATGTTAACCAACAAGCTACCAGAAATGGATTTAGGTAGAGACTAGACAAGCTTTAACAGTCATGTCTTCTTCTTGTCTAAATAAAATAATATTTTTCTTCAACCCAACGGATCGTTTTTATCATTTATGAAATATTTAACCCCTCCCCCACCCCGACTAACTTAATGGCTACAGTACCACTATCTGTGAACTTACCTTCATCTTCATCAATATTGGAGACTTCTTCATCATTATTTGTGTCGCTAGTTGCCTTTTTGGTCTTCTTTTTCCTTTAAGACATAATCATTTCACTTCCAACAATAACTTTAACTTTGCTTTGTTCCACCGCAATACAATTAAATGTTTACATTATATTATTTTTATTAAACCTTATTAAAAGAGGATAACCCTAACAGCATGAGCTGACAATATGTGCAGAGACGATTCAATACCCTATCATGTGGTACATATCATTTATTGTAATTGTCTCTAAAAATGTAGGCCAGCTAATTACATTGTGAAGCAATATAGTTTTCTATTAAGTACAATTAATTATTAAAACATATCATATAGTGTAGTCTTATTATTATTTTTAATTCGGTAAACTGGAATTAAGCATCAAATGTACTATTCTAAAATGACCTGAGTCTCTGCCATGAAATGAAATACTCGTCTAAGACGTATGAAAAAAACAATTTGTTTGTTTTGACAACAACTTTTTCTACCTTCTTTTCTTGGAGGGTAGTTTGGTTGGTTTTTGTGTAGAATCAAAGAATTCATTCTCCAAAAGGACTTCGTCCATAGAGTGGGCATGGTAATATGAGCTGCGGAAATCTGACCAATCACCAACAAGGCCTTCTGGGTGCATATACGTGAGGTCAAGAAGGATCGAAATCTAAATGTAGAAAATAAATATATTACTATAGCTTGTATTAACTTGAGTATGAACCAAACGGAAAAAAATCAACAAAACAGGGAAACAATAATTTTCTAATAATAATCTTTCTTTTAATCTCTAACTATCATTTTTTTGACTGACATGTTCCTAATTACATCTGTTATTTGAGTTATTTATTATTATTATCTATTGAGGCAAAATATACATTTTACAAAATATAATACAAATCAACAAATTAAACAAACACGACGCAAGGAGAAAATATAAAATCATAGTCACTAGCTGCTATGAAAACACCAATTAGGTGTGTCCCTCCAAATAGTCACTAGCTGCTATGAAAACACCAATTAGGTGTGTCCCTCCAAATAGTCACTAGCTGCTATGAAAACACCAATTAGGTGTATACCTCTACAAATGACTACTAAACTATTTTTGGTAAGAAAGCTATATATTTTAGATGTATCACTTAGTACTGCTAAGAACGTGTTAGTCTTTGTTTATGGGCCAGATAAAAACGAGACTTACATTAAGTACACGGTTATTGCTATCAAGTAGACGCTCATTGATCTCAAGTTTTCCAGTCGTGATCAAGTGTTGAAGATATAATTGGAAAGTGCCAACTGGTCTGTAACAAAGATATCAAACTTCTATATTAAAGATGTATTGTCTTCCAAATACAAGAAGAATGAAGAATAAAATCAGACTTTAAATAGGACATTTTGCAATTTTAATAAATTTATTCACTTCCTGTAAAAAAAACTAAAAAAAAAAAAATAAAAAATAAATATTTCACTTATAAAAAGTCAAACGAAACAGTTAATTTTAACCCAACACCATTTTCTGACAGACGAAGTATTTTTTGCTTTAAATTACATTTTTTCAGGCATTTAAATCATTTTCCATCCAGTTTTTGGTCAAAGAAAGTGAATAACTATTACGTGAAAAATTGCATATTCAACAAAAAAATTGAAAACAAATTTTATTTTAGGGGAACAAAATATTTAAATATTTTTAATGTGAAAGATATTTGACATGACATTTGAGATTCTGTATTTAAATTTAGTTGTATGTCTATTAAATATAAACAAAGAATTTTTTAATTTCGCAAAGAAAGTGAATAACTATTACGTGAAATTAAAATTGCATATTCAACAAAAAAATTGAAAAAAAACATTTTTTAGGGGAACAATATATTTAAATATTTTGAATGTGAAAGATATTTGATAATAAACATAACAATATGACATTTGAGATTCTGTACTTAAATTTAGTTGTATGTCTATTAAATATAAACCAAGAATTTTTTAATTTCGCAAACAATTGCAAAAAATGTCCAGGTGATTAAAACCTGACATGTAAACAATTTCATGGAGGAAATTTAAGTTTATTTTTTAACACCTCAATTTTTTATCTATTTTTCTCTTGTGACATTCGTACTAAAGTACTGATCATTACGGTGGCCCACAACTGTCACGCACACTATATAAATCATATTCACACAATTAAAGAAGGAATCACACAATTAAAGAAGAAATCACACAATTAAAGAAGGAATCGCATATAAACAAAAGAAAGCATGAAAATATAAAACGAAATGCACAAATAAAGAGCCGAACGTAATGGTAAATGGGCCGAATAGAAATGCGCCGAATGCTAAAAGAGCCAAACGTAATGGTAAAAGAGCCGAATAGAATTAAAGTTTGCTGCCGGAGGCAGCAATGGCGTTCCATACGGACTACTGTACTTTAATTGTGTCTGAGGTAATTTCGAATTTGTTGCGGACTTCTTTAATTGTGCGAGGAGCTTTCGAATTTGTTGCGGACTTCTTTAATTGTGCGAGGAGCTTTCGAATTTGTTTCGAATTGTGCTTAGCTCTTCTTTAATTGTGCGTTTCTTCTTTATTTGTGCATTTCGTTTTATATTTTCATGCTTTCTTTTGTTTATATGCGATTTCTTTTTTAATTGTGCGATTTCTTGTTTAATTGTGTGATTCCTTCTTTAATTGTGTGACTCTGTGTTATAGTGTGCGTGACAGTTGTGGGCCACCGTAGATAATTCTCTTGCAAACATTTCTATATTGACACTGTATGAAATTCAGACAGTTGTAATGTCAGACTTGTTTTGCTCATGTTTAAGATCAGCAACAAAACATAAAGTTCAGTGACCTTTTATGGTTTAACAAGTACAGTGCCATCATCCAATGTGTGAAATGCAAAATATAACTCAGCATTTAAATGGCAAACTTAATATAATACATATTTAATCACACAAGTGTTAAATTTAACACTTTTAAAGTAAAAAATATATCAATATAATGTATTATTTACAACACGACACCTATTTTGAGCGACATAATCAATAAATTAAATTTGTTAGATTGTCTTACTTGTTGCTAAATATTTTACTGTAGTCAATTAATGTGATATTCACACATTCTCTCTCTGTGATCGCAGTTCCCACTGGCCATGTCAATGTCTGGGAATTTAAGAAAATGAAATATAGTACTCCAAACAATTTAGTAATAAAGAAGTCTTCTAATTAATAATAATAATAAACATCTGGTTAAGAACCATGATTGCTTTTCAGAATTCCAAACCTGTCTAGTTACCAATGAAATTTAATGTGATTAAAGTATATTCAAAACCAAGGTCATTATACCCAGCAGGATGGATTGACTGTGATGGGCTTACCTAGGACTAGTTAGGTTACCAGGCGGGCCTGGCTAGGACTAGGCTATAGCCTACCTATATAGCCTAGGCCTAACTAGTAGTAGGCTATACTAGGCCTAACTACTATATATATATATATAGGCCTAAACTAGGCTACCTACCTAGGCCTAACTTTACATTGGCTTAACCCAACCCAATAAGCCAGGCGCGCCTACCTGCCCTAGGCCTAGCCTAGTAGGTAGGCTAGGCCGGATGCTAGTCAAGTCGCCCCATCGCAAAGTCGCCCCATACAAAGTCGCCCCTTACACAGTCGCCCCATCGCAAAGTCGCCCCAAAACAAAGTCGCCCCGACACAGTCGCCCCATCGCAAAGTCGCCCCATCGCAAAGTCGCCCCATCGCAAAGTCGCCCCATCGCAAAGTCGCCCCATCGCAAAGTCGCCCCATCACAAAGTCGCCCTATCGCAAAGTCGCCCCAAAACGTTAAAAAATAGTTTACAAGTGCGTAAAATGTCGCAATGATACACAAAATAACACGGAACGTGTAGGCATAAAAAGGGGAAGCTCCGCCATGTAGTCTCAGGTCACACGATCGGCACGCACCCCCATCCATCATCAGAGAGGAAGCCCCCGACTAATCACTCCGCGGTCGCACTAACGTGCTAGCTTACCAGAGGGAAACCCCCGTAATTACTCCGCCGTTGTCGTCGTACTACAACGCACCATCTGAAGATGGGGAAACCCCGCCGGAGTTTTACGATGATATCAGTCGCGTTCGAAATCGGTCGCGTTTAAATTTAGTCGCGATAAAATGATGTTATACGATCTAGATTATTTTTACTTTGGTCGATGAATATGTATTATTAATATTATTATTAGGCCTATATTAATAATTTGTAAACATAGTTTAAGATTATAATATTATCCAGCATAATGTCATTTAGCAGTACATAATTATTTAAATGTGAAATATTTTATAGGAAACGTAGGCTACGTCTGTGTCTTTTATTTTATATGCAACAAATTACGTAAAACAATTTATTTATAAACATTCAGTTTACTATTTAGTATTATATACATAGTATTACGTAATGAACATTGATTGTAAGCCTGGAAAAAGGCAATCCCATCATTATATCCATTATAAAATTGCATCATATCACCACTATATGTCGTAAATGATGACGTGCGTGTGTGTATTCGTCGTACGTCCGTGTACGTATTATTCCGTGCCTCTTCACTGTCTTGTTTAATTTAAAATTAAATAAATACCCGATATGAGGATATTTATTAGGCATGATAATTAGAATGTTCTAGGCCTAACCAAAGGGGTTGAAAAGAATTTCTTCAGTAAAATGATCATTGTGCTGTTGAATAAAAGGCGACTCGCCATCTGAAACATTCTCTGAAACCAATCGGAGCTGCGCCTTCTGGTATCTGTTTCCTCACAGCTGCTACGTCTTTCTGCTGACCGTCGGGGATTCCCCTTTTTAAAAAACACGCACACGATACTGTACGATGGTTTTTCCATGGTCAAAATGTAGCGTTTTAATTTTACTAAAATACCTGCAAGTAAAACAATCATATCGGCGATAAAATCCTTTTTTTTTTTATTTCTTTATTTTGAAGTGTCATTATAAAAATAATTAAGACACATAACTTGTCAATAAATGCAAAATGATCAATAAGTAGCCTATAACACTCATTGTCTTACAACACTGTTATTGTTTTAACTACTGTAAATCTATAGGAAGGCCTAGCTGGCTACTACACATTTATACATTTATTATATTATCCTAAAAAATTAGCTGGTATCCACGCGTAGGTTGAAGAAAGTTTCGTAATTGTGGCTCTGGTAACTAATTTTAAAATCATATTAAATTAACATTTTCGAAACTATAAATCAGGGATAATCTTTTTAGAACTTTCAAACAAGGGACCATTTTTTTAATGATTTTTAAAAAGCACATCACTCCATTAAAACCTGTAAAATAAAAATTAAAACACAAATTATGTATATAGGATAAACATTATACTGTATACGACATTAGCGCGACCAAAGTAACAACGCAATCGATATCAAACGCAACCAATATGATTAAAACCGTGGGCGACTTTGCGTTGGGGCGACTTTGCGTTGGGGCGACTTTGCGATGGGGCGAATTTGCGATGGGGCGACTTTGTAATGGGGCGACTTTGCGATGGGGCGACTGTGCCGGGGCGACTTTGTTTTGGGGCGACTTTGCGATGGGGCGACTTTGTATTGGGCGACTTTGTATGGGGCGACTTTGCGATGGGGCGACTTGACTGGATCCCGGCTAGGCCTAGTAGGTAGGCTAGGCTAGGCCTAGTAAGGCTAGGGCCTAGCCTAGAATAGAGGGGAATAGAGGGGGGAGGTATAGGCCTAGGCCTAGCCCACTACTGGCCTGGCCCTAGCCTAGTAGAGGCCTAGCCTGGCTAGTAGGCATGCTGCCAAAACTAAATATTTTCTTAAATAAACATTATGCAAAATGACATTTTAGGATCAGTCATCCACCAAGCATGCAACAAAATAGAATTTCGCGCGCCGCGGCCCAACTTGGTTTTTAAAAGTTTATTCCATTATTTTAAGAGGGTGGGATGTAGATGGTAAATATATTTTCTTTACCTCCATTCTTAGTATCTTACCTCATTCCATACTAATTCAGATGAAGTGTTCGTCTGAACGCAGGATTTTTGAACAGTTCCTGGATGAAATACAAGAGAACAATTTATGTATTTCTTCGATAATATTTCCAGTTAGAATATTGGTTATATAATTGATTCAGAATATTAATTTTGTGCCTGATAATATAATTTCCTATATGCAGAAATCCAACCATTAGACTATGCCGGGCTTGGCACGACATGGTTCGATTCGATTGGATACGGTAGGCTAATATAAAAAAAAACGATATTTTCAGATAATGAATGACAGCTAGGCCAATGGAAACAAACTGATAAGCTTTTTGGGCTATCAAAAAATCTTTTATAAATGTATTGTTTGTAATGTCCGTAATTTATGTTATCACTTTGTATGGTTTTTTTTATGATGATTTTCCAAATAAATTCAAATCAAATCAAATATTTATTATACATAATTCAAAGTTTCGTCCACTTTATAAGTAAAAATCTTCAATCTCGGTGCTTAACCAACCAGGAACCAACCAGGCCCCTTACGGAACACATCTCAGCCCACAAAGCCGTAATATAAGTATAAAGGTATTCATATGCCAGATGTCAAAAATAAAGTTATAACATATAAAATAATCAGAAATTCATAAAATCACGTACCTCTAAAAGAGAATTCGAGTTGTCGATCACGCGCCACTTTCCCAAACCCTACAACTGACTTCAACTTAATTTTCAACGACATGGTATGTCAACTCTCAGTTCATTTCTGCAGAAATCTAAAACGCCATAATGTAAAATGTCTGACAAACACTGGTTTGTCCAAAAAAATCTGTGACTTTTTAATCTTTTTTATCGGGAGAATTAAGCGTGAAGTTAACTTCTTTAGAGTTTGGTCAACGATGCGTTCCTTTTTTTCAATTGTATACAAAAGGTATGCGAGGTGAGAATCGTCACTTTGTTAAGTGTATAGACTTAATACTCAAACCACAACAAATTCTACTGATCATACAATAAGTTAGTGGTGGTGTTTGCGAAAAGGTTACATGAAGGCCTACATGTTGGCTGTTTATGTTTTATATCCTCTCTCTTTATTTTCTATACTTTTATTTCGAAGTTTGCTGTTATCCACATAATTTTTTTTTTTAAACATAAAATTTCATAACGTAATACTGTATAATATAATGTTTTCTTTTTCCACCTTTTCAAAAACGTAAAGACCCATCCTTCAATCGACCTTGCCTTGCACTTTTCAATACGAAGCTATTTTGATTAAGTTCCATCAACAACTGCTCAAAATCTATCTACGACACAAGAAGCCTATTATTATTTTAATACTCTCACCATAATATTATTTAGTTCATACTTATGGATTTATGAATATTATATTAAAATGGCACCGCGAGCGTTACAGACTTGTTGCCTATGGCTACAACGTGTTGTTATAATAATTATTACGAAGGATGTTGCTTTTAAATCCTGTTGTAGTAGTAATAATACTGACATTTACTATACATAGAAACTGGTTCTTCATCTTAATTTGCAAAATCATAACTCAAATGGCCGATTATCAGCAACATGGTAAAATATAATTATTAATATTCAATATATAAATTGAAATGAAGGCGAGTATTAATCAACGACGACAGAGATACAGATAAATGTAAGCATCGTAAAGGATGAATACATCGCTCTATTTATACGACGTTGATGCATAATTCATTCGTTAAATTTCCAGCGGCTTGGTCTATTAGGTTAATTAATCCATCACGAGTATCTAATAGTCTGATTAATATTTTACGCGTATTAATCAACGTTGATCATGATGGATTAGATGAAGAGTAATTGTTTTGGCAGATTATGATCTTGTTAATCACCATCGTCATTATCATCATCGTCATTATCGTTCGTATAGCTTCAGCGTAGCCAATAGTCACATAAAGCTTGGTTCCCACTTGCACTCAACACACAACGTAGCGTAACGCAAGTGAGCTGTTCGGACAATCTATTTTAACGTGATTGGTGAATTTTCCTTAAACTTGGTTCCCACTGGGATGCAACGCAAGAACGTTAGTGCTTACGTAAGTGATTGACCTATCACACGCAATTGATTATTTGAACTGGCAGTCATTGGTTAACTCGCTTACATTGCTTCTAGGTGCTTGCGTTGCGTCCTAGTGGGAATCAAGCTTTAAGCGTTGTGCTGTAACGTCTTCCCGTCCTTAAAGCGTGGTTCCCACTAGCGACGCAACGCAAGGACGTAACGCAACGCAAGTGAATTGACCAATCACAAGCGATGGGTTATTCGCTTGTGATTGCTAACTGTCTATAACTTCGCTTGTCATTGGTTAAAACGCTTGCGTTGCGTTTACGTCCTTGCGTTATGTTCTAGTGGGAACCAAGTTTTAACTGGGTTCCTACTAGGACGCAACGCAAGGATGTAAGCGCAACGAAAGTGATTGACCAATCACAAGCAATTGATTATTTGAACTGGCAGTCATTGGTCAACTCGCTTGCGTTGCGTCTAGGAGCTTTGCGCTGGGTCTACAGCAGTGAGAACCAAGGTTAATTAGACCAATCACATGCGATTATACAAACTGTTTCTTGTCAACGCTTGCGTTGCGCTTACGAGTCTAAAAAAACTAATAGACGCATGAAAATTCAACTTTCAAAGCGATCCGTCGAATGACGCGTGACGTATGACGCTTCGCTGCTTCGCGTTTGGTCTGCACCGGCCTTTTGTGGGAAATGAGCTTTACGGATCGCACACAATTAGTATAGTAGTAGTACAGTAGTAGTCTTTTCTCCTTTCAGATTAATCAATACCGTAATAAACTTACAAAATATATTACAAAAACAGAAGGATCACTATCTCATTTACGAAAAGTATATAATGGACGAGAAATGACTCGATATTAATTTCCAATTAAGTCTCGTAATAATTTAGTGACCTCTGGGAAATAAAAGAAATTCTGATCACACGATTATTTCGTATCATAATTCCACCGTCTTAAAAAACTGAATCATTTTGTAAACAGAATTGCTGAATAAAATGCATGTCGAATTTAAAATTAGGTATAATCGGAATGATTCTCTATCTACAATTTTCCAAGTAATATCATAGGCAGATTCTATAAAACGTATCATATGTGACGCCTGTATCATAGGATATAAGCCTATCCAAACATAACTATAACTAGGCTGGAATGACACATATTTCTCGTTTTCTTCGAGACTGTGCTGTGCCACATTTTATGCTTATCTGTAACTCATTTTTAATTTTCATTATTAAGAAACACAATATGGCGATAATATTGACTGTAAATAAAAATGGATCGTTCGCCCCCTCTCTCTCTTCAGCCATCTCCTCCGGCTCGTTGGCACACATAACGTGATTTCAATCAGATATACACACACCTTGCAGAATAATCGGTTTTGGTTTACGGCAATATACATAATCGCATTACAATAACAAATGACATTATATAATCACGTTTACATTATATTGCGTTGCAAACTACGATTGATCAGAAAATGAGATTTTTTAAAGCCGATGGGTATAAAAGCGCATTATTATTAACATGTATTCGCATACAAATCCCTTGATGTCATAACTATCGTTCTAGTAAATAACGCGGCGATCAAAGGACGTGTGATGCAGCGCGTGTGTATGCGTACGCGCTGCATCACAGCTAATCAAAGATCCAAGTAATATCGTGTGTTGCATGAATACACTATAAAAAGCTGCAGGTGCATATAGATAATACTGTACCACGGATGTAATGAAAGAATATGATTTGCATATTACTGTATTGTCCTGTTGTCAACCGGGCTGCATTTCTAATGTGTGAGTAATTTATATTATAATGTCTAAACAAAACAGAATTCAATATTGGTTAATGCAAAATAAATCGGCTTGTACGATCAAGAGTGTTGTTATAGCCTCCGTTATTCAATCATGCCATATGTTTTCATGATTTTCAAATATAAACAAACTTATTATTTAATAAAGATATTGATCGTAATTTTTCTACAAAAATGACAATTACAGTCATGGGCGTCAATGTTCGTTATTCGAATTAAAATGGCTCATCTTTAATTAACATCTTGAATGTTAAACTTATTTTATCTTATTCTACAAAATTATTATGGAGGACGATTTGCGTCCAAGTTGGAACTTTAAGCTAAAATTGTCGATTTTATAGGTCTTGTAGTTGGGTTTTTGCCAGAAAGGCGGTCCTCTAAAGTAACCATATTTGCGTTAATAAGATAAAAAAAAGCTTTTATAAACTTAAAGTCTTATTTTCACAAGAGAGTTCCTTCAATGTTGTCACATTTTAACCTTAAAGTTACAAATATAAAATAACGCAAGTCGGCAGCGCCTTTATAAAAATGCACTTAGATATCTTCTAAAGCTCTGTCTATATACTATCAAACTTTATGTGAAAAATATGTAATGTGCCCATATATAGACATGATGATGTCATATCACTTTATTTGAGCATATCACTACCATATACGAGCATATTACTACCATAATTGTGCATATCACTACCATATTTGAGCATATCACTACCATAATTGTGCATATCACTTTGAGCATATCACTACCACATTTGAGCATATCACTACCATTTTGAGCCTATCACTACCGTATTTGAGCCTATCACTACCGTATTTGAGCATACAACTACCGTATTTGAGCATACCACTACCGTATTTGAGCATACCACTACCGTATTTGAGCATACCACTACCGTATTTGAGCATACCACTACCGTATTTGAGCATACCACTACCGTATTTGAGCATATCACTACCGTATTTGAGCATACCACTACCGTATTTGAGCATACCACTACCGTATTTGAGCATATCACTACCATTTTGAGCCTATCACTACCGTATTTGAGCATATCACTACCGTATTTGAGCATACCACTACCGTATTTGAGTATACACTATCTTATTTTGGCACATCACACCTTTTTTTTGTCAAACTAGTTTGATAGAGTTTACAATACTAATTGATGTATGTTTGTTGTTCGTGCCATCTACATAGAGATAATATTTACAGTATGAATGTAAAATCTCTATGTTATAGGCCTACACAGAAAATAATTTTTCCTGGTAAGGCCTACCCCATCCAAAAACCTTCTAAACTAACCGACGAGTGTTTGAGAAGTGTTGTCAACGAGTTGTTAAACTCCCTGATATAATACTGAACGGCAACACCGTAATGTATAATATTAGTACGGATTATTCTACTAACTCATGGTGAATTATACAGATTAATGCTGTCCAGAAGGGAAGGCTAACATGTCAGTTAAACGCAGTCACGTAATTATGCTAGACTTATTAAGCAAACATTAAAGTTTGCACACAAATCTGATTTGAATAACAGAGTGCTTTAATACACATTTAGAAACTCGTTTATTACTAACGATACAGTATTATATGTCCATGGGATTTGTGTTAAACAAAGATGAATATTCAATTGATCAGCTTATACCATTTTATTTTATATAAGGAACTATGTCACAATTATTCTGCTGCAGTTACTGCAGTAAACATCTTTGTTAGCAAGCCTGTTTCAAGTAATCAATAATTATACACAAAATGTCTATGATGATTGATGTAGTGTAGTTACTGCAGTATCTCCAGTAGAATAATTGTGACATGATCTCTGAACTCTGTCTACACTATCAAACTTTATGTGACAAAAAATTGTGATGTGATATATGGATATAATGATGTCATAGCACTACCATATTTAAATATATCACTACCATATTTAGCAACATCACATCACATAAAGTTTGATAGTGTAGACAGAGCTTAAGAACACTCTATTAAGAACACCTCGCACAAGAAGAACACTTAAAGGTGAAATTGGTCGAAAAATGAAAACATTTAGAATGGAGAAAATTCTTAAAATGAAACTTAAAAAAAATGTTTATTTGGACATATTATCATTAAAATTAACAACTTTAATTGTCAATAATATAAATTATATATATCTCCAATAGTTAAAATTACTGTAAACATACAGAAACGTCGATGACCTAAAACAACTTCAGACAATCCACATAAATGAATCCATCAAATGACAAACTTATTACTTACTTACTTAAAAATGTACATTTTACAAACATGTACAGTAAGCATGTACCAATCTACTAATATAGTTAATACAGTAAATTCACCTCTATCTAACTATACCAAGTTTATTCACAATGTTGAATTAAAAAAATGACAAGAATTAATAAAAACAAAATAGAAATATTGCTGTTCATTTCAATGACCTTGTCTTATATTCTCTACCTCCCTTGTGTACTTAAGGCTATATAAATACAAATTTCTATACATCTGTTCTTTAATAAAAGTACTAAAATCAAATGTCAATGAAAAGAAATCTCTCAAGCGTGACATGTCATCATTCAAGCATGACAACTATGAAGGTAGACCCAACACACAGAGAGAAATTGGAGACTTAACACAGAGATATTGTAAACAACCCTGCTATGTCCTCATCTACGAGTACGATATACAGTAACGTCGAGAAATTATATAATACTGTATATAACCATAAGGATATTTGCAGGGACCATGTCAAAATTAATCTACTGCAGTCACTGCATTTTGTCTTATACTCTTTAACATTTGTTTGAAATATTAGCAAGCTGTTTAATTTGGGATACTGTAGGCCCAATCACTGTACACACTGTTTGTTTGGTTATTACAGTGACTACCTCATAAACCACATTGAAACATACTAAATCATACATTATTGCAGTAAAAAAATGCATTTACTGCAGTAACTGCAGTAAAATAATGTTGACATGATCCCTAAAATGTATTTCATTATCTGTGACACAACCGTGAAGGTACCTCCACGATTCAACAATGATATATCCTGTACATATACCAGTATATCTAAATTATTGAATTTTCAATGCCATTAAAAAAGAAGCTGTGCGTTATACAGTACATGAAGCCATATTTGGCAAGCATATCCATTACGTTATGTCAAAATGTGAAATGAATGTATCTACTCAATTATTTTTATCCATGCTACAAATATAATGATCAGTTACGACCATAAATCAAAGTCGATGATCTAAACAACCACCATTATCTGGAGAATTACCATGCTAATTCATGTTATACATATTGGTGATAAATTCTGAACTTAAACACTATGACAGGAAGTTTAGCCTACAATATATCTGACATACAAACTATGTTCTAAAGCAAAGCATATACAGTATTCTATTTAAAAAACCCATTCCTATATATACATATATACCGTGTATGTACAACTCTGAAAACACATTAATTTTATCATTATATAGTTAATGCACCAGTTATATTTTCTAAACTTCCCAGATTGTGAATTTGCAGAATACAAAATATCTTTACCATTGCACCGCATCCGATGATGAATTCATTTTATCTACAGTAGTACATACATAAAATGCAAAGTTTATTGCAAGATAGTGTGTACTTATGAATACAAATTTCACACTTGATTATTACGTTACCATACTAAAGGTAATACAGTCAAGAGAATTATGTTTACATTAAAATCAGGGGTGGATCCAGAGGGGTTTGCGAGAGAACTATTTGTATACTCAAACCAGGGGTGGAGAAATCCTGGATTCGCCCCTGCAACTTACCAGGTGTGGCCTAAAGGCCAATTTACACAGACAAGCGGTAACGGTAAGTGAAAAAAAAACGTGTAGTGTGTCCTATATACCTGTAGAATCTGTGTCTATCCTGAGCGGAAACTGCCCGTCAGCTCCACGTTTCGTGTAAATGGTCATAAGGAATAACACAGAGTCTATATTTTTAAATAACGTTATCGCTTGTCTGTGTAAATTGATAATTTATTTGTTAATTTAATGAATTCTAGTAATTTGAAAATTTCTCTTAACATTTTGTTTAGGGGAAGTGAAGTAAACATCATTATATGCTCATTACAGCATGTTTTGCAGTAACAATCATGTCATTAGTGAAATATGAAGAGTTGTATTTGACATTAATTGATCATTATTTCAGAGAGGCATCTGCTACATCTTTCACCACTCCACAACATTGTTAAGTTATAGGGGTACAGTTTTTATCAAAATATATAATAGAACCATGTTAAGAGGATTACTATAACATTATACGTTATTGCATTCATAAAAAAATGTAATTTGCGCAATTACTGCACTTTTAATGTTTTAGGCCTACTATTAATTTGATGTTGATTATGGTTTTTTTTTACAGCACCACAGTTAGTGTGAACGCCACCGTTCTAAAGGTGAAGTGTGTGAAATAAATACAACTGCAGTAGAATAATTTGGGCAAGAACCCTATTACACAATACTTTATACATAAATATATTATAAAAAATATCAAATAAATATTTTGAATTATTGGTAGTGTGACTGGAATGGCTTTCTATGTTTGCACATTGTATTTGAATGTCAGGGAAACAACACTGTCCAACACTAATGGCTGACCGATGGTGAATTGACTGACCAATGTCGATTGGGAACTGAATTGGCTGACCTATGTTAATTTGTTGTGAGCAACCAGACTGGTATAAAAATAACAATTTTTTAAATTGTGGTATTCTAAAGTAACTGTGCATGTAAGAGGACGGGGTTGTCGTGTGGTGAAATGAATAACCCACCTCTTATACTGGTAACAAATTATAATAGTATTGAGATCTACCACAGAATATTTTAAACAGTACTGTCTCGGGCTGAAGTTTTAGTATACAATCCCTCATATTTTCTCTTCAACAAAAACAACCATAAATATTTGTGAACATACAGTATGTCCCTGGTCTATGCTTAAAGTTTAATGGTTATCAATTTAAGAATGGAATAATTGAGGAGACCATTTGTGCACTTACAATGTAACAACACATCACAACCTTGGGAGTGCAATTTAGAGATTTTACCATTTGATCAATTTTTAGACAGTGAATATAGTAGACAGTTACATCTCAACAAGAAAGCTGCTTCAAGTCTGTTGGACTTTGCACATAGTTATTAACATAAAAACATTAATTAAAAAAACATATTTTGAAAGCATGGTGGCCATGTAATAAATGTCTAAATAATTTAGTGTTATATAAACTTAACTATATATTTGTTTACCTGTCTTAAATAATAAATCATAAATGTACACTATAAATTTTATAATAAATAATCAATACAAATATTATTATAAAATAACTATCACTAAATTATTGAACTTACAAAAATAAAATATAATTGTATAATAATTATAATAGAAAGATGAGAAAATGCTTGAACTTAAACACTTGAGCTTACGCTCTACCAGTAGACCACTTTCGTGGTTTAATACTACTGTAAGTCTGATGGATGTTACTGTACACTTCTCATTGTTCCCATGGTATAATGGTACTATGTTAGTTTCAACTGTGTGTGGACACACATTATTGTGGATTAGAGTCTGTATATTGCTTAATATTTTATTACTGTACTATTGTTTTTGTTTTTATTCTGCTAATTGCTGTAATATGGAGCAAGTGTTATAATCTGTTTGGGCTAGCCTATTCTCACTCCTGATTTA
The DNA here is from genome assembly GCF_964355755.1 of Antedon mediterranea. Taxonomy (NCBI): domain Eukaryota; kingdom Metazoa; phylum Echinodermata; class Crinoidea; order Comatulida; family Antedonidae; genus Antedon; species Antedon mediterranea. The sequence continues at coordinate 6,502,082 of NC_092679.1, read as the reverse complement.
TTAATTGGTGACCAAATAAATATTATTATTAATAATAAATATGTACATACAGTAGTTAATGTTTACATAGTAAAATATCTAAGAAATATTTGGCGGCTGAATTTGAAAATACGATCTTTAAAAAAAAGTTTGTAGTAGAGTTGTTAAAACACCCATTCACACACTAATATAAATACAATGAAAAATAGACAAATACATATATAATTCTTCGTTTTAAAACTTAGCATGGTTTCAGATCATTAAAGTATAAATCAATAATTCCGGTGATAACAATTTATAAATCCATTATGAAGAAATGAGGAGGAAATCAAGAATCGTGTATGCCATCTCTCAATACTGTTATGCATGTAAACATAGTCATTTGAATCACTATAGTAAACCTTGTACAAATATATGTTAGTAACTTAGACAATATTTGATATATACAGTACTTGGCTGTACTGTCAACAAACAGGCATTAATATATTCTTCCGTGATTAAATATAAAGTTGGACCAAAATTCCCACACTAAAAAGACAAATCTTTGTTAATACATCTGTACATATATAGGATTTCTACAAAGATAAAAGTATAAAATCATAACATATTGCCACCTAATATTATTATACTGTATTTCCATATTGAGTTAAAGTACCACAAAAACAATAGGTCCATTTCAAAGTCTGTCTCGTCTACCGTAATTCTTAGACAATTTTGTTTTGTTTTTTCTCTCTCTCCATTCAACCGTAGTAAAAAGGTGGGTTCAAATCGGTCTTGAATCAAACTGTAAATATCACTGAGATATCGTTGATGTCTGTAAGATAAAATTGGAATTGCCATTTCATTTTATGTCGCTAAGTACTGGTGGTCCATGATGAGGTTAATTTATGGAAGATTCTGTTTTTTAATAGAATAGAAGATGGGGAATATAAGAAATCCAACCAACCTCCCATGCTATTTAAAAATCTTGGATCTACAGTACCACAGAAGTATACTACCCCAGGCTTTAGTCTAGATTGATCTTATTCTCAGTGATGCTGTCCAAATACAATAATGCCCAATATCATAGAAAAATTCCATAATACACCACGATATGTTTTATCACATGTGATGCCAGTATCATGGAAGGTTAGGTGTGGATCTATGATACAGTACCAAAGTGAACATGTGATGCTATATTATAGAATTTTCCTATGAGACTGGGGAAATTTAGAGATTCTGGTGGTGGTAGTTTGGTATAAAGGCAAGACAATTACATAATACTGTACATTAGGACATTTTTCTTAACTGTATGGTTTTTTCTCAATTTGATTATGTATATTCATTCAATATTTATAGGTTTAAACAATATTGTCATTGTATTTTACTGTACAAGAAGAATGTATACAAATGACATAAACATTTAGAGACAGGTGGCAACAATCCCAACCAATTAAAAATGTATGTATTCAATGCAGTGTCTTGAGTTGAGGTGAACATTTGAATTTGGTATACAACTACAGTATCAAATTATCAAAGGATATGTACATGTTAAAGAAGGCTACTGTACCTGTATTTAGGATGGGTAGTTAAAAGGGTGGAAAACAGTAGGGCTACTATATTACAGGGGCGGATTGCTAAAAGCGGTCTATAAACAGCTTAGCCGGCTACAATTCATGGCGTAGCAAGTAGTCTTTATTATAGACTATTGCTATACCGAGGTCTAACCTGTAAACGGTCTTTAAAATTACTACTGTTGTAAATAAGTTTTTTCTGGCGATTTAAACAAGCGTGATGAACATTACCTTATTTGGTGTTCTACGCGTAAAGTATGCTGTACGCAGTCTGTAGCTAAGACTGTGTTATAGCAATGGTTTAACAGGTCTGACTTTAGTAAGACCTTCTATCTGATAAAGCCGGCTTTAATCCGGGAGTTAAGACAATCAGTTAAGACTGTTTTATAGCAACCCGTCCCAGGTATTGAGGGATGGGAGTGAAGGCCTTATATTACAGTTAGCAAAGCAGTACAGTAAAGGCGTGTCCACTTTGATATCCCAGTATTTTATCTAATGAAAACAACTTTCTGTGTTTTTCACTCTACAGAGTAGTAAGTACTGTATGGACAAACTAACTTAACTACCTGTAATTGAATTAAAGTGTTGTAGAGTCGACTGTAAAAATGAAGTAAAACTTTTGTTTTTGAACAGATCATTAAAAAAATCTATATAAACAGGTATAAGTTAATATTTACTTTATTTGGGTGTGTCTTAATTTGAAGCCTTTTTAAATAACAACTTCCTCCCCATCAAATATTGAGTAATTTGTGCATACATTTTATCATTTATTATGTAATTATTATAAAAATAAAAATTATTTTTTTCAATTTATTTTATGAATTACAGCTTTTCTTTTCAATTTTAAAGGAAACAGTGCATTCGAATTCCAACACTTTCCCCAATACAGTAAAGTCCATTTACTGGTTGCCTTTACTGTAGCATTTTGAATGTAAGTTTGTACTTACAGTAAATCATATGTAAATAAGGGATGCAATAAATATGCATGTTGACGAGACACAGCTATACAAAATACACACATTTTAACGACACAAGCTAACAACCCTGCGTTTAAACGATGATGAATCATAATAGTAATAATTTATAATTACCGTACTAATGCGTGGGTTATTATTGACAGTGACATTTTTTTTTTTCATCTACAGTAATTTATACCAATGGCCTAATACATGAGTGGTAACAGTCGTACTGTATATGTATGGAGCAGTATGTTTAACAGCATATAAAGATACAGTAGTTCAGAATAGTGTACTGTACTACAGTATAAACATTTAGAGGCCTGGTTTTTGGAAAAGTTTGACTAACATAGGCAAGAATGGTGAACTGTACAGTAGTTGAGTTTTTAAATGACATAATGAATTGTGAGTTTCCATTAATAATGGTACTTTTAATTAGTAACATCAGCTCATTAAAAACTTAAATTAAACAGATCAGAGGTGATTAAAATAAATGAAATTAATCAATCAATCCTTGTAAAAGCAAACTTGTTGCTGGCAGGTATGTTAGTGAAAATTTAAGACCAATTTGAATTGAACACCTAATAAAGAAGTTCTCAATAGCCTATAGACATTATTATTTTTGATTTAAATAACAACTGAAGATTTTAAAAATTAAACAGAGTGGAAGTTTTGAAATATTAACATAAGATCTAGATGCCTCAGGAATTAAGCGAGATAATATTATATGATAGTGTACAGTATGTCCATGTCCAACTAAAGATTTTTTAAAGCTTTTACATAACGTTAACCTTGAGAATATTAATATTAATTAAATTATTCTTTACTCAAGCATTCAACAATAAGTAGCAGATACAGATATGTTTACTGTATTGAAACTAATGATATCGGGGGTTATTCACCTAATAATTTACAATAATCTATTTAATAATCCATTTAATCCATTATTTGCTCTAGACTATAGATGTTATATATTTAGTATCTATTTTAGATAACAAAAAAATGATATGGAAATCAGTACCTGCACAATTTTTATAAATTCCAACAAGATTTGATAAAAGTATCATTGAAAAAGCTTAAAATTGTTAATTTTAATATAGGCCCATAGATGTTATAGTGAACTCACTTCATAGAGTCAGTGTATTATGGAAGGCAATCACCGCCAAAAATACAATTACGAACATACAATATACTGTATTCGTGGAAATATAGAAACGTACTCGCAGAAACGTACAACGTACTTGCAGAAAGGTACAACGTACTCGCAGAAACGTACAACGTACTCGCAGAAACATACAACGTACTTGAAGAAAAGGACAACAAAAAAAGACATTCACAAAAATCTTTATCTTTGAAATGCTTGATTGAATATTATACTATTTTCATCCTAAAATCCATATTTTCTGCGCATTCATTTTCGCGACTTCGTTGTATGTTTTTGTGTTTGTCTGTTTCAGCGAACACGTTGTACGTTTTTGTGTCTTTTTGTTGTCTTTTTCTTCAAGTACATTGTATGTTTCTGCGAGTACGTTGTATGTTTCTGCGAGTACGTTGTACGTTTCTGCGAGTACGTTGTACGTTTCTGCGAGTACGTTAAACGTATCTGTGAGTACGTTAAACGTTTCTGCGAGTACGTTAAACGTATCTGCGAGTACGTTAAACGTTTCTGCGAGTACGTTAAACGTATCTGCGAGTACGTTGTACGTTTCTGCGTGTACGTTGTACAGTATATTTCCAAGAATATATTGTATGTTTGTAATTGTATTTTTGGCGGTGATTGCCTTCCATAGTATATGCTCAGTATTTATTGAATGTAGATAACAAAAATGCAAATCACTACCTGCACAATTTTTATAAACACAAAACAATTTAAGATTTTGTAAAGGCAATTTTATAAAAGTATCATTGAAAAAACTTAAAATTGTTGATTTTAATATAGGCCCTAAATAATAAATAAATAAAATGCATTTAAAAAAAATTGAAACTGAAAGACAACAACATAACAGTAAAAAAAACAATATAATATATATACAGTTTAATTAATTAATTACAGTTATTGATTCTACAAAAATTATATTATTTTTTAAATCAAACACAAAAGAATCATACAAAACATGTTGGCCATGGGGTCAGAAAATTATACGAAGTACCAAAGAAAGTTCTTTGGAAGTAATAATCAAAAATAAAATCTAAAGACGGTACTTACCGTAGTAGTAGTGCCAGTGGTTGAAGGGCATTGGTCCGGACTTGGAGACGGTTCCCAAACAAAACTGTAGTAAATAGCAAGAACGATAGCCACAAGTGACACCGAGAGTACATAAGCAAAGACCGTGGCTAAACGCACCCATTTCTTATTCGTTTTCAGATTGTTAGCCATATTTCCAGATCCATTCTTCTTGTCTTGGTTCGCCCCATGTCCGTAATTAACATGCCTAGCATGAGAGTTTTGTGTACCGCCAGCATTAGCCATCTTTATGTCATTCATGCTCTTCTGAATCTTTACTACAGATTAAGGCCTAAAGAACGAGATCGCATAAATTCTTTCAGATATTAGTTGTCTTGTTATAAATTACTCCACGGATATTATAGACAAATATTAGCCTAATATAACGGTTGTATCTTCGCAGTACGTCAGTATTTTAATAGTAAAACTGGAACGAATAATACCACTACTACATCATATGTCGTGAGATCGTCTGCTGTCAACAAAATACAGTTAGTACAGTACGTGAGAAAAAGACGAGACTTAATATAAAAGGGTTGCCACGGTCGGAGAGATATTTGATAGCCCAATTTTCTTGACAAAACAAACTTTATTTTTTAGATCCTAGTATAAAACCTGAAAAAAAAAGCTGAATTATAATACATACTACAAAAAAAATATTTAAAAAACAGGAAACAAATAAACAAACAAACTGTTAATTTATCCCTTATTGTATTTCTAGCGATTTGGAAGGCATAACAGAGACTATGTAGATACAGAAATATAAATTCTGTACAATGAATAACAAATATTTACGTAAAATAAATGGCAACATCAAATATTGGTGGCCTCAAATTACTCCATTATTTTTGTCCTACATAAAAAACTAATGAAAATTTTGATCCGAATATCATGGAGGAAATATTTCCTCCACTGAACTTACAATTTGACAAACTGTAGATGGCGACATTCTTGGATTACACATGATGAAGATGAAACAGGCCCATATTTGGTTGATTTTTTTCAGACAACTTATCTAAAGCAAACTAGTTTGACCAAAAAAGGTGTGATATATCCAAATATGGTAGTGATATGCCCAAATATGGTAATAATATGACATAAGCTTGTCCATATCTGGGTACATTACATTTGTTTTTGACAGATAAAGAAGATGTCAGTGTATGTAGGTGCGGTACGACCAGTTTTAGAATATGCGGTACCCATTTGGAATGGTGGTCTTACAATTGATCACATTAATGCAATCGAACGGGTCCAGAAACGTGCGTGTAGAATTGTTTTGGGTAGGAATTACACTGGTTATGACAATGCTTTGGTCACGTTGCGCCTGGATGGTCTGAGTCACAGGCGTCAGGACCTATGTATTGCCTTTGCTAAATCCATCTTGAATCCTCAGTCTAAATTGTTCTCACTTCTTCCTTCCAGGGGTAATGTTGTGCACAAATACAACACCCGCAATGCCGACAGGATTCGCAATGTCAATTGTAATACAGTGCGTCATAGTAACAGTCCTCTACCTTATTTGATTAACTTAATCAACGAATTTAATATGCGAGTTGCGCCCTTCGATCCTTTTTTTTTTTTTTTTTTTTTTTAAATTGTAATCACTTATTTTAATGTTATCATGAAATGCAATTCAGCTTGGGACGCATGCGTCCCTATATGCTGCTACATTTTATTAATTTTTTTTTTGTAAATTTGTTGTTTTCATTTTTGAATAAAGATATACCAGTCAATAATAACAATAAAGACAGAGCTTAAGAAGAAATAAAGGCATGCTATTTTCCTTTCATTTTATTCACCAATCACTAGCGCCAATTACAACAAAATCAATAAAGTACATATCATTTCAATAAATACAATACTGATTACATCATATAATACAAGTACTTTCTAAAGCCTGTTTTCCACTAGTCAATATATTGGTGCAAATCGAAAGTCAATATATTTGTGCAAATCGAAACCTACCCGAGTTCTGATTGGTTGTGCATTTTTGGTCACAAACACTAGATGAAAATATGAAATACGCAGCCATTAGTCAGAACAATTCGCATGAACAAATTCATCTAGTGGAAAAGGGGTTTTACTCAAACCATGGAAAATATATATCATTTTTCATTTTATCTATGCTCAACTTCACATTTACATAGCATTTTTGCCAAACGCACAATTACAAAAATTGTGATTTTATTCAATTATTATTGCTGATCATATAAAAAGCTTTAAAAAATAAAGAAATTAATCTAGATATTGTGATACCAAGGAGATGTAAAATAAATATCTTCCTGATAATAGTTAGAATGGATAGAAACATTTTTTCAAAACATATAAAATTTAAGAAATCCCAAAAATTGGTCAACAACAAGTTTTTCAGCAACTCCTATTGTCATAACATTGTGTTTGTGATTTTCTGATCTATATTCATATATTAGCACTATTAAGCTCTGTCTACAATATCAAACTTTATGCCACAAAAAAATGTGGTGAGACAAAAAAATGTGATGTGCCCATATATGAAAACGATGATGTCATATCACTACCATACATATTTGGGCACATCACACTTATTTTGTCTAGTTTGATAGTGTAGACAGAGCTTTAGGGACAATGTCAAAATGATTCTTCTGCAGTTACTGCACTTATGGGAGTTACTGCACTTTCGCACCTAAAACTGGGCATAAGACTTCATGGTCACATAAGCATGGTTCCCACTAGAGACGCAACGAAAGCGAGCTGACCAATGACAAGCGACTGTTTGGGTAATCCATGGCTTGTGATTGGTCAAATCACTTACGTTACATCATTGCGCTGCGTCGCTAGTGGGAACCAAGCTTCACCGTCAGGTGAATGTTTTTAAATCAGGCAAGCTCAAGAGATTGTGGTGCAAAAGTGCATTACCACCTAATTATGTATGTATGGTTTTGGTTCCTTCCTAGAATGATTCTGACATGGTCCCATATTATAAGAAAAGAGTTTATAATAAAGTTTATTTATATACTCTTTGAACTCATATACTACATCATAATAGCTTTGATTTTTTTTTTTGGGTAATTGCCACAATAAAAATGTTTTTATGATTGCATAATTTTAGTTAGGCAAGCTCTTAATTATACACATAACCTGACATTGTGAATATTATAATAATAAATATATACTTTGTATTTAACAATGGTTTAGCTCTATGATCAAGTTATATACGATATAAAAATATACTGATTTATATATCTTGATGGAACTGAATGTTAAAAGCTACCAAAAAATATGAAATAAGAAATAATAAAATAAACTAGTTATACATGCAAACCACAACAATAATTTTAACATGACACCATATATTAAATTTAGATACTTTTCAATAGTTTGCGGTATTTCGGAACATTGTACAAATTTTCTTTAGTATCAATTATTCACTGTAGGCCAATATTGTTTTGAGAGCAAACAGCAAACTTACGACATAGATACAGAAAGAATCCCAAAAAACAGTATCAATAATAAATAAAATTATTTAAATTTTTATTTTTATTCACTAAATTCTGAGGAAAAAAAATAGTGTTTTGAATTATTCAGAAGTTGAATGTAATGTGATTACAAAAACACAAGTGAAACATACACAGTATATAGAACTTGTATCATATATATATATATATAACAATATTACTGTCTATACAATTCAATATGCAAAATTTAAGGCCTTTTAATTCTTTTTTTCATTATTAGGGGCACATCCAGAGGAGTGCTTACATATAATTCATTTTAACTGTCAAAGGGGAAGTGTGTACCCCTTCCCTGGATCTGCCCCCGATTATAACTTATTTGGTTTTTTTTTAACCATATGGAATGCTGGTAGTTTTAACAAAGCAACATGTAGTACTTGCATAGCAATATTATTACAAAAAAAAAAAGACAATTTCAAGAAAACACGAAAGTCGTACAAGCAAAAGTTTACGAGGTGTCTTCTACAAGAATGGAATATAGATTCCCCAGAATAGTAAATATTCAGTGTTTTTTTTAAAAATGTGATCAAAAATTGATCAATTATTTTAGAAAATTGAGGCTGATCAGATGAGATTCTTAAAAAAAATTCATATTTACTGTACTTCATTTATGATTATTTCGTATTTCATATCCTAACAATAGTCAACCGTAAACTGTACAATTGCAAATATTTCTGTACAGTAATTTCAAGAGGTAATATCCATTTTATCATCTTTTCTTAAATAAATTTAATTACCCTTAACGATCCATATAGTTCACACACATCATTAACATTTTTCACCTGATTCTCGGTGCTGTATCTTCACATATGAAAATATTTGCCCAGTACCATAGCCAATTTCCTCAATACACCATCTCATATGTATAACATGTGTTGCTGTTATAATGGAAGGTTATATTAGATGATACAGGCAACACATGTGGGACACTGGACAAATTTAGATGCAGTACCGAGAATCGGTCGTCATTTTGATTACAAAATCTTTTAAATTCAACAATACAGTACTTATATCAAAATTTCAGTTCTATTCAATACAATAACATATTCTGTACTTAAACTATGCCTTAATATTAAAAAACATGTTAAGGCATCAAAACTGTGGACAGTGACACACTTGAACGCACCTGAGTAACTAGTGCAGCAAGGCATTGTGAGAATGACAAACTAAGTGGTTGTCATTACGAATAATGTTATCTATGATTACTCCACCAATCAAGACAAGGAAAATATGGTCACTTGAATTTCTCATCATTTGCCAAATTAAATCTGACACTGATAAAGAATTCAGACCACAGGGGAAAAAATTCCTGTGACCGTCATCATATTTTGCCAATCTACTGTACTACTACTAAAAAACATAAATTGAATTTGGTGCAAATGTAATTATGAAATAAAATTATTTAAATATTTTTCCCCTAGAATTGATTGAAAAAAACTTCAAAAACAATGATTTTAAATCACCCTGGTTAAACAATTTTAATAAATTGAGTTGTAAATTGCACAAAAGTGGAATGCAATTACTAAAAGTAGTTAGTAATACAAGTTTATTTAAACATCATAAATGGAATTTCATCTCCAATTTTTTTTAATTCTAGTATTTAAACATTCTTTTGAATCTAAATATATATTAAGGAAAAACATCATTTAAAAAAAAAGCTGCTAAATTCCTGTGGTAAAAGAAATCACAAATTAGTGTACCATAATTGATCAATAATCAATCAAATAATCTTATTTACAACATTTAACATATGGCAAGTAATGAATATTTTGTAAAGTTATTTTAGCCATCAATCACCACACATTATTTCAAAATGCACAAATACACCAATCAAGGCAACAGTTCTCTACTACAGTGAGATGCATTTGTATGGCCTGAAAACAGTCTTGCAGATGAAGCTGTCATTCTACAAACACATATGCGCTTAACGAATCTTATTTATGTAATTACAATTTTGAAAACAAAAGGTTCCCAATTAAAAACCTACAGTAAATTACTACTCATAATGAATACTAGACTGTTATATTCAGGGAGCTCCCTGGTTATATTAGTCTAGTATAAAAGGATTCCATATTGTGCACAATTATACCCCCTGTGAGGGTCTCAGTCTGTTGTGCAAACTGAGCAAAAATGTGGCATAACACACAAAGAAAACTGAGCAACATCTGAACAAAAGAAAAAGAATAACAGACTCACAGACTGTAAACTATAAAGAATATATATCTATTATGCTTATTCAACTTTACTAATGAATTGGTAATTTCGAGCCTACAATTTCATCTTTTGAATACAGTTAAAAGGCTTTAAAGGTGCATGGCATTTTGAGTTTGTTCAGCATAATTTCAATAGAATTTAAACATACGTAGAATCCATCCGTGGAAATCCCTTTATTCAGAGGACTCTATTAAGATCACTTCCCATGAAAAAATGAGGGGAAATATGGTATACAGTACCATGAAGGACAACCCCTTCAGGGAACACACCTATACTGTACCCCCATTAAGGGGAAACTTTGTTGGGTTGGATTTATGTATGAAAAATTAACTTGTTTAATGCAATAGAACTTTTTCATTATTGGTGTATAACACTAACAGAAGGCTAACATGTGCCTCACAACTTGGGACGTTAAAAAGCTCTGCCACTAGTGGTGCGACATCTGGTTAATTAACTTCAATTTTATGTCTTGCTGGTGCATCTGCAATAATTCAATGGACGTTAAAGAGCTCTGCCACTAGCGGAGTGAAATCTTGTAACTTCATTCTTATGTTTTGCTGGTGCATCTGCAATAATTCAATGGAAGTTAAAGAGCTCTGCCACTAGTGGTGCGACATCTGGTTAATTAACTTCAATTTTATGTCTTGCTGGTGCATCTGCAATAATTCAATGGACGTTAAAGAGCTCTGCCACTAGCGGAGTGAAATCTTGTTGTAGCAACTTCATTTTCATAATATCTTGCTGGTGCATCTGTGAGATTTCGCGCATAAGTGCAAGTTTATTAATAAGGTCTGCAAACAGTGTAGGTTTTTCTGGATGGTTCACTTTTGTTATGGCCTGCAATGACAGTATTATTTCAAACTGGATATCCTCTACTAATTGTGTGTTTATGAGTTCATCTCGGTCTGTCAAATTAAAAAGAATGTGTTAATCTCTGTCTACACTATCAATCTTTATGTGACAAAAAAATGTGATGTGCCCATATATGGATATGATGATGTCATATCACTACCATATTTGGGCACATCACACTTTTTTTTGGCAAACTAGTTTGATAATGTAGACAGAGGGTTATATAATATATAATAGCCTTTTTTTGGGTTGTCCAGGTCTCCAAATTAATTTTTTGTTATAGATAATTAACATGTTAACAATCAGGACCTTAGAGCTGATCATATCATTATCAATATCACACAATTCATTATACAAATATATTTACAAGGGATCAACATTATTCTACTGCAGTAACTATTTTTTCCCCCACAATAATGTTTTAATTGCATTGACTGTAGTTATTTCAGTTACTGCAGTAACTACATTTTCCTACCACAATAATGTATTCATTGCATTAACTGTAGTTATTTCAGTTACTGCAGTAACTACATTTTCCTACCACAATAATGTATTAATTGCATTAACTGTAGTTATTTCAGTTACTGCAGTAACTACATTTTCCTACCACAATAATGTATTAATTGCATTAACTGTAGTTATTTCAGTTACTGCAGTAACTACATTTTTCTACCACAATAATTTATTAATTGCATTAACTGTAGTTATTTCAGTTACTGCAGTAACTACATTTTCCTACCACAATAATGTATTAATTGCATTAACTGTAGTTATTTCAGTTACTGCAGTAACTACATTTTTCTACCACAATAATGTATTAATTGCATTAACTGTAGTTATTTCAGTTACTGCAGTAACTACATTTTCCTACCACTATAATGTATTAATTGCATTAACTGTAGTTATTTCAGTTACTGCAGTAACTACATTTTCCTACCACAATAATGTATTAATTGCATTAACTGTAGTTATTTCAAGTACTGCAGTAACTACATTTTCCTACCACAATAATAATTGCATTAACTGTAGTTATTTCAGTTACTGCAGTAACTACATTTTCCTACCACAATAATGTATTAATTGCATTAACTGTAGTTATTTCAGTTACTGCAGTAACTACATTTTTCCATTGCAACATTTTAGTTTGTTTCAATGTAGATTCTTATGATGCAATCCCTGCGATAAACATGTGGGTATGATTACCCAAAATTGTCGTAGTTACTGCAGTAACTGCAGTAGAATGATTATGACATGTTCTCTAAAAATATGAATTACCTGGTGCTAATACTGCAGCAGCATTCATTAAACTATACTCCGCTGTTGTTAAATTCAGCGACTTTATTTGCTTCAAAAATTTAAAGGAAGATTCACTAAATGTCGGCAAACCTAAGCTAGACATCATTCTTAAGTCATAAGTATCTCCAAGATCATTGACAATTTTATTCTCAGCGATGACAAAGAATTCCGATAACCGCAACAGCATCGATTCTATAACAGAAGCACGGACCAGAACAGCCTGGTCATGACTTTCCAGTTGTGAAAACCCAGGAATTTTTCTACTGAACCCAATAGTTTGTCGAACAACAATTGCAAATGTGTCCATAGCGTATTTCCTAAGTTCTTGACAGATTTCAATTTCTGACTTTTCTGTATTCACATTACCATTCATCAAATCTTTGCTGGTTCCAGGCTCATAAATATGTTTTTCAACATTTTTTCCACTGGGTGCTCTTTCCTGAAACAAAATAAGAAAATCTTAGTGTTCTAAAATTGTGAAATTCACATCAAATAGCTGTGCAAATAAAACAAAGGGCTTGGCTTTCTGGTGTACTCTTTTGATAAATAGATTTAATTCACACTATGGTAAATAAATGCTTGGGTTAAATTTGATTATTGAATTAAATGCAACAAAAGGATACATAAATATAATATTGTAATTGTATAGTAATATTCTGTATTGTTATTTTATAAAAATAGGCAATATGCATCAATGAACGTGACCTTTTTAAAATAATGCCACATCATACAACTATTAATTCAGATTAAACTTATGAAGCTTTCTTCAACTTTGAAGAATTAAAACATGTAAAATTAATTCACATAAATTATGTGAAATAAGAAAACAACCAAAACACAAAAAATTTCTTACCAAATATTCTCTACAGATCTTTTTGGACATCTTGTATGCCTCTTCCAATAACTCAACAAGTTTGGTTTGTGCATCTGTCGGCTTCTCTATTTCTGGTGGTTCTTCTTTTCTGTTTTTGCCTACTTTTCTTACCAAAGGTTTCCGTGTATTCAATCGACTTTGATCCCATACTTCTAAAAGTCCATAATAAAAAATTATTCATCACAATTGATATTTTAATTTTATTAAAGGCATTGTCCCCCTGAAAAAATTTATTAAAAAAACATTTTTTGTTTCAATATGCCACTTTAATGTCACATAAAAGATGATTCACTTACCTGAAAAAAAACTGTAATTTAAAGCAAATTGGCTGCCATGTTTTTTTTGGTATATTTGGTCATTTTATAAGTGAAAACATTGATTTTGTATTTATTGATTAATTTTATTTTTAAAAATGGCCGATTTTATTAATCTTTATTTTTCATATTTTTTGGGGAATTTTTAGATAATACTGTTACATCTTTAATATATAATAAGATTTAAAATTAAGCCAAAAACCAATATAGATTGTTATAACTAAACAAAAATTGATCTATATTTTTATGTCTTGTGTCTAAAGCTCCGTCTACACTATCAAACACTCACTATGTGACAAAAAATGCGATGTGCCCATATACGGACATGTCACTACAATATTTGGTCATATCCCTACCATGTTTTAGAACATCACACTTTTTTTGTCAAACTAGTTTGATAGTGTGGACAGAGCTTAACAGCTTGGCTTAAACAGTAGTTTGAAAGTTGTGGTGGGTTGAAAAAAGTGATGATGGTTGTTGCATACACGTCAAGTTTGAGGCTGCCAGCTGGTGCTGGATTTCCTAATATGACCCCACCTTCTACCCCCATGTCCCAACCAGTTTTTATTTTATTACTGAGAGGGCTACCCTACTGAAAGAACACGAAATAAATAAATAAATAGTTGTTTATTAACAGCGCATACTTGATTCAGTCATTCCTAGATCCCGGCACTTGGCTAGTCTGCAGGCAGGGCAATGCCTTCTAGTGTACAAGTCCATAGAACAATTGCCACTTTGATTGCATTTGAAAATGGTTTCCGATTTGATGCTTCGTAAAAAGAAACTTTTGCATCCCTCGCAAGAGAGCACATTGTAATGGACGCCATTTGCAACATCACCGCAAACAAGACAGAGGCGGCCTTTCAAACTCTGCTCATCTTTTGAGGTCATAGCACCATAAATAGAATCTACAACAAAAAAACCAGATTATTTATATACGTACTATTTTCATCTTGTTCAATCATCATTTATGGCTGCTTTGGGGTACCATTTCGTCACTTAGGACATAAAGTAACCCTCTCTAACTTTGAAACACAACTTACCATTCATTTAAATTTTTATAGAAAAAAAATGTAAGAAAAAAAAGAATAATGTACAAAAAATACGCAATCCAATTTTAAATGATATATAGGCCTATTTATGTTATGATTAGCTATGTAATATAAAACGTGACTAATACTATAGACTAGTAGGGGTTAGATCCATCTCGGCCGCCGACAATCTCGGTCGCCAGATTAAAAAGCCGAATTGTATGGCACACCACCGATGCTTGTATTGTGAGTAATTAAAATGTAATGCAGCGCATACGCACATATTCTACATACTAATTAATAAATTCATTAATTAACTTTTAATTATTTTTTTAATAAATGCTTTTTTTCTAAATTTTTCAGATTAATAGATTAGTAGTAGTGATATCAATCAATATCAATATATTTTACTATTCGATTTATTTTATATCTAAAGCTGGCTAACTTTAAAAAAATATTATTTGTGATACCCCTAAAGGTGTCAGATGAAATCGGTCGCGCTTGAAATCGGTCGCGATAAAATCAACATACGGTATTTTGTATGGAGCGCCGCTAGATACGCTTTTTATCATATTAGTTACGTTTGATATCGGTCGCGTTTTATTTTGGTCGCGCTAATTTGTATATGGCGCATTAGATAAATTTTTAATGAAAACGCTCATTATGTTTTCAGTTAATTTTGAATATTAGATTTTCTTATAATAGGCCTACTATTTGACAGTAAATATATTATCTCATTAGTTATAAATAATTTGTGTTTTCATTTTATCTTACAGGTTTTAATGAAGTTTAATGTGTTCTTTTAGAAAATCGTTTTAAAAATGTTTTGTTTTTGTTTTATTGAATATTGAGCAAATTTTTGAAAAGATTGGCATGCCACTGTTTAAAGTTTTGAAAATAATAAATAATAATGTAATAGTTAAACAAGTAGAGGCGCCTATTGCATATTTTTTAATCACAGTTAATTACGAAACTCGTTCTATACCAGCTTAGGGGTGGCATAGGAGGTTTATGCAATAAAGGAAGATGATGCATGGATGATGATTTTTGCATTCGATATCCGCCACTTTGAAGTGAGCATGGTTTAGGATAATAATAAAATATGTAGATACTATGCCGTTATAAATCAATCTACCGGCCCTACAGTAGGACTATGATGTACAATTAATGATAGATGTGAGAATAATGTATGGATAATAAGGTGGACACGATTCTCAAAGAGGTAATCTGTACTGATATTTAAACATTTAGATTTACGAACGGCGTATGAATGTGAGACACTAAGTTGCACTTAATTATTTACATTAAATGATTATTATAAATGAAGAAATAAAAGATTTTTCAAATTAAAATCTATAGTATCGTCGACGTATATACGTAAATTATATATAAATCCTACTGTCAAATTATAGAAACAGTGCTCATATTCGGAACATGATCTCATAATCGCGTCGAGCATAGCTCATTGGATCGTTTCACAAAAACACGTGCAAGAAGCCTCCTATAGACGTTTCAAACGTATGGTTATTAGTAATATATGTCATCTTTACCTGGCCATGGACAACGATCGTACATGTTTTGTCCATGATTTGACACACTAACAAGTACGTTTTTTTTAAAAAGGGGAAACCCCGTCAGCAAAATAACGTATTGTTACGGGAAAAAGCTGCACGATCATAGAAGGCGCATTTCCAATATGGCCTATTCGGGGGTTTATTTCAGTAACTCGCATTATAATGATCATTTTACTAAAAACTATTTTAAACATTAGAAATAAAATATACACGTGATGTGCCTCAACAATAATCATTATAAAACTTAATATTATCCTACATTACGGATATAAATAAAATAGAAATAAAAATATGGTGATCGAATAGACACGGATATGATATAATCTGCAACAGTATGCATAAGTATAAAAAGAATCTTTATATCTCATTTACATACTATCAAATCTTTATACAGTATTGCATTAAATAATTTACGTATGGTATTGCCGAATCTTAATATCTCATTTACATACTATCAAATCTTTATACAGTATATTGCATTAAATAATTTACGTACGGTAATTGCCGAATCTTAATATCTCATTTACATACTATCAAATCTTTATACAGTATTGCATTAAATAATCTACGTACGGTATTGCCGAATCTTAATATCTCATTTACATACTATCAAATCTTTATACAGTATTGCATTAATAATTTACGTACGGTATTGCCGAATCTTTATATCTCATTTACATACTATCGAATCTTTATGCAGTATTGCATTAATAATTTACGTACGATATTGCCGAATCTTTATATCTCATTTACATACTATCGAATCTTTCTACAGTATTGCATTATATATCTAAGATTACAAAACAACGACAATCAAAGCGCACAGGGCGTTCCATACAGATTACCGTTATTGAACTAGCAGCCGCTTTTGTTGGCGGCCGCTTCGACTGTAATTCCACGTCGTCATATTCATTTATAGATAGGCCATTTATTTTATAATATAGCCTAAATGTATAGTGACTAGGCAAGCCTATCTACTATAGATAGCTATAGCCTATAGGGCCTAGCCCTGGGTCCCTCTTTTAGTCTTATTAAAAGTAGGCTAGGCCTTAGTAAGGGCTCCTAAAAGGTGGTCTGGCAGGGGACTACTAGCAGTATGAAAATAGGCCTAGAGGAGAGTAGTTACTAACTCTAGCCTAGGCCTACTCTATTTCTATGATCTAGACCTATGCCCGCGCTAGCCTACCTACTATGGTATGCTTTTAGTTTAGGCCCTAGGCCTATTTAATGTTTTATTTTAGCACACAACAAGCAAGGCAAGCAAGAAGGACCAGGTCAATTGTTAAACAAAACTCACCTCAAAACTACCGGTTTCAATAACAATGTTCTTCGATCAAAATTAGGATGTATTCAATACAGGAACCTTATTGCATACCAACGATAAACATTTTCAAAATCACCGTTTTTATATGTTTTTTTTCTATAGGCTAGGCCTAGCAGCCCCAAAATCCAGCCGATCCCACTCGCTCGCTATTTTTGGCCTAGAATATTAATCTTTTCGTAAGGATTTCACACATGAATGGTTTGCAAAAGTACGGGGCGCAATATTTTTGTCCTCTTCCGATTCGTCCACACCACCACTGTCAAAAATATGCGCAAGCGCATTGATTATTTTCATTTCCATTGGTTCGCTGATCGTTTCATGTTGTACTACCACTAATAAAGTAGTTTAATTAAAATAATTTTGTAGCATGCAGATTTCCTCTGTGTGCATGCTGTTGTTGTGTTTGGAAAAAGATAATGAATAGTTAGGTCTACATGTATTGTATGTACGTATTGTTCATTTTCATTAAAATACATACATTGTTTTTATCCATATTGATGATCTGTTCTCCTATAGCAAGCATGTGTCATGATAGAAAGAAAAGGATTACTTCTAATTTGTTCTTTTCTTCATTTATAAGTTCTTGAGTGAACATTTGTTGTGGACAATCGGTAGCCTACATTTGTCTTTCATTTTTCAATATAGTTTAAAGACAATATTTTTTCCGCTGAAAAAAATAAAAATCTAACAAATCGTTAATAGGCTTTTTAATTTCACATATTAATCCAAAAATTGGATCGAAAGAAAAAGTTATGATAAAAATGTAATTTTGGGGGAAAAAAGCCTCTTTTGTTTATGCCACTTTATCTTTTTGTTCTATAATATATAAATATTATATATTTTTATGATGAATAAACTTGTATAGTGTATTGTATTAAAAAGTGAATAAAATTGGTCTATTCAAAGTTTTATTTTATATTTCAAAGTTTTTTTTATTTTAGTTTATCAAAGGCTAAGCAAGCTTTTTCGCCATCTGACTGATGACAGTTTAGCAACAGGTAGCTATGAATGTGACACATTTTAATCACAAAATTCTATCAGCCATCTGCAACTTAATATCTATTTTTAGTTGTATATATTATAAATTCCTTGAACCACAAATATCAATCTCAGATAATGAATTCAACTCTTAATTTTCGGATCTAGTGGGTAGCTGTAGCACTAGGGGTGTGCGTTCTACTTTTTACAGCTAAACTGAAATTACTAATTACTTGTTTAATACATTTAAATAAGCCTTGATCCACACCTGAAGTTACATCAGAGAGTAGGGCAAAAAATCTGAAAATTTAACTTAACTACTAATATCATTAAGAATGATAGGCTTTGTCAGCTAAGAGCAATTAAGCACTTCTTTCTGTTGAATAGGCTTAAATTATTGCTATTGTTGAACCATGTACAGTAATTAGTCTTGGCCATCTGTGGGGAATTCTGACAATATTTTAATTAGTCTATTTGTTGATGAAATTATGCTATATAAAAGCAGTGAAAGATAATGAACCTCTATTAAGGGGACACTGTCTTTGGAATACAACAAAGTGTTATTGCTATTGTTGAACCATGTACAATACTTAGCCTTTGCCATCTGTGGGTAAATTGTCTAATTATGCTTACCATATGAAAAAATTCACTATTTTTGTAGTTCGACATATTATATATATATGGAGATCCAACAGAGGATGCTCTGAATAGGGGTGTTCCCTGAATAATGAATTGGCTTGTTTGTTTCATGGGAAGAGATCCCTTATTAGGAGCAAGGCAATTTAATAACAGGACACTGATCTCGCCTTGCCAAGATAGGAACTCATAACAGTCCTTTGATCTTATGTCTTGCTGCTACAAGTACCAACAGTACTGCACGATGTACATTCTCCATTGTGCGATGTGTCTCATCTGTAGTGTTAAGGAGTGTGAAACTGTCGCAGTCACAGATAAACCCTTTGATCTCCAGGTCTCCATCATGTTGTTAGATTGTCTTGATAGGAGGAGTAAGCTATAACACCTACAGTACCTTTTCTATTTAGATTATATTTGTATTGTGTTAAATTCGCTTTCAATATAATTTAACTGAAACTCTTAGATCAGAACTATTTATTTGTAATAACTTTGTACTAATGTTGCAATAAAGTATGCACAAATGAGGTACTCATATTTAATACAAGCATTACTTTTTGGGAATTTACCCCTTTCTTTAATTTTTCTTGTTTTTATGAACTTACATTATTGTAAAATCTAACAATTTATGTTCAAAGAAAATAAAATATTCAAACATTCCAATAATTATTTTTGCTGTTATAGAGATATTAGTCTCTATGGTTATACTTAGATAAACATTTATTAGCCATGAAAATACATACTGATGTTTAATAGTCCAATTTATGAAATAGGTGCTGCTTGAATAAGCTCTATGAGGATAAAATGTGGCTATTGAATAGAGCGCATCAAACTTTTTACAAAGTGCCGCCGTAAAAAAGAAGAAAAGATTTTATGGATTTTTTTTGGCTATACCTTAAGTCTGAAATGCACATTTTAAATACTATCTTAATATTACCATATTATATTAAATTTTTATACAAGCTGTGGTAGTTTTTGGTAATATAGCGAACTTGATATTAGTACCCCCATAATAAAACTAAAGTATATAAACACATTAACTCTTTATTGGTAAGAACTATTGCCATAAACATAGCGGAATAAAGTACGGAACCAAAGTATCAAAATATCTTAATAAATGGTTTAGCATCTGTTCGTTATGGTACCAGCATTTCTATACGCAATGTAAGTATGACAATATAAACCAAGCAATGATGCTATTATAACATTTAATAGTCTCTAAAGGCTGGTAAAATAAATATAAATGAAGACAATGTGACCTGAGGTTAAAATTGTGACACATGATAAGAAATAAAATAAATTGTTTAAAAATTAAAAACTAAAAATATATCTTTTGGATGTTTGTAGTTACAAGATTGATTGAAACATCTCTTGCACTCTGTCAAATTCACCCATATCTTTTTTTTTAATTATTAAGTCTGAAAATAATCAAATTACAAAAAATCAACATACAGTATAATTAAAATCCTGATTTACTGTATACTATGATTTTTTAGTTATCTCTATATCTAGTGATTCCCAAATTTGAGGGTCACCTGTTAGTAAAGCATGGTTCACACTAGAATACAACGCAACGACACAAATTCAACGAAAGTGAATTGACCAATGACATTGACAAGCTACATTTCAGATAACTTATCGCTTGTGATTGGTCAAATTACAGGGATATTTCAACGGTCAAGTAGATATTATTAGAACCAATGAGTGGTACTAAGGGCAGAAATGTATGTATATCATATTTCATATTTAAATCCAAAGGCAAATTACTGAAAAAATGACAATGCTATGGGTATCAGTGGCTGGATCTCAATGGAGATACAAAAAAAAAAGCGAAAAGGTAAATCAAAACGATAAGTAAAACAGCCAAAACAGTTAGCAGAGCTTTCGGGCAACACTAGCCCTTCATCAGTGCAAGTGCATATTTCGTGTTTAGATATAAATGGCGCAATTTCACATAAGTAATGAAACATATGCTGAGAGGCTGGGTAGTATGGACATACAACAGCATAGGAATTTTGGGTTTGTTATGTAACACTTTATACAGATAAAATCATTAGTATAATCACATGAAGCTACTTATTATAGTCCAATTACATAATCATTAAACATATGCTTCCATTTTGGCTGCAGATGCATGTACCCATTAAAGGGTAACCAGGCTAGAATAAGTTGGGAAATATCGATTCAATGGGGTCAAAGTTCATTGCCCGAATCAAATTTTTCCATTTCTTCAGCCCAATTAATTACATGATTAAAACCAGGAGGTGTCTTGAAAGTATCCGGTGATGTTATCGAATCAACCTGTTCAGGGTGAGGTACTTTTATATGTAAATCACTTTTAGGCTGTTTGGGAGTACTCATTTCAGCATCTATGTCCTGAAGAGGTGGTATCTCTTCAGCTACTTTTGTGACATTTTCAGATTCTTTTAAGCTTACTTCAGCATCTTGGAATATCACAGTCTTATGATCAGTTCCTTTCAATATATCATCACTCTTACTAGTGCCATTTCCTGTCCCATGCGTACTATCAATGCTAGCTTGTGGTATATTCAAACTGTCTGTTTCTACAATCCCTTGTCTAATTTCCTCCTCCATTTTCTGTTTGTTTGCAATCCCTATTTTGGAGTATTTCATTTCATTCTTAACACCTCGACCACGACCTCGTCCTCGACCCCAGCACAGGGAAGCCTCTTCCTTCTCATTGCCAGTATTAACAAATCGCCCTGTCAATTATATTTTTCGAAAATTAGAAGGAAGTAGAAAATAACTCAAACATGCTGCTCATGCGCATAACTGTGTAATTAGAATAAACTAGCAATAGACACACTGCAACCATGCAATATAGTACAGTATTAAGCATACTGAGATCTTTGAGCTGTAGTGGATGTTAATAGAGTTACAATAAAGGACTATTTTTTAAAACACAATCTAAATATTACTAGATCATTTGGTCACAATACAAGGGCAAAAGGCCTACATTATAAATTGAAATGAAATCCTTCGAAGAGGAATGAATGAAATGGTGATTTATATTTGGATATTGTTTGTAAGCAGTGGTGTAATGCAGAGGTCTGAGGCCCCTGGTTTATGACCCTAAGTGGCCCTCCAACATTGAATGCCCTTTTTTCTCTACGGGCCTGGGTTAGCCAGCGAGCGCTCCTAGCCGTTACTCCACTGCTTTGCTTCTTGTAGATGACATTTTTAGTTGTACTGTATTTGTTTTGTAAATGCTTTTTAAACTTTCTAAAAATACAATGATTCTTCATGAATATTGAAAAAATTATTAATACTAGAGGAAGTGTAGACAATGGTTCTCGGAATGATAATGTTCTCCTTATACGTTTTCTGTCGGTTACCATTATTGAAAATGCTTGACATTCGTAAAACTAAACTACTTTGTTTCACAGTGTTTTAGATGATTAATAACATTTTAAAGTATAGTTTTTATTGTTTGGTAGGGCCCTTTGGGGAGGCGGGGTAGGGCCCTTTGGGGAGGCGGAGGTCATTTGAGGGAGGTGCTTATTCGAGGGATATATGTTAACATTTTTAGTTTTAATAATATGGTAACATTTATAATCAAATGAAATCCTCTAATAGATATGAAAAGTGGTAAAAAAGAATAACAAATGCTTGGTAAATTGTAGATAACAATGCGGTGAATTCTACTACAAATAGTATAATTGTGTTATTATAAATATGTGGATGGAAGTTTATTAGATAGTTGGGTTGGGGGGGGGGGGGTTATTCAAAGTGATGTTTTATTGGAGAGGCGTTTATTCAAATGAATACCATCCTAATAATTATTAATACATTATTTAATTTAATCATCTTTTGAAACTAACTGCCGTGACAGAGTGGGCCCAAGAAAGAAGACATTACGCCTTACAACATGGGCAGACATCTCGATCCACAGGAAGATAGCCTACAGTTATTCCTGCAAGCTTACTCAATAAAACTCAGCTATCGGGATTTCACTCGAAAAATGTCTTATCATCAAATCTCCCTTTGTAATTTTATAATACTATTCCCCACAATATATTCTGATTCTTTATGGCGTATATTTAATTTGATCTTTATTAATTTGCAGTATAATTTCTATTATTTAACTACTGTACCTTCACACACGCGCGGTATGTTTTAAAATAAACAAAACACTGAAATGGCTATGACCAATGGCCAACTTAGTGTATGTTCAGACTCACGGAGTTACGGTGGAGTTATCTACGCAAGGCGTACGGTAATCCGTGGCATTAAAAGCCAAGGTGTTCCAGACACAACGATCAACATTCCAATGCCTTGCGTTTAAAACACTCTGATCAGGTCGAAGCAGATAGAACTATATGTATACATTCATGACAATGCATGAAAGTTTACATTGTTTTTTTCATTTTTATTTATATAATGTTTACCTTCAAATATACTGATTTGTTCTTACTACTTGTAGAATTTCATTTTAATTCAAAATAATTTAAAACGTAATTGTTACATGGACAATTATCTGATTAATTGATTTAATATATGAAAATATCATATTACTGACGCCAACTTTACTGTTCTTTAAAATCTGAACCTGAAAATACATTTGACATAGCTATTTAGCTGTCGTATCATAGGGTACGGGTATGTAGCTGCTGTCTGCTAATCGTGGTCGTGTATTTTCATTGGTTAAGGTTAAAATCACTGATGCATCACTGGATTAGCGTTATGAAATCTACCCTCTCCCGCTAGAGTTATTAACGCCACTGGCGCGGAGTAACAGCTTCCTAACGCTAATCCGCGGCATGGTTCAGACACAAAAATATGTACGCCGTTTACATAACTCCACCGTAACTCCGTGAGTCTGAACATACCCTTAAGCTCCAGTCCTACTATCCGATTTTTTTTTTCGTCTTCCAAAGGGACACTGTATTGATTGATGGAAAGTGCCTGTTTCCAGTCACCTTTAGGGTCAAATCTATTATTTTAACTGCTCCCTTGTGTATAAAAGATAGAAAATATTTGAAACCAGGTTGTTGCAAGGTGAACTTATCTTAAACCCGGAAATTACTTTGACCGGGAAGAATTGAAATTGAGATGAAAATCTAATGTTGAAATCATAAATTTTGTTAAAAAACTCTTTATAATATCTTCCTAAGATAGAAATATGGAACAATAGCGTCGATGTGAACACTAATGTTATCAAATCTACGTTTCGCGGTACATCTCAGATAGATAAGGTAGGTATCCAAGGCGGAGATTTGTACCAAAGTTTTTGCATTGTGCTCGCCTATGTCAGAATTAACCATAATTTATATATAGATACTAAACACTACCCACACTCTACTATTGCTAATAACCACCACCACAAGTAATACAAAACAACCAAATACTACTAATACTATTACTAACTTTTCCAGACACCTTTGGGCTAGCCCAACATGTTTGGTTTCCCATATCAACATTTTCTTAAGAGTTTGCAATTTTATCAGGCAATATTGAGAGAGTTGAATGTATACTATGGTCAGTACATAATGTACCGAGTTAAAGCCAATTTACACAGACGAGTGGTAAGCGGTAATGGTAAGAGGAAAACCATGTGGCTTGTCCCATTTACACAGCGCGCAGAATTCGCGAGAGGTGTGGTCGGAAAGTATGGCTTGTAGGCCTCGAGGCTAGTGCATGCGCAGGCACTGATGTCCTGGACTAGACATTATGACTGACTGTCATTAGGCCTAGAGCAGTAGCCTATGACAGGCCTGGTTTTAGAGGGACTAAGTTGCCCAATAACGTCTTCGTCTGTGTAAATTGGCCTTTAAGCCTTGTTGACAAATTTTGGTCCTGCACTACTACTACTACTATCATTAAATGAGTGGCAATGCAAAAATAATGCATGGCAACTTGTAGAAAGTTGCGGGAGGTGAAGGACAATGTATGCAAAAATTAAACCTGTTGAAAATTGTGCCTGAATTTCAAATTTGTGGATAATATGCGTGGACGCTGCAAGTACGTGCTAGCGTGGGGCAAATTGCATGTAATTCATGACTAGTTCACGGTATATTTTGCACACAATGAATGTGCATACTTTATGCTAAATAATATGCTTATAGGTTTCCAACGCATACAACATGAACTAGTGTACATAACAATGCGGGTCGTAGTGTTCACACATAGCGTGTACAATTTGTAATATATGCATGACAATACGTGGCATTAAACGGCACACATTGAATAAGGAACAGTGCAAACCAAAATTTGTCAACAGGGCATTAAGTGTTGATCCTTTTCTAAGGATTATTTTTAAGATTTCAAATTAAACTACCACCACCACTTTACAACTGTAATTCACAATAATAAATAAATGTACAAAAACAATACAATACAAGCACAGCACAGCACAAAATTATAATTTGGAATGCAAAAATAAATAAGTATGCAAGAGTATGTTTTACATGGCAGTCAGCATATTGTGCGCAATATAAACAGCAATAGTGTTACGATTTGTTTGGCATACAAGACAAGACAATATAGATATTTTTCTGTGACATTACGCTTTCACAATTCTTATCAGAGAAATGTAAAAAGGCTACCTGGAGTTAAATGAGTTCAGACCACTCTTGCAGATGGTGTTTAAAACTGATTATGAAGTCTCCACTTACAATTAGCTTATCAAGCCTCACCCAGGAATTTAATATTCATGTGAGAAAAAGTTAGTCTCTTCGTTTTGATATTAATACAGTTAAAGGTCGTCAAATGAATAAGATATACAAATTTACCTCATTGTCATGGATGTTTTTCTTTTTTAAATCGCAAAAATATGGAACAATCCATTTCATAATAGGGTTTTTATCTGGTGGTATTTTTCCATATGAATTTCTATGTTACAGATACATTTAAGAGAACAAACCGTAACACTAGCTGTTAGAATATGCTGGTAGGTAATTCTATGTGAGCTGCAGAGCAATAAGCAAGCTTGTGAAAAAAAACAAGTACAACATTTTACCTTTTGTGGGTTTTGCTTTCCGATCGTTTTGACTATTAATTTTAAAAAATAACATTGTAAAAAAATGTATGTTCTGTTAATATTCTGATTTAAAAAAAGAATTGCACAAGATAAGTATTAATGGTTCACAGAATAAGCCAATTTCACTTGGAAGTGTGAATAGGCTCTAATTCCTGTGACTGAATTTTAAAATTATAATAACACCCCTTTCACACTGCCACTAATTTTGAAAAAGCAAGAACTTGTACACCAGATTTATATAGTTACATATTGTTTTGAAAAATCTGATATTTAACAGTCATCTGTGAAATCTTACAGTAGTAGGCTCATTTTAATGTAGTGTGAAAAGGGTGTTACATGAAGTAAATACACTAACCAATTTCCAGTCTTTGCTTTGTCCCATTCTCTTTTCCATTCACCTGATGAACTCTTGTGGCGTGCCATACGCTGCTCGTCGATTTCGTCCCTTTCTTTTTTCCAGTTTTCATATCTCTTCCTTTCTTTTCCTGTCATGCTTATTTCTGTACTATTTTGTGCCTAAAAAATAATAATTTCAATTTAATTATTACAAGATTATTAATTTAATAGTGCGGTTTAGATTAAATGACTACAATAATCTAAAGCTCTGTATACACTTTTAAACTGACAACAAAATGTGATGCACCCATATATAGACATGATGATGTCATATCACTACCATATTTGGGCACATAACACTTTTGTCAAACTAGTTTGATAGTGTAGACAGAGCTTAAGAAATGTAAAAGTGTTTTATGTTATGTTTTAGAGATATGCGAGACACAAAAATTACAGAAAACGAAAAAAAAAAGATGATGATCTTTGACAATCACACGGGTCACCAATAATTTTTTAGTTTTAGAAGGAAGGAAGCTATTAACAACAACAAAACAGAGGGGTATGGGATAGTTTCCGTGAAAGAAAGTAGGAAAATGTTAAAGTGGGTTATTAAGATTGTTAATGTAGATTCAAATGGGAAAAAGATGAATGTTTAATGTTCTCTCTAGGACTTAAGATTAAGATTAAGACTATTAACACAAGCCTACACTAAAAAAAAAGATTAAATGTGCTATGTGCGTGTGAACAGAATGGTCTTCACTGGATGCAAGTTCCACTAAAATGTTGTCAAATTGCCAAACTAAATTGGATGTATACCACTACCTCAAACTTCAAAAGTTTATCAAGGTTCCCAAGCACATGACATACAAACAATGTTAAAAGCTTCATTATGAAACAGTTGTCAGACAAGTACGTCAAAGGTTATCACATTAGTAAGTACATGATAACACACATTCATTTAAAAGGTACATCAACCCTTACTCAACGCAACTACTATGGAATTATACATAAGATGTATTGTCCCCCAAAAACATGAAAAATAAAGATTAATAAAACTTTGAATATATTATTTTGTAGTTTTAATAAATTTAATTACTGCCATAGAAAAGAAAAGGAAAAATTAATGTTTTCACTTATAAAATGACAAAATAAATGGTTAAATTCTACCAAAAACCCATTGGCTGGCAGCCAATTTTTTTGCTTTAAATTACAGTTTTTTAGGTAAATACATTTTTTTTCCCATTCAATTTTTGATAAAAGTGGATAACTATTAGGTGACATTAAAATGGCATGTAAAAAAAATAATTGTTAAGAATTATTTTTTCAGGGGGACAATACTGTACATTTAAGATATGTTCATAATTTGGGAGAAGGGGCATTTATACCTAATTGAATATGTTAAATTTTTGTTCCACATGATTTTTTTATGTGCAAGTCAGGTATTATTTGAACACATAAAGACAATCAATAAACCGAGTAAAGAAATAATCAACAAACCTGTTGCCTTTGGTGTGCTTTCTGCCTAGCCACTAGCGTCGCAGCGTCTTCAAAGTCAGTGCCTCCATAGCTATGCTGGGTTCGTCTACTCCCGTACTGTTTTTGTGAACTGTCGTGTTGTTTAGGACTTCTTTTAGAAAGATCGTCCTCGTCTCTTGACGGATCATCCAAGAAATTGGTGCGACTGTAATGGGGCGGGGGCGACGTAACAGCACCTTGTTGTTTCTGTGAAAATGTGAAATGTTCTTTATCCAAACTTACATACATAAATTAAAAAATGGATTGGTTATAATAATTGACCTTTACTAAGGACTAAAATTCAATACAATATCAGTTTATGTAAAAGTAAAAGATGAACAAATTATATTATCATAATTAGCTGATTGGCTATGAAATGCCAGTGTCATTGAGGCCGTAATATGCCATTTAAAGCTCCACATGTGTTGTACCTGGTTTTCATACTGTTCTCTCATTGCTAGAATCTCTGCTTCTACACGGTCTATATTCTGTCTTCTTTTCTCTGACCATTCTTCCTAAAGTCAGAATTCAAAGAAAAGGTGAAACTTTAACATAAAACATTATCAATTATTGTATATTTTAATATTTTTCTTTAACAACAATTTTCATTTTTTATTAAATTCTACAGCTATATTTAAGCTTAAATTGGAACCTTGAGAATGTGTTTTCTGTAAAAACTTAATTTTTTTTTTTAAAGTGGATCTTCAATATAAACATCACGGTGATAGAATAATTAGCTTATATTGGTGTAATGCAAACATGTCATTGTTTGGTTAATCTTTGTATTTCATGCTATCGTGTGTTTTGAAAGTTGAACATTTATTTATAAAGTGAAAAATTTTAATTACAGTATTGTCGCCATGAATTGAAATTGAACCTTTTATTCATATATATGAATTTAAATTGAACCTTTTATTCATATATATTTCATATTTAGATCTTTTTATTTTTATCTATTCATTATTATTATAATAGTAAGATTATTTTTATTAATAATACAACCACAATAGAAATAAATTTATTAATTAGATTCGTTAGATTAGATTATTTTGTTTTTGTTATGGATTCTAATTACCAAAATAAAAAAAAAAATAAATAAAAAAATATTGTAATATATTAAATATAATAAATGTTTGAAATATTTATAATAGATATGGTAATAGATTTATAACAAACATAACATCTATTTTGAGATTTTAATATCTATAGTATTATATTGTGTGCAATGACTTAGTAGCTAATTTGCATAATTGACACATTGCATACAGGTGTATAAATACATTGCATACAGGTGTAAAATATTTATAAACTTGTTTTTCATGTACTACTGTAAACTAGAGGACATTCACATTTAAAGTAAAACTTAGTACATAATTTGTACATTAGCTTAGGTTAAATGATAAAAGTAAATTAATATACATAAACAATGTTATTAGGCTTTATAATATTTTAAATTTATAATATTTAATATTTTAATTAAATATCACCAAAATTAGTATGAAATAAAGTATTTATTTCAAAAAAATGTTCATTATGTCCCTTTGTTATACAATACTTAGTTTGTTTACCTCCACCACCATTTTTTTTGTTTAGTATTTTTATATACAGCAGTAAAAAAAAACTAATAATAATAATATTATATCAAAAAATGTGTATATTATAATAAAAACAAATGTTCAGATCAAAAACATAATAATGCTTAATATATGTAATGAAATATAATATATAGGGCCTGAAATAAAAATATGCTGTTAGAATTTAATTAGGTATATAGATAATAAATTATTAAAAAGAGTGAGGATGAATTTAATATTCTGAATTATTCTGATGGCATGCGATGCATCCACTCAGCCTGCAACCAAATACTGTTAGTTTTTCAAATAAAAATTAACTGAAAAAAATGATTATGTTAACTAATGCATATGCATGTATATATATTAAGGTTATAGAGTTCTAAACATGACATAATGATACCAGTGAATCTCTTACCTCTTGTTAAAAATGCGGCCAACAATTTTAACTTCAAACCAAATTTTAATTACAGCATATGAACTGATGTATGTAAATTGTAATATAATTACAATGCTCATAATATTATCATTTCAGCGTTTTTTTTTGTCAGTATATCTGATTTGAAACTACAGTAATCATGAAATTTAAATGTGTGTCGGACATTGGACTACTGATCGTGAGAATTTGAATCTAAAGTTTGTCGCATTGGAAAGACACCGACATTTGCCTCTCTCCACCCAGGTGTACAAATGGGCACCTGGTATAGGTCCAAACACAACTGCGCTGTTTACTTCTGCAACATTATGGTAGTATGTTTCCAGATGTGTTCGGTATAAAACATTACTGGGATAATAATATGAAATGCTTAGAGGCTTTGCGCATTAAACGTTTTAAGATTAACGTATAATTATTTATGAAATCAATTAAATGGAATAATGACCACGTTTTGAGAGGTACGTAGACAAGAGGAGACACATGGTATCATGATGTTATGTTTGAGTCTATAATAAAGCTCTGTCTACACTATTAAACTTTATGTGACAACAAAATGTGATGTGCCCTTATATGGACATGATGATGTCATATTACTGCCATATTTGGGCACATCACTACCATATTTGGGCACATCACACTGTTTTGATGGTGTAG
This sequence comes from Antedon mediterranea, assembly GCF_964355755.1. NCBI lineage: Eukaryota > Metazoa > Echinodermata > Crinoidea > Comatulida > Antedonidae > Antedon > Antedon mediterranea. The sequence goes on along the minus strand of NC_092679.1, from coordinate 6,471,277 downwards.
ACAGAGCTTTATACAATAAACAGCAGTGCATTATTCCATAGGAAATAAAGATAAAGTTGCACATTCATTCCAAACAACAACAAACATCACAATCTTGTCAATCAAATCCATAACATCATTGACAGGGACAACTTTTGGAGAGGATGAAGAATTCAGAATAAGGAAAAATGCATAGTCTATCATCTACAGTACTTTGATAGGCATCAGCAGGATTTTTATAATGGAGGTAAACTAATTTGTTTGAGGGAAGTAAACAACATCCATCTTGGTATAATCAGACATAAACAATTTTGCATAAAATTACGTATTTGGAGATAATTATAATAATAATAAAACATTAATATTCCGCCAAAATTAATTTGTGGGTGAATATTTTTTAGAAAAGTGGAAGTTAGTTCCAAAGACAGGAAGGAAGGAAACAATAAGTTTGTCTCAGTAAGTCTTAGTTCAGAAACATGGAACAGACGGCAATTAATTTTTCAGAGGAACGTCGGTGAGATGGAATAGATGGGCTTAATTCCAGTACAGATGGGCTTAAACTCAAACAAGAGCAGAGTTCCAGGATTTTAATACCAGATTTATACAAACTCTCATAATATGCAATTAAGATGCACAGAAACACATTTTATTTATCGATCGACTTGTTAGTTTTTAAAGTTGTCCATAAATAACATATTACTTTTACTGTAACCTCAAAATGCAACATGCAATTTCAGTATTAAATACACCAATCAAAACAATGCACTGCTATTTTTGGTAATAATATGAAAAATAAAGAAACAAAAAGAAGAAGATGCGGTTATTAAACTAATGATCTACAGTATATTCTGAATGCAGAGGCTAAAAAGCAGGTATTGTATACATTTTGATAATAACTTAGAACGCTGTTGTAACTCCAACCGTTTACCCGAGGATTTTGAGCTGGGTTACCAGGGACTCGTTGGTCAACTGGCCCACGATGATGGCCCGTTAGCCTTTGCTGCACACCCTCAAAATCCACCTCCACATTCAGAGTCTGAAATAGTAGGTCAAAGAGCGAGTTTGAAGAAAGGATTTGTGGAACAAAAATGTATTAACAATATCTTGAATTAATAAGTAAAAAATCTGTTCTAAATTGTGAATTTAATTAATCAATATTTAAAATTATTCTTCAAGGTACATTTAAGTTTAACTGTATTATTAGTAGTAATTAACATGACAATGTATGGCTAGTTTACACTGCCAAAAGTTTTTCTGGTACCAGTTGACAAGCAGAAAACATCTTCAATTAATAATCAAAAATAATTTTCCATCTGCATTACAAAGATACACAATAAATTTATCTATGATATAAAAATGAAACCCAAATATTAGTTGAACAAACTACAGTAAGTATCTAATAAGGTTGCGTTCACACACAAAAAATGTCTACAATGAATTTGAATGTTACTGGCATAATAATAATAAAATCTAGTAATTAATATACAGTATAAACACACTATCTTTAAAACATCACAATATATAAATGAGTGTACTGTAGATGAATAAGTATAGCTGATCGCCATAGCAATCAACTATGTTAAGTTTTGACAGTATAACATATTTTAGGGGGGGGGGGGGGGATTTTGATAAATGTAACAATTGAAGCCACAACATGCTCTCACTGTTTGATATTCATTAAACAGAAGTATGTATCACAGTTTCAGATTTGCCCAGCTTGTTCAGAATATGTAAATAATGAATAAATAATGAGAAACTAAGGTTTAAATACTGTACAATGCATGCACAAACTAATTTTAAAATTTGATATCATTATTAAGCAATGCCGACAATAAGGGAGGCACACAATAAACTAAAGTATTAGGCCTAAAATTCAACAGCAGAAAGGTTTATGGAAAAAACAAAAAGGCTATATACTGTATTTTAAATGTTGATTTAAACATCAGGCATGGTATCCATGTACCACTATTAAGGAACACATTTTGGGTGAAAAAATGTCCCTTATGTGGCCATTTAAACAAAAATATATACTGTATTCATGTTGCAAGAAAGTGTCGCCTAATAAGAGTGTTATTTTTATTTTTATTTTACTACCACTTATTTGAAAAATTAAAAAAATTAGTCAATTTAGTGTAAATCACAAAAATGCATATACACCATATATGGAATTAAAACCCTACCTTATGTTCTTTAATTTCAGTAACACGGGTCATGTGACCACTTTCAGAGTTTTCTAAAGTTACTATGATATCCTTTTGTACGTTAAAATTAAAACAACAGAACAAAAAGAGTAAAAACATCATAATTGAAGATATTGGGTATGATATTTGTTTGGTAACTATTCTAAATTTCAATCCACAATAATATTTATTAATAAGAGTAATAATAAGTTAGAACAATTAGTATCTCCAGGGAACAGATCCATTAAAGTCAGCACTCAATCTTATGAGGTGTAAAATGTTAAGTAAACGTGATCCATTATTATTTCGTTATTTAAGAGGACTGTATATAACAAAGCTTTAAATATAACTATTTGCAGTAATACCCAAAATAATCAAAGATGTATTGTCCCCTTGAAAAAATAATTTGTAAAATATTTTGAAATATGCCATTTTAATGTCACCTAATAAAACTATCCACTTTGACAAAAAATTGGATTTTAAAAAAATGTATTTACCTAAAAAACTGGAATTTAAAGCAAAAAAATAGTCAAATTGGCTGCCAGCCCATGGGTTTTTGGTTGGGTTTAACAATTTATTTTGTCATTTGTTAAGTGAAAACATTATTTGTTTCCGTATTTTTTTCTACGAAAGTTTAATAAAACTACAAAATAACATATTCAAAGTCTGATTTCATTAATCTTCATTTTTCATGTTTTTTGGGGACAATACATCTTTAAATAAGTTCACCTTACCACCTATTAGTATATAGAATTTTCTCTTAATAGTGTACAGTACTGTATATACAGTAATTAAACTATAGGAAATATATATTTATTTAGTGTTTATGCTTTTTTTTCTACGCTACCTTTCCACTAACATCTTCAGATACCCTGCGTCTTGAAAACCTGTCCTCTTTTATGTAAAGGTCATTAACAACCGTAAACTCCTGATCATCAAGAGAAACATTACAAAAACATGAGAGTGCCAAATTAAATAGAATGCAAAATTCATTCATTATTTGTTTTATAACACACCTACTGTTGTAATATAAACTTTATCTAACTATAGTCTGTTGCTTCTATCAATATCAAAGGCTGGCCATTCAAAAAAGCAGCTCTCATATTTTAACAGACAGTGGATTACAGCAGTTGTAGATGGCGCACACTATTAACCAATATCAAATAATATCTCTAATCGTTATAATGGGAGAAAACAATGTATAGTATGCGACATTTGAAATTAATCTATCAAATGGCAAGGAAGGTGTGTTTATAAAAGAATAATCCCTTTACGACCTCTGATAAAAGGGTCTTTCACCCCTGCCTGTCAAGCTCCAATTAAAGAGCTTGCTTGTACAGCATTAGCAACTTTTCTTTTCGTGGCTCGGCATGAATTTTTAAAGCTGCTAGCCTTGCTCTGTGAAAAACATCAGATAGTACTGTATATGATAACACTCACTTTTCTTAATGTATGTAACAATTTCACTGTATTACCCCTGAATAGTATTTCTATGTGAAATATTATTTCCTGCCTTGATGAATGGAAAATGATGTAGTTGAATGTGAGCCTGATATTAAACCTACTTCTTCTTGGTTGGGATCGGATATTAAAAAGCATAAATTATATAAAATGAAGATGTGAATGCTACCAACAATTATAACAAAAATGATATTTTTGTTGTTTACCATAACAACAAAATCAATATACATTGTAAGTAAGTGCTGCATGTCGGTGGTCTGTGGACATGTTTGACAAAAAAATCAATTTATGGTAATGAGTGGAAAAAAAAGTCATTGGGGAGTTGCTCGCTGTTGGATGAGTATGAAAAAACACACAAAAAAAGTAATATAAATCATATTAATAACTGCCACCAGCTCTCTTGAAATTTGTCAGAGATACTTAATAATAATTCATTCTGAAATTTTCAGAAAACATTGTTTCAGTCAAAGGATTATTTTTAACAGACTAAAGGTCTGTCTACTATCAAACTTTATGTGACAAAAAAATGTGATGTGCCCATATATGGACACGATGATATCATATCACTACTATATTTGGGGATATCACTACCATATTTGTGCATATCACACTTTCTTGTCAAACTAGTTTGATAGTGTAGACAGAGCTTAATACTCTTTAATAGAGAATATATTCATAGTTAGAAGTACTTACCATTTTCCTATCGGTGGTTGGGCCATATGCATTTCGTCCAGCATTGTGAAGTCTGAGTGCTGAACTTGGCGGACTTGTGAGATTTCCTATTGATTGTTGTTGCGGACCCTGTGCAAATAAAAATATAAATGAAAAACTAAATACCTGTATAATAATTCATTAATTTATAAACACCTGCAGTTAGATTGGACATGCATTGAAAAAAAAAATCTACTTTATTTCAAAATGTCAATGACTTTGCTTAAAGATATATTGTACCCTGAAAAAATAACTAAAAAACATTTTTATTTGTTGAATATGCCATTTTAATGTCACATAATAGTTATTCACTTTTACCAAAAATTGGATAAAAAAAACAAATTATTTACCTGAAAAACTGTAATTTAAAACAAAATAGTTTTAACGAATTACAAATTTCTTCAAGTTTATTGAAAAATATAGAGGGTACTATATTGGCTAATACGGTTAAACCATTGTTTTTCCATTACCTGGTAAAATCAGGTATGCGCAGTTCAACGAAATTTGTTTATACAGTGAAAGTCAGTAAAACAATAACCTAAGCAAAAATGTTTACATATTTTCTTTCTTTTCATAAATCAGGATTGAAGAAGACATACATTTAAGTATTTCTCAACTAAGTACAAAGATTGATCCAACCAAGGTGATCATAACACAAGAATTCTAAACCCTAAGAATTAGTACAGCTGTTCTGACCACAAGATAAATCATACCATCTACTGTATACAGCAATAATGATAAATGCTTTATTTTTAAACATAGGAATGTATTATCGTCAGGTATCGCCTTTTATAAAGCTCTGTCTACACTATCAAACTAGTTTGACAACAAAACTGTGATGTGCCCAAATATGGTAATGATATGCCCAAATATAGTTGTGATATGGCTTCATCATGTCCATACAATTTTTGTTGTCACATAAAGTTTGATTATTCAACAAAAATGTTCTAAAAAAAAAAAGTTATAGACAGTTAGCAATCACAAGCGAATAAGCCATCGCTTGTGATTGGTCAATTCACTTGCGTTGCGTTACGTCCTTGTGTTGCGTCGCTAGTGGGAACCAAGCATAAGTGAGACATAAATGCGTTTATTTAAATGGGTACCATATGTAAAGTGTCGTGACTTACCCGTGTAACTTTTAATGTAAGCTCTTTGCTTTGTTTTTGTAAGTTTATAAGTAGATCAACAATCTGGTCTCTTGTGAAACCTCTCACACATGTGTCATTTATGTATACCATCATGTCTCCAGGTTGAAGGCGACCATCCTGTGTTTGAAAGTTTACAAAATTTAAATACATTTCCCATTGTTAAATATTACTTTTTAAATGTAGTAGTGTACACTACAACAACACATATTGGAGTTGTAGCTTGGTGGTTAACAGGCTTGCCTTCAAATTCCCAGGTCAGGGGTTCAATCCTGAACTAGTGTCAGGGTTGTAACTCACGACTCTTTCAACTCCACTCCCTAAGCCTCAAATGAGACAATAAATTATTAAATAAATATCCTGTAATTGGCAAGTAACTCAACAACATTTTTTTATTTATTTTTTTTCTAAATATTTCAAGTTGTATTTAATAAAAATATTTAAGTACAGATACTAATAATATTAAAGTTTATAAATTTTAAATACAACTTTAAGATCGATGTACGATTCAAATTCTATTTATCAGTAGATGTTCACCAAGTGATGGCAGCAAACACTTTTTTCAGGTTACAGAACTTTGAATATTTTTAAAATTAATAATTTATTATATGTTTATTTTATCAAATGATATATTTTAAAGGTTTGCAAAACTGTTATAAACTTTGATTGTGCAACTTATGAAATGTAAAATGTTATATACCAAATTATAAAATGGGTTCAAGGATGTAGCCAAGCAGAAGTGTCGAAATGAGGCATGTGTGCACTCTTTATTTTGTCACTATCATGCACTGGAGTGCAAAAAATGCGCAGCAAAAAAGCATGCGTAAATCGAATGGCAGATTACCGATTACTCTAGATGCTGGATGCAAGATTTATGAACCGTTAGTCTGCACCGCGGCTCCATTAAATAAAAAATGTATATCTTGTCATATCTGGTACACAACTGTTTTGGTAGGCTTTCGTGTTTGTGCGTTAGTGGAGATACGGCGCACTCTTGGGTATTCACAATGTCGTTCATGTTGCACCATTGTAAATTCCCTCAAGTGGGCCGCATCTCCACTAACGCACTGTGATTTGTGCATTATTTGTATAAAGTCACTTAGACAGTCACTTACCTTAGCAGCAGCTCCACCAGGAACAATAGTTTTAACAACTACGCCGATTCCTTTCTTTCCAACTAGTCCAAACCCGAGACCACTACCTTCGTTGCGTAGTTGTATACATATGTACTTCTCACTCTGTTGTTGCGCCCCAGGGGGAGATCTAGTATCTTGGGGAGAACGGCTGCTATTTTGCGGTGGTTGAGAACGAGCACTATGAGGAGATGTACGCTCCTGCGGCGGATATGGAATCTGTAAAAATCATGTAGTGCAGCATTTGCATAATAATGTACTCCATGTATGATGGTAGAGGGTTATTGCTTGCCTACCCATTTCTAGGTCATGGTTCATATCACATTACAGGAAGAAATGGAGCGTCTAAATTGGCTATTTTTCGAAAAGCATATGACATGCGCAGAACCCATTATTCGACTCTGCGCATGTTTATTATGCTATAGTAACCATTTATGTCAAAAATAAAAGGGATGTATAGGGATTTTTCCTGTATATATTCCATGTAGAGGTATTTTTTCAAAAAATGTGCTCATTTTTACCCTTTTATTTTTTGACATAGGTAGATACTACCATTATTCGGCATGCGAAGACGCAAATAATTTGTTCTGCGCATGTTAAATCAATGTATATTTTAAAATTCAATATTTTGGCCATTTTCTGTAAAAAAAAAATTAGAGAGTTGGATTTTTCTCAACCGTGGGATTATACTGCATCATATAAAGTATTTAAAATACCTGTTGAAAAGTTGGACTGGCCGACATTGCTTTAGAATCAGTATCTGGGTTATTCGGTGGTTTAATGTCTCCTTCTCTTCCTGCTGCTCTTAATCGATCTTCTTCAATTTCCTAAATAAAAATTTATCAACTAATAAATCATCTTGTATTGAAGTATAATTTAATTTTGTTGCAGAATTAAGAAACATTAAAATATTTAATATAATGTGAATCTGTTATTGAAATATGCAACAAAAAAACCCAAATGCAGTCATCAATATACAGCCTATAACCCAGTTCAGTTAAAACATGTGTAAGGATGTGGACGACAACACAAAAGGAAAAACACGCCTTTTCTCACTTTTACCACGGTCCGGTGGTGTATTTGGTTTTAATTTGTTTTTAGCATAACAATAGAGATCAGTATGGTCCTGAAAACCACAAAATAAATACAATGAGAAACAAAAGTAAATAATATTCTAAAATACAAGCCAATTCTTAGTAACGACCTCACTTAACAGGCGACTCTAATAAAAAGGATTCTCTCTGAGGACTGCGACTATTACGTCAAACGGCACGTCTACCTAAACAGCCTCTGTATACTTTGTTAGAGTATACAAATACCTAATTAATTACCTACACAATTGCATCATAAGTGCCTGAATATTACTATTATATTACTAGAACAAATGCATGTTGGAATTTACTCACACTATTTGAATACTAAACTTAGTCTATTCATTGAATCAAGGAGTTATAATCTTAGGTTTGTGTAAAATATATAAATAACAAATCCATGGGCGCAGCCATTTTGTATGATAAATAGAGGGCGCACTACATGACGATCTATCACGAGCATGGTAGCCTCGTGTGTACAAATTAATCAAGTGTGAACTGTAGGATGAACTATTTTATACAAACTGTTAACTAGAAACTATCTTCTATAAACTAAACATTACTAAATCTATCTAAACATATTTTGTTAATACAAAGAAGGTTTATCACAAAAGTATATATTATAACATTATATGGCATAAAATCCTAGTTCAAAGATTGTAACACAATACTATTCAATAGGCTTCCTAACTGCACATTCCATGAGTCAAGGTTAACCCAAAACAAATGTCTAGGCCTATGAATGCAATCATCTTAAAATACAACATTAATGTTTCTTAAACATAACAGAATCTTATAAATGTATAACAAAGTAATATATGTATAAAGTAGAGCAATTACCTTTTAATCAGATCTTTAATTAAATAAGAGACAAAACTATCTGCTTCCTTGACCGGTTCATGAATACAAAAGAAAGCAAATCATTTGAAAAAGACTGTTACAATTATAGGGGGCAGTAACACCTATAGGGGGCAGTATTTAATTATCACATGATTAGATTAATCCCCACACTCCCCTGTTTAAGCTGAGTTTGTCCTCAAACTTAATATTATTCACAACAAGAAGAATCTTTTCAGCATTTTCAGAGTCAATGCCAGCATCATCAGGCCAGTCAGGGTAAACGTCCCCAGTACCATCGTCTTCAACAAAGGACTCTACACATTCCCCTTCGGCTCCCACAAAGTGTCTCATCTTCTTCTCTGGGAGAACATATACTGTGTTTCCATTACCATGGGCAGCACGCCTAGTTGCTTCTAGTTCGGCTCTTAGCTCATCAACCGTCCTCTGCACATCTCGCAACGATGCCTTGCTTGCCATCACTGATCTCTAATGTTAAAGCCAAATACGATCCACGATCCCACTTCTGACACCAAATTGTAAGGATGTGGACGACAACACAAAAGGAAAAACACGCCTTTTCTCACTTTTACCACGGTCCGGTGGTGTATTTGGTTTTAATTTGTTTTTAGCATAACAATAGAGATCAGTATGGTCCTGAAAACCACAAAATAAATACAATGAGAAACAAAAGTAAATAATATTCTAAAATACAAGCCAATTCTTAGTAACGACCTCACTTAACAGGCGACTCTAATAAAAAGGATTCTCTCTGAGGACTGCGACTATTACGTCAAACGGCACGTCTACCTAAACAGCCTCTGTATACTTTGTTAGAGTATACAAATACCTAATTAATTACCTACACAATTGCATCATAAGTGCCTGAATATTACTATTATATTACTAGAACAAATGCATGTTGGAATTTACTCACACTATTTGAATACTAAACTTAGTCTATTCATTGAATCAAGGAGTTATAATCTTAGGTTTGTGTAAAATATATAAATAACAAATCCATGGGCGCAGCCATTTTGTATGATAAATAGAGGGCGCACTACATGACGATCTATCACGAGCATGGTAGCCTCGTGTGTACAAATTAATCAAGTGTGAACTGTAGGATGAACTATTTTATACAAACTGTTAACTAGAAACTATCTTCTATAAACTAAACATTACTAAATCTATCTAAACATATTTTGTTAATACAAAGAAGGTTTATCACAAAAGTATATATTATAACATTATATGGCATAAAATCCTAGTTCAAAGATTGTAACACAATACTATTCAATAGGCTTCCTAACTGCACATTCCATGAGTCAAGGTTAACCCAAAACAAATGTCTAGGCCTATGAATGCAATCATCTTAAAATACAACATTAATGTTTCTTAAACATAACAGAATCTTATAAATGTATAACAAAGTAATATATGTATAAAGTAGAGCAATTACCTTTTAATCAGATCTTTAATTAAATAAGAGACAAAACTATCTGCTTCCTTGACCGGTTCATGAATACAAAAGAAAGCAAATCATTTGAAAAAGACTGTTACAATTATAGGGGGCAGTAACACCTATAGGGGGCAGTATTTAATTATCACATGATTAGATTAATCCCCACACATGTTTATGCATTCAAAATACATATGTGTTCAAAATTAATGTTAGAACTATTGGAAAGATGCCAAATAATTCTCTACATATTTCTTCTAGCAAGTCACACACAATGCATCTGGATTTAGACTCTTAATCCAGATGTTCTATATATTTTAGCACTACAGTGGTACAAATACAATGCATCAGGATTCAGTTTAGACTCTTATTCCAGACTCTTGCAGACATGTTGTGAACTAATAATAATCACCTGATGTCTTTTTATGCGTTCTTCATTTTGTTTTCTGATAAGGTCAATTTTACTTGACAACAGGTCTTCTTGTTCTTCTTTGCTTAGGATGTCCAGTAGAGTAAAATTCTTGACCATATCGTTTAATTGCTGAGCCAGCTAAAACAAGAGTATAATTTAAGATTAAATTAAAATTATGTGAATGAACTGAAAGTTTTTTGTTTGTTTTTATTTTTACCATATTTAATGAAGGTGATCCATTCAGCAATTGCTGATCATTAGGGACCCTCAGAGGTTCACAAGACAAACATATACATAAGATGCTCTACATAAACAAACTCTTATTAGTGTCTTTAGGAGTGGAGTTGTAAGTTTGTCCTTAGAAAAAAATCTGACATGGGACTTGAACCCAGGACCCTTGGAGTGGTATCCAAGCATCATGACCACTAAGCCACAACTTTACAAAGTAAAGCCCATTTCCCAAAGACAAATGTATTTTCATGAATCTCATGCCATATTTTATTTAATCAGGTGTTTTACTGTATGTGCCACCAATCCACACTTAAGTTCTGTCCACACTATCAAACTAGTGCCCAAATACGGTAGTGACATGCCCAAATACAGTAGTGATATGACATCATTTTTTGTCACAAAGTTTGAGAGTGTAGACAGAGATTTAGGAATGATGAATGTAACTAATAGGTTTAATGCTTATTTCAAATGACCATACTCTAAATACAGTATATTCTATATTAAAGATGAACAGGACTAATTGGATGATTGAGTTCACAATTTAAACAAAGAAGTTATCCCTAAACAGAATGCTATTTGTCTCGAGGAAGACCAGATGTTACATTCATTATATGTACTTCAAATAAAAATAATTAAATAGAACCAACATGTATGTACATTAATTCTAACAATGATTTATGGTTAATAATTTTATTCTTCAATTATGTTGGCAACACAGGATTCAACCCCGTATATCAGAGTTGATGGTGTAAAAGCACTTAGAAACTCTATTACAGTTAAAGCCAACCATTATCAACCATAATGAGGGATCACATGTTCTATAATTCAGCTATTAATTTTTCATTTTAAATATTTTTATTGAATTTTTTTAAAGCAAAGTTCCATAACATACAGTTTTCACATTTGGTTTCAAATGTTGTTTTCTATTTAATATTAAGATAAAACATGATTCATTTAATGGAACTGGGTTAGAAAGATCAATGCTAATAGGAAACAGATGACGAAAGATGTTAAAAATATACTAAACCAGCTACAGTACATTGAAGCCCAAATTAGGATCACTAGCAGGGAGATGTATCTCCCATTGCTATTACTACCACTATAGATTATTACCAGGTTCAATAATCTTTAATATTTTTAATTATTTTTAAAATATCTAATATTATACAAATAATGAATGTTTATGAGTGTAATGGTACAAATAATGGCACGAGGTGAATGATGAAAGGTTATATTTCAACGAGGCGATGAGCCGAGTTGAAATATAACCTTTCATCATTCACCAAGTGCCATTATTTGTACCATTACACGAATACAAAACATTCATTATTTGTTTTATATAACATCTAAATAAATTCTAGTTATTTGAATCAAATAAAAGGTAGCCCTAGCCAAAGTTTACTACATTTCATTCACACACATTGATTAAAAACAGTAACATTTCGTTTTAAATAATTTTATATTAAATTTTATTTTTATATTGATTTCGTAAACACACCTACTTTTGTGTTAATTATGTCAACAAACGACCAAACAATCCTAGGCCTAGCAAGGCTAAAACGCCTAGGCTAGGCCTAGCCTAATACTAGCATGGCCTAGGCTAGACCTAGTAGCCTAGTACTAGCTTGGCTGAAAGGCAAAACTTCGACAGACAATTGGAACTTATCTAAGCTAATTATGGTTTTTCCAACAATTCCACGTCCTGTAGGGATGTCCCCATTAATTAATCAAAATCCTAAAAACGATCTAAAGCTAATTTAAATGCCTTTTTGAATGAAATTAGTACATAATGTCCAAATCGTACACAAATATCTGCTGCTGTTGCATATCTCGCGGTGGTGTTTACAAATGAAACTCAGACCAGACGACAGGTGGCGCTGTTGTATTTCACAGTACATAGCCATATCATAGGATAATTTGTGTACTAGATTTTTTTTCATCCGCGAGACGTTTTTTTTTTCGTACACAAAAATGTTTCAAAAAGTACTATTTAACGATCGTTGAATAGTGCGTACTATTGCACGCCATGTGACCCACATTCGTCCAATCAAATGACAGGAATTTATTTAGGTGTTATATAAAATCACATAAGACATAAATAAATTAAACTTACTTAAATGAATAATTAACCAAAAAATGTAGTATTTTAAAATAAATATAAAATATATGCATAAAATATTGTAACATGGAGTTATAAAATTAGATCAGTCATATACTACAGCATTACTTATCAGGAATGCTAATGCTAAAAATGAACACAAAGAAAGTGAAGAAAAGCAAGTGTGTTGTTAAGTAGGCAGTTAATACTAATTGCTTAGACCATAGAGAACTCTATGCTTAGACTCAGTGTTTGAAACAAAAGAACCGTTATAAACAAGACACTCCAATAATGATCATGTCAACATCCTAACAAAGTGCATTTTGTAAGGTATGTAACTATGTTATTAATAATAATATTAATACAACTGAAATTTGTTATAACTTAAACTTCACAGTATGTGACAAGCATATGTCATTTTTCCCATATTGCATTGAACTTCCTGATAAATTATTGTATCCTTTTACTATTAAGAATACTTTTTAAATAATTTTAATAGTACCTAATATTACGTCGTCACTGTGATCATAACATAATAGACACATGAAATTCATTTTTATTATACAGTAAATATGTTGTAAGTATCTTTAAAGTGAGAAATAATTGATATAATACAACAGCTCCTTGGGACATCCCTCAGGGGGACATCCGTAATTTATACAGTGTTACTACAACGGGACACATTCCAGTGTTTAAATGAGGGAAATTACAGTATGTTTGAAAAATTCTGTACAGCACAATCCCTAAATATAAATCTGGGGACCCCATTATTAAAAGGGTACACCCATATTTACTGCAACAGATTAAAACTCCTATTCAATGGGAATCCCTATTGAATCAATCTATTTTTTAGGAGACATCCCTAGTATATGGATCCTAAAGGTGTCCCCTTAATTCCACTACATTTGATAACACTATTTTCTTACCGGCATCTTTGTTACTAACTGTTCAGCCATGTTGTTCGTAACTCTTGGAAGACATGAATTATTATACACTGACCTGGAAAAAAAAAACAGGTCAAAGATTACAGTTTAAAGTCGTCACAAATTAGAACAAAATAGTTCAGAATGACTACTGGACAAAGAAAATACTTTTTAATGACATTTTTATATGTAAATTGATATTACCACAGAGTTTTTTTAAAAGGATGTTAAGATTAAAAAACAAGGAAATATATTTCCTGAAAGCCGAGACAGACGACAAACATATTTTCTGTCAAAGTTTGTATAGAGTACAGTTTGGTAAACAGATAATTGACTGTGTTATTAACAGATTATTTGCAAGTCGATAAAATCTGTTAGAAGACAGTTATTTTTATGTTGCCTGCAATAACAAACCACTGATTTTATTCTGCAAGTTAAATTATTGTCATTGGAAATTGCCTCTCTGTAAATTTCAATCAGAGTCAAAATGTTTCAGTTAAAAGTTAAAACTACAGTATATCATTTGTATAGGCCTAGTATATGTGTGATTTTTTTGCTTGCAAGTTTAACATAATGATAACAATAAAAATAATTACAATAATTTGTATTGCTTGTATTGTACTTGTAGTAAATTCTTGGTTTTTATTTTTTTACAATAGAATAGACCTTCCGAGATGATCAGATGGGTAATAATGTAGCCTAGGCCTAGTTCATAAATATAAATTGGTGTTTGGCCATTATTTTATAATACAGTACCTACAGTACCACTACATTTATAACAATTTCTGAAATGGCCTGGTAGGCCTAGTGTATAGGCCTAGGCCTATCTGTTACTATTTTGATATTAAACAACAAGAAAAGCTAGTCTAGCAGCTAGTAGTAGTAGGCTAGGCCTAGCCTAGTCTCTAGAGATAAAATGTCTAAAAAGGATGTTTGAACAATATATATATAGGTAACTTTATTCCAAAAAATGTAACAAAACCACGCACTGTGGATTTACAAAATCTGATACGTTCTTATATGCATGCATCCTACAACAACAAAAAATATAAAATAATGTAAAAATAAAAATTCAAAATAACAAAAGCCACTTATTTCTGTTGGGTGTCACGAAAGCTCAGACCACGAAAGCTCAGACCCCTTAAGACCTAAGATCACGAAAGCTAAGACCCAACACCTAAGATTACAAATACTAAGATATACTACAGATTAAAAACAATACTTGTTTATCCATACATAATTTTAAACACAGTAGGTTTCATTTATTACCATAAATATAATTTAATACTACCGCAAAACATAGATAAACTCACATTATTTTCGCCTGTTGAGTAAATGTATATTTTTTCTTTACAACAAACAAACTTGACGGGTTGTTTGTTGGTATATATTTACTCCATTGTGTTGGTTCAGAGGATATTTTTCTTACGCACCTGCCTTTCTTGTATTTTGACTCCAAATTTGTTGACTAACTTTATCCTGAACACCAAACTTTAAAATTAGGACTTATAAGTACTTTCAGAAGGAGAAACACATAATAACAAATAAATAAATCCTTTAAATTGATGATTTTACATATGTGTTTCTTTGTATACTGTAATGTAACTCCTCGAGCTCCCACCATGCTCAATGTTTTTGTTTCCATGGAGCGCCAAAAGAGCAACAATAATAGTACAAGCATAAAAACAGAAAGAAAACGAAACAAAAAAACTTATCATGATTTTTAAATTAAAATTTATTTGCCAGTATTTATTTCTTCGTACTTGCATGATTATACTATTATCATTACAATTTTAATTTTACATTGTTCCATCCACTCCACACTGTAGATGGACTCCACAGAGTTTTCAGCCCTATATATAATTTTTGCTCTTTTGACGTTCCATAGAAACAAAAACATTGAACATGGGGTAGGCCTACTGTAGTACTGTAGGCTAGTCATTTTGTGTGCGAGAAAAACATCTGTAAAATCATCAATTTAAAAATGTATTTGTTACTTTTTATGTGATTCTTTTTCATGAAAGTGCCAATTCTAAGGTGTGGTATTCAGAATAAATGTTGGGAGTTAAAATACAAGGCAGGTGCGAAAGATAAATATTTGTAATCTTAGGTGTTGGGTCTTAGCTTTCGTGATCTTAGGTCTTAGGGGGTCTGAGCTTTCGTGGTCTGAGCTTTCGTGACACCCTATTTCTGTTGCTGGCAATCTCACGCAAATTAATTATAGGTCGTTAAAATTATTTATCTTAAAATTTCTGATAAATAAATCATTTCTAAAATACATAACATTTTATTTTTGAAAATACAAATGAATTTATTAATCATACACATAGATAATATTGTGAAATACTTGTTGAAATCTACCTAGTATTTCAAGCTAGGCTTGCAAAATTCCAGCCCCATATAGGCTAGGCCTAGTAGTACAGTGATACCCAGTACAGTAGTGTGATCATTCATATCGGACTTTAAACAACAAATGCCTGTCTGACTTATGAAAGAGTATCATAGAATAGCTCGGCCTCTGTGTACAACAACCGGCCTAGGCTTAGCCAATTAAATGTAAAAACACTAGAACAAACACGCTAAATTCTAGTTTACGTAACAACAATTTGAATCACAAACTTAACTAGAATCGTTTCTAAACACACACAAGTAAAAAGTAAATAATTAAGGCAATAATTACCGTGTAAACACCAGTGACCTTTTCTCTCGCTCTCCCTAAAAAAAGCAGCTGGTCCGTCGAACCGCCGTCTTCGTCGTAACCGTCGACCTCAACCAAAGATATATATTCTTTGCCTCAACACAAAAAATGGGCGGGGCATGCAAACACGTTGTCATTTTAGAGTTGTTCTGGTGGTGGTGGCTGTCACAACAGTGTCAATTATAGGGACTATTAATTAAATTAAATAATAAAAATACCAAAAAAAAAACAATGAAAAAAACAAACAGACAAAATCACATTATATATTATTTCTTTTCTGTACTTTTACACATCAACAAAAACTACATTGAACAATAATATTTATTTGAACAAAATTGAAAACAAATTTACATTTACGGTAGGTTACAAACACCATAAATCTATAAATAACATTTTATTTAATACTAATCTTTAATACTAATATTTAAAAATTTGTTTTAATGCAAATTAAATGAAAGACGTAAGTTGTTTTGTATATAGGACTGTTTATTTAAATCAGTGGACCGGAGTTTTAAGGCAAACATTTTTAATTGCACTGGGCAGCTCATTATAGCAGTGCACCTGTCTTAGTTTAAAAGATAAAATAATGTATGATTAAATGATGAAGTATCTGAAACAATATTTACAGTATTGCTTTTTTTTTAAACCAAAAACTACTACTTCATTTGTGCTAAGTTTGACCTAGTAATGTATGCTCCACAGAATATATACTGTACATAACAGGAAAATGTAATAAGAGCATTTAAAAAACTTTTTATATTAATAAATCAAAATACATAAACAATATTGTTAAAATATGTACTTAAAGACACTAGACCTGCAATATTTGACTACTTGTAAAAATAATGCATATATATAACTTTAAAAACATTAAACCAGGTCATTGCTTGTTTTAAAGAGAAAAACAATGCACTACATCAGTAGCTCGCGTCAAAAGTTCTCTCGTTGATGTTTCTAGGCATACTTAGTTGGGCTAGTTTTATAGAAAGAGCGGTAACGTACGAACTAGTCTGACAATGTCGCGTTGCTGAATCTGCTAATACAAATTTGGCAAGACCTGGTATTTTATCTGAAAAGTTACGGTTTTTTTATTTGTTTACCTTTTGCGATCGAAGTGGGTGCATCACATCACAATATGAAAATATCAATTGTCACACAATGCATGTTGGGATTATAGCAGGCTGCTAAAATGATTAGAATCAACTTATTTTTCACAACTTTTAACCATTTAAAGGCGAAAAAAATTATAGCATTAGGTCCATATGGTACTTATTTTTACATAAAATGTAGTGTGTGACCTTAAATTAGGTAAAACGTAGGTCTAGTGTCTTGAATGTTTGCATACAATCAGGCCTGACACGTACACAAATAATATGCGTAACCAACCATCTGTGTCGGCAAAGGGGGGGGGGGGGGGTGTTGAGAGATAATATGACAAATTCTCCATCACTGTAGTTTTATGGCCTTAAATAAATGGCCTTGTGTCAAAGGTTAGGTTCAAAAGTTCAATACAGAAACAATTTTTTTAGTTATAATAATGTAACTTAAATTGTACAATATATACCTTATAAAAATATTATTCTGAAACTACTTTATATTTTAAAATTACACCCTGCAATGTTGAAGTTAAATAATATGACAGAATGCACAATTCCCCATTGCATGTTACTACTAATGTATACTGTACCGTATATCCTCTGGTATAATCCTACAGCTCTAGAACACGAAATTGGGCTGACTTTGTGGGGTGGGAATGTACCCGGGAAACCCTAATTCAGGAAAAAAAATTATTGGTAAGCATTTCTTATAAAAACTCATCTAAACTGGCTAGAGAGAGGCCTACATCCACATCAAAAGTCAATACTGGGACTATACAAGGGGATATGCCTGTTTGTGAAATCAGACATAAAGTAGGGAGTGGGATTTAGACCAGAAATGGGATGACAATTGGGAATATACGGTACATTTATTCTAGGCTATAGTCAAATTATGGCTAAAATGCATTGTTCCAACATTCTGCCATGCCTGAAACTAATAAACGCTGACATCTAATCTTATAATCTTTTATAAGTTTAATATTTTTAAAGTTTTTGGGTTGTATGTAGTAAAAATTATTTTCAAAGTAGTTTTACTTTTAGTGACTGATTTCACAAATCAATCAAAACAAACATAGAAAGATTTCTATCTGCATAATATATATATTTATATTGTTTTTCAATTGAATTGAACAAATATTATATAATCAAATACTATTGTCAATACTATATTATGTAATACATTTTCAACTGTAAAACTGTCAAATCTACTCCTTCAGCTGATCCTTTTCTCTGTTCCCATGTCAAAGTTCAAAGTTATAGATTCCATTATTTAGAAAATAAATGGAATCACAGCTTTTCTTGTTTTTGGATAATTGTCAAACTTTTCAAGATAATACCTAAAGAGAAAAAGACATTATACAGTAAAGCTCTGTCTACACTATCAAACTTGTTTGACAAAAAAAGTGTGATGTGCCCAAATATGGTAGTGATATGAAATCATGTCCATATATGGGCACATTACATTTACTTTAATAGTTTAGACAGGTCTAAAGATAATTTTTTTCGCCATGCACAAGTAACGTCTTATCCTATACTGTATGAAAATGTAATAACAACAACTAACAGTAGAACCTCTACTTTGAGACATCCTTATTTAATAAGGTCTGTGTGAACACAGTTTTAATTAAATTAAGCAACTAGAAATAAGGCATGGTGTGAACACAGTTTTTATTAAGCAACCAGAAATAAGGCATGGTGTGAACACAGTTTTAATTAAGCAACCAGAAATATGGCATGGTGTGAACACAGTTTTAGTTCATAAATCAGAAATAATTTAAGCGCTTACTGGTGATGGTGACAAGCTCTTGGTCCAATGTTGCACAGAGTAAAAAGAAAAAATGAAAATCCAGAGAAAGACCAATTGGCTATTGCAAAACCCAACCACTCCAGAATCTCGCCAAAGAAATTGGCACCTGACACATAGTTAAACATTCCACCTGAAAAAAGGGAAATATAACTGTAAATATAAATAAAAAATAAATCTATGATTCTGAATTGATAGCGAATCTAGAGTTAAGTGTACTGTACGTTATTCTCCACATATATACCAGTATCATAGGCAAATTCTGTGATACTGTGACACATGTATCATATGTGCTGTCTGTATTATGTTAAGGTTAGAGTTAAACTTATGGCCTACAGATAAAGGCTTCACATGTGATACTGTATTACAGAATTTGTCTATGACACTGGCATGGACTACTGGTACTAGGGCTACCCTAAAAAACAGGAGGGTGCTAAGCTATTCATTGTTTTGTAAAAGATTCTTAGAAAATGTAAGCATCTCTACCCCTGCCCAGACTGAGAATCTACTCCACCACACAGCAGTCCACATCAACTAAATTCATTTTACCTTTTGGTATCTTATATCCAGTCTCACCAGGTTTCCGTAAATTTCTGAGAATATAATCTGAGTGCAAATTAATAGACATCCCGGCAAAGAAAAGAAAAATACCTGGAATATGGATAAACAAAGCACTATAAATATATAATTAAAATATTTTTTCTGTAAAAATTAATGTCATGAGCAGTATACACAACAATTATACTGATTTCTATGTGGCTTCCTTCTAGAAAAACTAAAACTTTGACAACAGAAAGGATTTACTAAAGCATCTCAAAGTTATATGCTTATTATAATTCTGATGAATCTTTTAAACAAATTACAGATTAATTCTATATTTCACAGCCTATTATTATTATTATTAATATAATGTTGAAATTATAAAGAAAAATCTGTAAAACAAGATTATTAATCTTCTTTAAAATAATTATTCTTTTCAAAAATTCTTTATTAAAAAACAAACGTACCCACTAAAAACCTAGGATCCAAAATCCAACTACTTGGATATTCTCCATACATGGTAAGATACCTTCCTTGTATATATCCATTACACATACAAAACATAAGGGCCAGAACAAACGGTAGAATGGGAGTATCCTTTCCACCACGTATCAAAAACGGGAACACAAGGGCCCTAGTAAAAAAAATTCATTGTTATGAATTATAAACAATAGTAGAAAATTCCATTTTTAATAAAACAAAAATAACAAACATTAAAAAATAAACCAATTAATCAATTATAACCAAAAAGCTAGAACTCTAAATGACCTGTTCAGACATACGGCAGATTTACTGTTTTGCATCATAAACAACTCCATACAGATTTTGAACTCTAATCAATCAACAGAAACGGTTAAATTAGAAAAATTAGTAGCGATTTCCAAATTCATTTGGTACTAAAATAAAACTGACTCTTAATACCACTACACTGTGTAGTCAGATTACATTTAATAGTTGCTTTAGTTTTTATTTAAACAAAACATACCTTTGAAAATAGTGAATAATAAAGAGACCACATAGAATAACGTTGACTGGGTTCTTAGTCTGGGGACTATCTGTGAAGAGAACTAACGCCAGTGGTATTGACAATGCTGGAAGCTCTTGAACAATCCAGGCTACTCTCACATTAATCCTCATGGAGTCTGTGAGATGACCGTAGCGACCGTATGTTGCCTTAAACCACTGCAGCAGGCTCATAACGAAGATGGATAAAAACGCCAATGCCAACGTCATCCTTGAAATCAGCTGTTCTTCGGCTGGACTCTGCCCGCTGTTTATTATATACCACAGCATAATTACTCTTAGATAGTTGTCTCTGTGAATGAAAAATTGATAAATGTTTATGCTTGGTCAAATCAAGGAGCACTGTACTATATGGCCTGGGTATAAAATATGGGAAAAATAATAGGAGATGGGATTATACAAAATTAGGGGTGGGATTATACACAGATTGCATTAACAATGGAATTTATTAAAATCTTATGTCAGAATTCAGCCTACTGTTAGGGGGTTAGACTAAACAAATGCAAGGAATTATAACTTGGTCATACCCTACAGTACTGTATATGATCTGGCAACCTATTATAACTAAGTATCTGTGGTAGTATGAAAGAAATTCTATTGTTAAACAAACAATAATGAATAATTGAATGAAATATAATCACCTGATATCAGGTGATCTTGTGTAGAATGTAAAGGAACCAGTAAGTATTTAAACAGAATGATTAATCTATTTTAAATAAAATATTAACTTGAGGTGGTGTTCAGTAATCTATCTTGATGTCTGTCTTCACCATATCAATTGATACTACCAGTAACATTCTACTCACTGTAACATTATTCTACTTTTTAATTACCTGTAGAAACAATATACCATTCATCCTAACACTTCTGTTACTCTGAAATCTACCCACATTTATATACCACATCCTTAGTTAAAAGAAAGTACTTGTGCTGTGTATAAACTATAATTTATTACTTTAAATTTCCTATAACATCAAGTTCTAAAATGTTTCAAATTTCCTCAAATTTTTAGGGCATGACCCAAGTATACATTTGGAGCTTTGAAACAAATAGTTTGTAATTAACCACTTTCCGACATGTAACACTTGAATAATATAATAATAATATTAGGATTCAAGAAATATTGGGATTCGAGAAATATTAAGATCAATGAATTAGGATTAAAAACAATAGGATTAAAGAATTAGGATTAAAGAGATATTAGGGTTATTAAATTGTGACAATTTTGACTATTTAAAATGAATATTTAGAAGAAAAAACAAATTTGTTATTCAGTGTACATACCTAGTAATTTTATTGTATTCAATATACAAATAGCTTGATTAGACATGGAAACTTGGAATTTGTGACTAATTATTTGACGTTTAAAAAAAAAAAAAAAAAACCAATTACTTTCTAGGCCTACTGTAGGCACATACAGCTGTTGGTATTGGTATATTGACTTTAAATAAACAAATGCCTAATAATTATAAAGCCTTATCTTTTAACTGTGTACACTTGACGGATAATGACATGGCATGGTGCAAGCATGGCAAGTGGCGTGATAATTCCAGGGATGTAAACAGTTCAAGTAGACCAACTATGTTTAAATACATTATTATTATTTTCGTTATTTAAATAAGGATGCAATGGTGTAGCGTTATGCTAGGGTTCCCAAACTCATTGTAATGTTGGTATTTGTTTTTGTTAACTCACCATTTTATTGACCATCGTCTTTTCTCACTATTTTCCTAGAGGGATGTATTTTTAGTTAGGTTACGAGGGTCGGAGGCCCGAGAGAGAAAGAAAAGAGGGCCACCACTAGCCTAGCTAGGCCTAGGCATTAATATATTACAATATTTGTGTATATTATTATATTATAATACTGCCTAGACATAGGCTAGGCCTAGACCTGGTTTGGGCCTAACTTGGTTGGTGAAGTTGGGGTTTATTAATTAGGCCGCCTAGCTAGGCCTAGGGTAGCCTAGGTCTAGTAGTAGTAGGCCTAGGTAGGCCTAAACTAGGCCTAGCATCCCGCAGCAGGCCCTACTAGCTAGGCTAGCTAGGCCTAGCCTAGGCTCTAGGCCTAGTAGACCTTTATTAGCTAGGCCTTACCTATAGTCTAGCTAGGTTAAAAAATGTATTTTACCTCAAATCTGACTGAAAATAAACCGTTATGAAGGTTGTAAAACAGGTGCAAACAAATGGCCGGATGCCCAGTAGTAAACCTAGGCCTACTAGCACTCTCTCCGATTTCGATATGATCTCCACACACACGACACACACCACGATGAC
Source organism: Antedon mediterranea (assembly GCF_964355755.1). NCBI lineage: Eukaryota > Metazoa > Echinodermata > Crinoidea > Comatulida > Antedonidae > Antedon > Antedon mediterranea. Next base: position 6,448,178 of record NC_092679.1, on the reverse strand, counting down.
GGAGGAATAATTTAATTTTGAAAACAAAAATCTAAAAATATTTATGCCGCCCTCTGTTGGCTGAAAACTTTTTGACATACAAGACGCACACACAAAGAGTAACACAAGAAAACTTAACATTTTTCTTTGTGTCAAAATTTGTTTAAAGATATATTGTCCCCCTATTTTTTTTGTCTTCTATTTTTTTAAAAATATGTTACTGATTAATACAATAATCTTAAACAATATAAAATGATAATGATAAAATGGTGTCACCAAAAAAAAGATTTTTTTTAAAACCAAAATCACCATTAATCAAAACGAATACAAGAGAGAATCCGGTCTGACTTACTTTTACATACTGTTTGTTATAGGTGTGTTTTTCTTTAGTGCGTAAGTAATACTCGTAAATAAAGTCCTTGATTATTATTATATTGCTCAAACTTCAGGATTTTTTCGAGTTTTGAAAAAAAAAAGAGATTAAAAAGCACATCTTACTACCGAATTTATGTGTTTTTTTTAAACCAATCTTGCACCAAATTTAGTTGATCATCACAATAATATTAATAGTTTCAATCCTTTATAGTTTTATAAGATTTCATCTCTTGCTTTGTAATATTTCCATCTGATTTGGTTAGTTGTTCTGCTTTTGCAAATATTAGAAAGAAAATCATTCCAAATAGATTGATTGCAGCAATTATTCTAAACATCAAAGACCATTGACTGACTGTATTCTGTAAACAAATAAATAGAAGATATAAATCAAACGTTTTAAATTATATATATATATTTTTTTAATGTGCCTTGCCATCCTTGCCAAGCGCTGCCTGAGTGGACAGGAATAAAAGAAATAAAACAAGAGGTATAAAGCGTGGTTCCCACTAGAACGCAACGCAACGTAAAGCGTGGTTCTCGCTAGCGACGTATCGAGGCAAAGTGATGTATTGCGTAATCGCAAGTGGAATCCGACAACACAACAGTGCTGCAAAAATCGCAGGTTTGATTTCACGTAGGCGGGGGCAAACACAATGATTGGAAGGGCATTTTCTTACGTTGCCTAGATCATAGAGGAAAAACCCTCCATGTCTAGATTGTGTTACGTTGCGTCGCTAGTGGGAACCACGCTTTTGTTTTAATAATTAAAATTAATTTTATAGCTCCTCCATGCTTACATCGTCTTTTATCAATATTCCAAGCGAGATTAGAATAATCATAACAACACCATTTCCTACAGATATCGATATTCCCATGATCACTGCCGACCTTTCTTTTGATACTTCTATAACGTTTGCCATTACACCTGGTGCATAGCATCCAAGACAACCAAACGACAATGTAAGAAGTGTCATTGTCACTATCGCACTGTGTTCAAAGAAACCAATACAAGACATGCACAAGGCAGGTATTCCCAGGGCTACAAAAAAAGAATGTATAGATATAATTTCAATCGCTTATTGGATTTAAAAAAAGAAAAAGAAAATATTCGAGGCATACTCTATGGGTAAAACCAGGATGTGGGTCGGGTTATTGACATATTGATTGTTTATAATGGTTTATTATTACTTAATAATGACGGTTTGAATCATTTTCCTTTTTGTTGACAACATTTTGAGGCAAAAAATCCATTTTGTCTTAAGCTCTGTCTACACTATCAAATGGTATGTGACCAAAAGCGTGATGTGCCTATATATGGACACGATGACGTCATATTACTACCATAATTGTTCAAATTACATACAGTATTTGTCACAAAAAGCGTGGTGTTCCCTAGGACGCAACGCAACGACGTATTGACGCAAATTACTGTATTGCATAATCACACGTGGGAACCGACGACGCAACAATGCTGCAAACATAGCAGGCGGGGGGAAACTCAATTATTGTAAGGGCATTTTCTTACATTGCGTAGGTTGCGTTATTTTGCGTCGCTAGTGGGAACCAAGCTTAAAGTTTGATGGTGTAGACAGAGCTATAAGAAAAGAAATGATGTATGAATATAAGAACAACGTTTTAAATACCGGCCTTCTGAACAGACGATTATCGACTTGGTATAGATAAAGATAATATACCGTATCTTACTTATCATTATAAAGAACTTCCTAGTATTAATAACACTGAAGTAGTGGCGTTGAATGATAACGTCAGCATATATTCCAGACAGAATAGAAACAGCACTTTCTATAATAGCTGGAATTGCCATTATAAGACCGACCTACAACAGCAAAACACATTGTCATAGTATAAAATATTTTTACAAACATATTATTATTATAATACTTGAAAAGAGTAACCTACTGAATGTTAACAATTTCTAATGATTGTAGGCTATTTTAAACACAAGTCGTTACATGAGACAACGTAAAGCGTGGTTCCCACTAGAACGCAACGTAACGCAGCGACGTATCGGCGCAAAGTGATGTATTGCGTAATCACAAGTGGACCGACGATGCAATGCAACCTGGAAACATCGCAGGTTTGATTTCACGCAGGCACAGTTAAGCTTGGTTCCCACTAGAACGTAACGCAAGGAACGTAAACGCAACGCAAGCGTTTTAACCAATGACAAGCGAAGTTATAGACAGTTAACAATCACAAGCGAATAAGCCATCGCTTGTGATTAGTCAATTCACTTGCGTTGCGTTACGTCCTTGCGTTGCGTCGCTAGTGGGAACCACGCTTTATTGGAAGGGCATTTTCTTACGTTGCGTAGGTTGCGTTACGTTGCGTTGCTAGTGGGAACCAAGCTTTAGTATTGAACTACTTCGACAAAAAAGTCAATATCGGTCAATTGGATTCACTTGCAAAAAATCTACTTTTAGAAACTTATTTAAAAAATCTAAAATGTGCTAGTTTGTTATAATATGATTGCGGCAATTGAATGCAGTATTATTTTTGGTCATAACACAACTCAAGGACGTAGTAAGCGATATGTAAGTTTTTTAACCATCATGATTTTAACCAATCAAGCAATGGATTATTCGAAATCGCTCGTCATTGGTCAACTCGCTTGAGTTGGGTCTACGTCATTGCGTTGCGTTTCTAGTGGGAACCACTCTTAATGGATCATACTTACGTATTTTCTATCAATTCGTAATATCAAAGAAGAAAAAACAGGTACTTCAGTGAGGATGAAAGAAAAAGTTAAAGTATATACCGTGAAACCAATTATTATTGACCACACAGCTGATGACGTCACCAGATCACAAAGTGAAACAGATTTTGTATCCTGAGCAAAGATAAAACAATATGGAGTTTATGAAATTTATTTACACAACTGCGCATTACAATTTAATTTGCGTTTGTGTGTGACCGTTTTACAGGTATGAAAGGTAAGAAACATATGGGTGGAGCACACACAAATTAGACTTTAACGTCATCACCTACCATATTTGGGCACATCGCGCTTTTTTGTCAAACTAGTTTAATAGTGTAGACAGAGCTTTAGAGCTTTTACTTCCCTGTGAACAGACGGACCTTAACTATGACCAATAAGGTTAGCACCCGAGTGTCACGTGGTACAGCCTTACCTTATCATTGTTTGTTTCATGAAAACTCTTTAAAAACGTAAGTTCATCATTTGAAATAAAAGGATCTTCCTCGGGATCGTCATAGACAAATAGCATAAATACTATCAACACAATAACACTAAATGCACCTAATAACGAGAGAGAGAAAGGTGACATTTAAGTAAAGTAGTAATTTAGGTTGATGAATGTATAGGCCTACGGTACGGTAGTCTGCAATGATCATAATTGAGAGGAACAATTTAAATGACCCCTTAAATTAAGAAATTTTGAATTGTATTACGATATTAGGTGTGTTTCTTTCAGTAATGTCTCAAAGTTGTTTTTAACAACATTCAGAGTTAGTAAAAGTCCAACATCGTTTGTGATTAATTTTTGTTTATAGTTCATAAAGGTTATTGACCCTTCCTTGATTCTGTATGATATTATTTATTTTTTATAAATCTAATAAAAACTGAAAACAGTGTCCTCTAAGCTAGTTTTAATTACTATTATAAGCTCTGTCTACACTATAAAAATATATGTGACAAAAAATGCGCCCATGTGCCCATATATGGATATGATGATGTCATATCACCACCATATTTGGGCATACCACTACCACATTTGGGCACATAACACTTTTTTGTCAAACTAGTTTGGTAGTGTTGACAGAGCTTAAAGGTAATATAATTTACTGCAAGTATAAAATGACATAGGCCATCCAGCGGAACTGTTACAAATCCATGAAGATAAAGGATACCAGATAGCATCAGCTATTGACGAACCTATACAAAGAAATACAAAAACATGGAAAGTTATGTGGATTTTGACCAAAGAACCTCTATTGTGAAAGGTTTTCTGACAACAATGATAATAGTTCTCATGACTTCTGTGTCACTTACACGAAGCAATGTCTCTAATTGTTTCCGCAATACCTAACTTCGCATGAGAATAGGATAGAATTAGAAGCAAAATACAACAGAGATGATAAAAAGATAGCTATGATTAGCACTTAATTTGCCAAATCCAGTCTGGCCCAATCCAGTCTGGCCCAATCCAGTCTGGCCTAAATCCAGTCTGGCCCAATCCAGTCTGGCCTAATCCAGTCTGGCCCAATCCAGTCTGGCCCAATCCAGTCTGGCACAATCTAGTCTACCCCAATCCATGCAATCGTTAAACTGAGAAGTTTGAAACTATTACCAGAAATACCAATAGATATCAATGTACTTCGTTCTTGCGGAACAATCCATTTTCTTACAGTGACATAGAACGCTGAGAAAACCAGTGCCTGAAAGAAAGACAAACATTAAACAGTATCAGCCGCCACTGATACCCACAATGACATTTTTCAGTAATTTGTTTCGGATTTATATATAACAATATAAACATGATTATATTTGTATCTCCATTTAGATCTAGCCACTATACCTACAGCATTGTCATTTTTTAGTAATTTGCACTTGGATTTATATAATTATAACTTCGGTAAATCGCGTGTTATTTCTATGTTTACTCGATGGTATATAAAGTTGGTTCGTACTTTCGGTACTGATTTTAACCACCTGATACAACCCTGTTTACTATTTAATTTGAGTTAGATAATTAGTTATTGACAATTAAAACGAATTTAGGTCGAACGATTTGCCCCAAATAGGGGGTGTTTTCTGATTGTGGTATATACTGTCCAATGGATGTCCATCTTGAAAAATACCCGCACACAATAATACGAGGATACCTCGCATTTACCTATCTCCACCTACGTTAATTGTTTTTGATAGCTGAAAATCGGTTGAACAGCTCGAGTACAGCAACATAATGTTGAAAACAGGCCGATTTTCTTATAAATATATATTTATAACAATAAAAAAAACACTTGCACTGATGAAGGGCTAGTGTTACCCGAAAGCTCTGCTAACTTTTCTGGCTGTTTTACTTATCGTTTTGATTTAGCTTTTCGCTTCTTTTTTTTGTATCTCCATTGAGATCCAGCCACTGATACCCACAGCATTGTCATTTTTTCAGTAATTTGCCTTTGGATTTATAAAAATAAAAAATATATAATATACTATTTTGATAGATTTAATATACGTTTATACAAATGTATTGATTTGCGATGAATGGAACTTTCCAGTCTCCCAACAAAGTAGAATTTTTTGGTTTAACACAAGTAGGTCAATTTATGGGCCCTTGGAGATAAACTTAAAACCTTTAGATATAGTATTGCAATACTTGAAAAAATACTTTAAATACGTATTAACCATTTTTGGTCGACATTTGAATCGAGTGTGGGTACAGTAAGATATATAAACACATAAAAAAACTGTATTACTGTGAGTGTGGGTAGGCTCTACTGTAAGATATATAAACACATATACAAATAAACTGTATTACTGTGAGTGTGGGTAGGCTCTACTGTTATATATATAAACACATGATATACAAATACAATTTATTTTGACAGTTGCTTCTAAACGTTTGTATTAATTAATATTTACAAAAAATATAAACGTTGTAGTGGTGTATCGTTATGTACTTTACTATTTCTAAGGACTATGACAGTGACAGTTTAAACAAAGTATTAAATCGGAAATGTTTTACTCTATTGAGTGGTATATTATTTATAGGCCTATAAAACATGAAAACAAATTTCGTTACTGAGTGGATAAAGAATATATTTAAACATTGTTCCTCTTTGTACCCATCCCTCAACCCTAATGTTACATTCAAAACACAAATTGAGTTTGTTTAAATGAGTCCACATCAAATATTTGGACACATTTTTGTGACAAGTTTCTCTTTCGGAAATAATTCTCAGCGTGCTAATTTTAGTTGACTACATAAATCATCGTGTCTATTTATTCGTTTCTGTAAACAACGTACATTTGAAATCGCCAGATATTTTACACTGGAATTCTATGTATTCGAGAACCATATGTGGGCACGACCTAGATGGTACGCGAGTGAAAAAATATAAGATGATGAAACCGTCATCCTTATTGTTGCAAAAACCATAAGCCCTACCAGGCGATCATTTTAAAAATGACTCCTTAAATGTATTTAGGCACTATGTTATTTGTTAAAATCGTTACAAAACTAACCTGTGTTACACCTTCTAAAACTCGCAGGATAATGAGAAAAATGCTGCCTACGCCTGAAGCCCAGGGAACCAACGATGCTAATACGGCTTCCAAGAGAAGAGCAGTTGCAATTGCTGGTTTCCCGCCAGTTTTACCGATAAACCAACCTCCCGGAATTCCGCCTAATGTATAACCGTAATAAAATGATCCAAGTATATACTGTTGTGTTGTATCGTCCCAATCATACAGTGGTATCTAGAAAACAAAAGTAGCATAAAAACAAAAATATACTTAAATAAATAAATTATTACGTCAGTCAACGTTGAATTTGTTGCCCGTACAACGTAGTAACAAACATAGCGAAAGACTAGGCCTATGCCTATCTACGCACAAATATTTTATTAAAAAAAAAAAATCTAGTTTAAAAAGGTTTTACATGGCTTGTTGACAAATACATATGAATCCAGTTTTGTAAATTGACGTCACAAAACTCACGACGCTAGAATACGAAACGGATTTACAGAAAAAGGAGCAAACTTTGACAAAATCTATCGAATAACTCAGTTAGTTATTTGTGATTGGTCAACTTGCGTTTGTCTTCGTCATCCAAGTGGGAAACAAGCAAGGCTCCTACGCCACAGTCACGAAATATCCCTATTATGCCACATTAGCGTAGTGTAATGCGTCTACGTAGTTCACAACTGAAAAGCGATCATCATCATTCCTGGAGAGTACGCAAAACGCGAACGGACGTTGTCAGCGCACTGCTGCAACTTGGCCAATCACGACGACGCGATACATAATTGTCATTGGTCAATATAATATAACTTGCGTACTTTGCGCCTGCGTTGATGCGTTGCAACAAAGTGGAAACCAAGCGTTTTTCTGTCACCGTAGTTTGTGGTAGATCGTCGGAGAACAAAAGGTTAAGATGGCTTACGGAGTTGCCTTTTGAGTTGTTACTTGGAATCGTAGACACATTTGTGTTTGGTTTCTGTTCCTCTGTGGAGTTTAGCGGTCCTACCATGTGTATGATGGCAATATTGATATTTATTCGTACACAATAAGTACAAATGAAGACAAAACAGCACAATACTGCTACAAAATATCGCCTCATTTTATAAACTGAAGTCGTGTCAATCCCATTCGTTTGGATATATAATACAAATGAATCTAGTGACTCTATTCGTAATCTCTACTTACTGTCCTTTTGTATAGTATCTTATAGAAACTTCATATAGAATGCCAATTTTTTTGTTGTTGACCTACTTGGTCTAATATTGTTTTTCTTTGTAATATTGACCTTGATCTATTCATTAAAAAAAGAAAGTAAGCATGCACGATTAGTTATTCAGCTATTCATGACAGCAGCTTTTTGTTGCTTAATAATAGTTGGGGAGCCAGAAAGAGTTTACGTGCACCCTCTAGCAAACTATAGTGCGCTGACAACGTCCGTTCGCGTTTCGCGTACTCTCCAGGAATGATGTTCGCTTTTCATTGTTAACATAGTTTGCTAGAGGGTGCACGTAAACCCTTTCTGGCTCCCCAACTATAAGCGTTTTATTGTTAGGCCCAATTTATGCCATAAATATAAATCTCATGAATTATTTATTCATGATTTATTTCTGCCTGAGATGGAGTCTCGTTGTGGAAACACTTTTACGCTCTTTTCTCTTCACTGAGAGATGTACTTATGTACTTCTATTATTATTATTATCATTATTATTTTTGCTTTCAAAAGGATAATCATTGTGATCTCATTTATTAGCCTGGGTGCAGAACAATTAATATACACATTTGCGGGAAAAAAGTATAGGACAATTTTTTTTTGGTTTTTCTAATAGAGTATACCATATAGAATGTCAGAAAAAAAAATCCCCATCCCAGGGTCTTGGGGAAAATTTTTTATGGCACTATTAAATTTTGCCCTATATAACACACACAAATTCCTATTAACACACACAAATACCTATATATAGGGGATAGGGAAAATCAATTAACGGTTTTTGTTACTTGCAGTTGTGTTTTAATGATTAAAATTAGTAGAGGCTTTAATAACTACTTCTCATAGTAGTTGATGAATCAAGTCGATACGATGACATCATCATGCCAGAATCCAATATGGCGTCCAATTTGGCGGGAAAAAAACAGGGTATTGCTAAACCCCCGCAAACCCTTGCAAACCTCCAAAAAAACATAGCAAACCCCACCGAAACAACATAAAAGTGATTGAATCATGGAGTGTACGACCCACTGGGTATGTCCATGTAAAAAAAATATTAAATTTCTATTGTTAACTACTTATTTTGGGGATAAAACATCATTTTTTGGTTTAAAATTAGCAATCAATTTTTAACAAAAAATGATGTTTTACCCCAAAAATAAGTAGTTAACAGTAGAAATCAAATTTTTTTTAAACATGGATATACCCAGTGGGTCGTACGCTCCATGATTCAATCACTTTTATTATGTTGGTTCGGTGGGGTTTGCTATGTTTTTTTGGAGGTTTGCAGGGTTTAGCAATAATTTTTGGTCAAAAATTATGTTTTACCCCAAAAATAAGTAGTTAACAGTAGAAATTTAATTTTTTTTTACATGGATATACCCAGTGGGTCGTAAACTACATGATTCAATCACTTTTATGTTGGTTCGGTGGGGTTTGCTATGTTTTTTGGTAAGGGTTTGCGGGGGTTCTGAGCAATACCCTGTTTTTTCCGCCAAATTGGACGCCATATTGGATTCTGGCATTATGATGTCATTGTTATCGACTCGATTTATCAACTACTATGAGAAGTAGTTATTAAAGTAAGCCTCAGCAAAGTTTAATCATCATAACACAACTCCAAGTAAAAAAAAACGTGAATTGGTTTTCCCTATCCCCTATAGGTATTTCTGTGTGTTAATAGGCATTTGTGTGTGTTATATAGGCCAAAATTTAAAAGTGCCTTAAAAAAAATTTTCCCCAAGATGAGGATTTTTTTTTCTGAAATTCTATATGGTATACTCTATCAGAAAAAAAAGAAAAACATTTTCCTATACTTTTTTCCCGCAAAATTTGTACTGCACCCAGGCTATATATCCTTCTCAAGGTAGCAATCCCGTTCACAATACAAACATTATATACAAGATGTTCTACACAAAACTAAGTAGTAAAGACGTTGGGAGTGGTTGTTTTTATTTTCATTTGTCATTTTTCAGGCTATTGTTATAAGTTGACAATATCGCTTTTATTCGCATGACATTTTTGGGATTTGACCTTAGAATCGCTAGCCGAGCACTTTAACCAAGCTACAATTACTTGCTGGAATAGCCTAGTTCTAGTCAGAATGTCCAAGCCTAATTGAACTCACATTCAATGTCATGCGAGTAAAGCGATCACCTTTACTGGAATTGTCAACAATTAGTTTCAATCAGGGAAGAGTGAAAGTAATGTCACTCTTCCCTGGCTTCAATCTTTTATAGTCTTTATAAGATTTCATCTCTTGCTTTGTAATATTTCCATCTGATTTCGTTAGTTGTTCTGCTTTTGCAAATATATTAGAAAGAAAATCATTCCAAATAGTTTGATTGCGGCAATTATTCTAAACATCAAAGACCATTGACTCGCTGTATTCTGCAAAATAGGGGAGTTAATTAGTAAAATAGGAGAGATAAAGTTTCCTCCTTTCCTGCACTTTGTTGACAAGAAAATACGTACTATCTTATGTTATTTAAACTCACGTGGTTTATTTTCTGTGACAACAATGTCTTTTTTTGGAGTGAAATAAGTCAATATAGATACTTACATCTTTTATCAACATTCCGAGAATGAGAAGACCAATAAAAAATACAGCATGTGATATACACGTGACTATGCCCAAGATCATTCCAGAAGCTTCTTTGGATACCTCCATTACGTTTGCCATTACACCTGCTGCATAGCAACCAAGAAACCCAAACGACAATGTAAGGAGTATCATTGACACTATTGCATAGTCTGGGTTCCAGACGGAGTTTTGTCTTAATATTAGTAAAAAGATAAATATTTTGGCACATATGGCGTTTCATACGTATACTACTTGATTTTGGATACTCCGTCTGGGGAAACACGCACAAGTCACGTGGTTTGACACCAAGAATTCTTGGTGCATACGATTATCCGGTTGACTAGTTTCAGCTGCATGCGATTGGCTACTCACACTCGTACACCGTTTTAATATTCATATTTCAGAATTTCAAAGACTCAACAACTAAGTTGATGCGCATGCGCTATGTTACGTTTAGACAATGTGTAGGCCTACTTGGGTACATTTATGAAAGTTTCTGAAAGGCTAGAAATTATTTTATATGCCTACAGTAGTAGTCTGGTAAACATTTGATGGGATTTTTCCCAAGAACATGAAAACTCGTAATATGATAGGCTAGCTTCTCCGCAAATCAAACATTGAATGGATCATTTATTACGCGGAGATAATTTTGATTTAATTCCCACCCAGACCCTGTCCTGTTCTGTGTGGTGGTGTACTAGGTGTAGCCCTGTTGTTGTGTGCCGCCGGTGGTGGTATGTTATAGGCCTACTTTATTGGCGTTTTATTTGGCAGGTCATACGTGCGAATTGAGTAGGACCTAGCTACGCCAAGGACTAAACAATTAATAAACAAAACAACTTGGCATTACGATTTTATATTTCAACAGTCTCGATCGTACATTCAGCACTGTACGTACTCGATCTTTTTCATTTTGAAACAAAATGATCATTGGTTGATTCGAAATCCATATTTACATACCGCCCGCCCCATATAGCCAAATACGGTATGATAAACTACGTCATTCTTATCGGATGTTTGCGGTCTGCAAATCGATTTCTATACGTGTTTCACAAGTCTGTATTTTCAGACAAAAATCGCGGTCGAAATAAAAACAAATAAATAAAAAAAAAAGATAATACAGACTTGGGGCAAGTCTAACTATTTAGTCCAGTCCCTAAGGGGAAATGATGTTACCATAGTGGATACAAGTGTGCCCTTTGGCATGTTGATAGAACATGATATGGAGATACCAAAACAAAGTTACTGGAAATCTGATTTGACCTCTGTGACCTCTGACCTCAATTTTTATATTTCTATCTTAAACAGCCATATCTCCGCAACGGGTTTGACAATTGAAATGATATTGGTGTCAAATAGATCAGAGGGTACATATTTATATTCGCTCTAATAGAACTTTTTCCAAAAAAACGACCAGAAATGTAATTTCTCAATGTTTTGACCTTTGACCTCGGCTTACTATATCTCAATAACTACTGATCAAAATTTCTTGAAATTTGTTTCAAATTGTTAAGAGCATACATATTTATATATACTCTAATTAAACATGTTCTTCCAAATCCACAGGAAATGTCATTTACTGACCTTTGACCTTTAATGTTTAAATATGTCTGTATCTCTGTAACCAAATGTCATAAAAAGTTCAACTTGGTGTCAAAATGTTCAAAATGTAAACATTTATATTAGCTCTAATAGAAGATGTTATCATATTTTTACTGGAAATGCTAGTTTGAGGTATGACCAGGATATACTGTTAAGCGTGCGTGTTTCATACTTATAATAATATACCTAAAATATAGATTTAATGGACCAGAACTACATTCAATATCCTATTTAGCCTTTTACAATTTTCTTAAAACTTAATGTTTAATTTAATTTCAATATATAATTCCATCGCATGGTAGGCCTACACCGTAAGAGCAACACTTAATATCAACAAAAAATTAGATAAACTTAAAAGTTAAATAACATTTTTAAAAAAGAAAGAAAATCAGGATCTTAAAGAAAGAAAAGAAGAATTAACCAATACGATTTGATACTCATAAAACATATGACCTAATTATCAATTAATTGCTTGAAGTATGCTGAAAAAATAAAATGTTTGAAACAGTGAGGAAAAAGCGAAGAAAAGAAAAACATATGTTTAAAATATTAGAAATCTGAAAAGGATCAAGACAAATTAATTACAAAGCTGATTTCTTTTCAAGAACATACTGTAGTGGAATATAAAAGGAAAACAAACCAGTGAGCAGTCAAAATTACCATCTTGGTTTGATGAGGCAATAACACATCCAGCTCATAACACTATACAACAAAATCTTTGAAACCAGAAGAAATTAAGAGAAGCAATAATAATTATGCTTTAATCCACAAAAACATGACAAAACTGACATCAACCATTACCGACCAAACGAACATTATAACATTTACACAAATAATTTACAAAAGTAATCAAAAACCAAAATCAGAGACCGACTAGAAGTAAATAAACCAATATATAAGGCTTTATACAGTAGGACCATCTTATACAGTTTGTCAATCAACTAAAATAAAAAGGAAATGAATATCACCAAATCTTTGATTTAGAGATTATCAGAAAGCATTTGACTCAATAAAACAGGCATTACCATATATTAGAGGGAAATATTATACCTCAACAAATATTGATTACGATCGTTCAAAGAGAAGTTAAGAAAGATTAGTAAGACAAGGCAACACTTAAGATCTTCACTGCATTGGAAGAGGTGTTTAATCAAAGAGCTAATCTAAAAAATAGAGTAAATATCACGTTAAAGACAAAATAAACAGTTAATTTAACCAAAATCACATTGACTTCCAGCCTATTTTTTGCTTTGAATTACAGTTTTTTTGGGTATGCACTATATCATGTTTTTTCAATCCAATTTTTGGTGAAACTATTATGTGTGACATTAAAATTGCATATTCAACAAAAATATTTGTCAAAATTACTTTTGTCAGGGGGAAAATAAGTATATCTTTAATAGCATGTGATATTATTAGCAAATATTTCAAATGTAGTTTTAAAACTTTCCCATTACAAACAATTGCCATAATTCTGATAACATTACAATACACCCATCCTCTGGGACTTATTTTCAAATGTAGCTAAAAACTTTCCAGTACAATTCCGGCCATTAAACAAAAAAGGTGTGATGTGCCCAAATATGGTAGTGATATGTCATTCATCGTGTCCATATATGGGCACATCACATTTTTTTGTCGCATAAAAATGTTATAGTGTAGACAGAGTTTAACATTTGTGTAACATGTAACAAAAATATGTGTCTCTCCATCCACCCCAACCCCCTCCCCTCTCTCGATCTCTTTTTATAGATTATTAATTGCTAAATATATGCAAAACGATGGGTCATAGCTCAAAATGACATTTCCAATTGAATTCTGACAAAATATTTTGTTAGAGCAAATATAAATGTGTATATTCTAAACAATTTGACACCAAACTGAACTTTTTAGGACAAATAGTTACCGAGATATTGACATATTCAAACATTAGAGGTCAAGGGTCAAAAAAGCTTAATTTATGGTAATTTTTTGAAAAAAGTTTCTATTAGACTAAATATTAGATTTATTTTCTTAACATTTTGAGCCCATTCTCAAATCTCTGAGATTGCGTGTTATTGAGATATTAGGCAATCAAGGTCAAAGGTCAAACTGAAAAATAAAGCCTTTGCGGCCATTTTTGTACAATTTTTTTCATTATAGCGAATATAAATATATATCTTTCAAGCATTTTGAAAAAAAAATTAATGTAAAATGTCCATGCGTTGTCAAGATATGGCGATTTTTAGTTATATAATAGAAAAATATAAAAATTGAGGTCAGAGGTCACAGAGGTCAAATCAGATTTCCAGTAACTTTGTTTTGGCATCTCCACACTATACTCTACCAAACTGCTATACTGAAAAATTTGTATCCAGTCTGGTAACATCCCACCCCTTTTTCTCCCCTTAGGGACTGGACTAATTGCATTGTGTTTGAAGAAACCAATACAAGACATGAACAAGGCAGGTAGTCCCAGGGCTACAAGGCAGGTAGTCCCAGGGCTACAAGGCAGGTAGTCCCATGGCTACAAGGCAGGTAGTCCCAAGGCTACAAGGCAGGTAGTCCCAGGGCTACAAGGCAGGTAGTCCCAGGGCTACAAGGCAGGTAGTCCCAGGGCTACAAAAGAGAGATGGCAATATGTGATATGTATATAGGACTACACTTATATAGATCATGGAACTATAAATAAAATTCCATGTATAGATAAACAAAAAAAACACATAGGCTACATCGTGAATAGGTAACGAGCCCCGAGAAAATATTTACGTCATATTACGGCGTTCCGAAAAGTGATATTTAGCATTTCCCGGAAAATTAATTAAATTTCCACACGTAAGTGAACATGTTTTAGGAGTACAAATTAAATCATATGAAAAGTTGTGTTGTACGTGTATTGCTTAAGAACGTTAACACCTTTCTGTCGGGCTTAATTTATTTAGAGCTGAGTCGTTGTGACAGAAAGCTGCCTATACTAACACTTTTAACGATCATCAAGATATACGTATATCTTATTTAAAGTTACAAACATCTTCCTAGTATTTATAAATTATAACATTCAGGTATTTGCGTTGAATGATGACGTCAGCACATATTCCAGACAGAAGAACAATAATACTTTCTAAAATAGCTGGAACAGACGTTATAAGGCCGACCTATAAAGAAATCAAATACAGTTTGTCATTGCTGACTATCCAAACATTCTTGTTGCACTTGTAAATCACTTTACTAACATCATTTGAATGAGTAGGCCTATATGATCTAATTTTTTAATTACCAATAACAGATATTTTAATCTTTTTAAAGAAACATACATTCGTTATGTTGGTAATGCACTATTCTACAAGTAAAGCAGGAATAATAATATAAATGTTATTACATGTTTTGTATCAATTCCTAATATAGAAGAAGCGAAAGTTGGTCCTTCTGTGAGGATAAAAGCCATGCCCAAAACATATACCGTGTAACCAATAAATATTGACCACACCGCCGATGACATCATCAGATCAAAAAATGAAACGGATGTCTATTAAGAAAACAACAAGAAACACACTTTTAAAAACCCGGATTCAAACACGGTAGGATTTTTGTCTTTACTTGGAAAGGCCACATGATGATTGAGAGGCAGATAGTTTAATATTTGGAATCAAGGTGGTTGAAGTTTTATAGGGACTTCATTTTTCCATGGTGGAGATTTCTTATCCATAACAGAGGCTTATTTGAATTTGATAGTGAGTTTAGAAGACCGTAACATGGAGTACACATAGGCCTACACAGCTTTGGATTTGCAATGTGGCCCCTGTTTTGGATCAAGTTTGGAAACATTCCATAATGCAGCTAATAATGAGAACAAGTTCGTGCCTTGATCTTAGATGCCTACAAGCAATCAACAGTACCAAGTGTAGGAGACCTAAAGCAAATAACTTACCTCAATAGAGTTAGTTTTATTAACTAGATGGTACGCTCGCTTCGCTCGCGTACCATCTAGGTCGTACCCACAGATGGTTCTCGAATACACAGTAATTTCAGCGTTAAAAAACTGGCGATTTCAAATGTACAATAATGCAGGACAATAATATATGTCGTTTACAGGAACGATTAAATAGACACTGTGATTTATGTACTCAACTAAAATTAGCACACTGGGAATTACTTCCGAAAGAGAAAGTTGTCACAAAATGAGACCGATTGTTTAAGTCAAATTTAAACAAACTTAATTTGTGTTTTGTATGTAACATTATGGTTGAGAGATGGGGAAGAGGATGGGTGCAAAGAGGAACAATTTTTAAATATATTCTTTATTTTGTAACGAAATATTAATTAACATGTTTTACAAATAATATACCACTAAACACAGTAAAACATTGCGATGTAATACTTTGTTGAAACTATCACCGTCGTAGTCGATTGAAATAGTACAGTACATGTAACGATACACTACGACGTATGTTTATATATAATGTTAAACAATTTGTGAAAACCACCTCTATTCGGGGCAAATTATAAATTCGATTTAATCGGTAATAAATATTAAATTACGGCGACTGAAAACGCTAGCTCATTATCCGTTTAAAAAAAATTATATCCAACCTCTGCAGCACAGATTGAAAAAAATAATGGATCGAATTTCTGTTATGAGTACAGTACTTTCCTTTACGACGCCTGAGGGAATAGACACTTGTGGAACGACACAGAGATTGGAATGTTCCATTCATCGCAAATCAATACATTTGTATAAACGTATATTAAATCTATCAAAATAGTATTTTTTTAAGAAAATCGGCCTGTCTTCAACATTATGATACTGTACTCGAGCTGTTCAACCGGTTTTCAGCTATTAAAAACAATTATCGTAGGAGGAGATAGGAAAATGCGAAGCCTCCTCGCATTTTTGTGGCGGGTATTTTTCAAGATGGACATCCATTAGACAGTGTATACCACGATCGGAAAACACCCCTATCTGGGGCAAATCGTTGAACCTAAATTCGTTTTAATCGTCAATAACTAATTATCTAACTTAATTTAATTAGTAAACAGGGTTACATCAGGTGGTTAAAATCAGTACCGAAAGTACGAACCAACTTTACATACCATCGAGTAAAAATTCTAAAAGTAAGGCGCGATTTACCGAATTTTGCCCTTACGTAAATTTATATATAGAAACTCCTCAAATATTCAAGTTCATCATTTGCAATAAAAGGATCTTCCTCTCGGGATCGTCATAGACAAATAGCATAAATAATATCAACATAATAACACTAAGCGCACCTAAGAAGAATGATAATGGTTATTTGTCGTGTGATAGAAACCAAGTTACATGAACACAGCGATTTCCACTATAAAACTATAAAACAATGTAGGGAATCTAAATATTGAATCATATATGCTTATAATAGACCTTAATGTGCGTTTCTTTCTTGAATTTAGCGGTAACTAACTTACTTTTTGACCGTAAGTTAAAATGATATTTTTTTGGAACAAACATATAAATAATAGCTAGCATTTTGGTAACTAATAAAAAGAAAATATAACAAAAATAATCATCATTTACTGAAAGTATAAAATGACATCGGCCATCCAATGACACTAGCAGTACAAATCCATAAAGATAGAGGATAACAGACAACCTCAGCTATAGGCGGGCCTAAAAAGACAAAACGGATAAAAAACAGCATCATCATCATTGGGCCTATGCTTTTTAGTTTATGGACATAATTAAAGCTCTGACTACACTATCAAACTAAGTTTGACAAAAACATTGTGATGTGCCCAAATATAGTAGTGATATGCCCAAATATAGTAGTGATATGACATCATCATGTCTATATTGGGCACATCATATTTTGTTGTCACATAAAGTTTGATAGCATATAGGCAGAGCTTATAAGCCTTGTCTACACCTAGCAAACTTTAAGGAAGTCTATTTGAGGATCACTCAATTATGCAAATTATTTGTCTAAATGTTGTCAATTGGTTTACATAAACATTTCTTGTCTGACTTTGCAAACTGGCCCATTCTACTAGCTTTACGGGTAGAATATTTTATCAGCCCTTTCTCCCTACTCATCGGAACAAGTAACCGAAGGAACACCAAACAGTTACATTATTACCCCGGTCATCGTCGTCGTCATCGTAATCGTCATGAAAAGGTTAGTGTCTTGACCTTACGAGGTACACCTGGGTGGAGATAGGCAAAGAAGTACGATATCTTGCCTACGCGACGAGCGTTGGATTCCAACCCACGATCTCACGATCAGTAGTCCAACGCCCATCACATTGCGCAAAATGCCCTTACACAAAATTTTGTAAAAGATGTATTACCAAAAAATACAATAGATAATTTACTACGCCCTTATGGAACAATCCAATTGCTTACAGTGACGTACAACGCCGGAATGAGTAATCCCTAAAAATAAACAAGGAAACATTCATAATTATTCACGATTCAATTCCAACTAGAGAGTACTCCGAGTACAAACCTCCTCCGCCTACTGTAAAATTCCCCTACATAAAATGTCCCCGGAAAATATATACATTTAAAATTTTTTTTTCTAATTGGCTCTAAGTGTAAATAGGCTAACTGCATACTACAAAGTTGTGGATGAGCGTTTGGTGTAGGCCTAGTGGTTATGTATCCAGCCTCTCACAGTTGAGATCGCTGGTTCAAGTCCCGCGGAGATTTTTTTTAATATTGTTTTATTACTTTTTTTTTGTGAACCTTGATCTAACACCCTGACCCTTCAAAATGTAACCACAATTATATGATGAGTCATTGATCATTGTGGCTAAGTTTGGTGAGAATCAGATAAAAACTGTGGTCTCTAGGCAGTAAAATAGTTTTTTGTTAGTTGTGACCTTGACCTTGTGACCTTGACCCCTCAAATTTGAACTCGTCCGAGCTTTTTGGGCATAGATCATTGTGACCAAATTTGGTGAGAATTGGCTACAAACTGTTGCCTCCAGGCTGTTCACACACACACAAACATACAGGGGTGAACATAATAGCCTCCTTGGCGGAGGTAAATATATATAAACAAAAATTATGCGATAAAGCAGCACCCGTCCTTAAATTCAGAAGAATGAAAAAGAATTAAGGAGCACTAAACGTGAAAATGTTATTGCTTCATTTCCATTAATCTATAAAATGTTCTCATTAGGTTTTCTATGGTTATGTATGTCTATACTGTTTACATGAAATATGACCATCACGTTTTAAACAATTTCAGCTAGTTCACCAAATAAGACGGCAATCTTTGGCCGTGTTTCCACAGCCAAAACAAAAAAGTATCGGTTAATTTTTAACAAATCAGGTAATTAAATAAAAATAAAGTGCGTATGATCAGTCATTTAATACCCAACAACCAATTTCCCAATTACAACGTAACAATTTGTCCTTCAGGTCAAAGGTTAAACATTATTTATCCGATAATTATCCGATTTGAATTCGGCCTAGATCATTTTCGTAAAATTTTTCTCGAGCTGAATCAGTTTCCGTTCCGTTTCCACAGGCAGTTCATCGGTCGGTTTAATTTGTATCGGTTTATTTTAGGGTGTCACGAAACCTAAGACCACGAAAGCTAAGACCCCCTAAGACCTAAGATCACGAAAGCTAAGACCCAACACCTAAGATTACAAATACTAAGATATACTACAGCTTAAAAACAATACTTGTTTATCCATACATAATTTTAAACACATTAGGTTTCATTTATTACCATAAATATAATTTAATACTACTACCGCAAAACATTATTTTCGCCCGTTGAGTAAATGTATATTTTTTCTTTACAACAAACAAACTTGACGGGTTGTTTGTTGGTATATATTTACTCCATTGTGTTGGTTCAGAGGATGTTTTTCTTACGCACCTGCCTTTCTTGTATTTTGACTCCAAATTTGTTGACTAACTTTATCCTGAACACCACACTTTAAAATTAGGACTTATAAGTACTTTCAGAAGGAGAAACACATAATAACAAATAAATAAATCTTTTAAATTGATGATTTTACAGATGTGTTTCTTTGTATACTGTAATGTAACTCCTCGAGCTCCCCATGCTCAA
This sequence comes from Antedon mediterranea, assembly GCF_964355755.1. Lineage (NCBI taxonomy): Eukaryota > Metazoa > Echinodermata > Crinoidea > Comatulida > Antedonidae > Antedon > Antedon mediterranea. The sequence continues at coordinate 6,428,166 of NC_092679.1, read as the reverse complement.
TGTTTTTATGGAGCGCCAAAAGAGCAACAATAATAGTACAAGTATAAAAACAGAAAGAAAACGAAACAAAAAAACTTATCATGATTTTTAAATTAAAATTTATTTGCCAGTATTTATTTCTTCGTACTTTCATGATTATACTATTATCATTACAATTTTAATTTTACATTGTTCCATCCACACTGTAGATGGACACCACATAGTTTTCAGCCCTCTATATAATTTTTGCTCTTTTGACGTTCCATAGAAACAAAAACATTGAACATGGGGTAGGCCTACTCATAGAGGTTCACTATAATATCTCTATGGCCTACTGTACTGTAGGCTAGTCATTTTGTGTGCGAGAAAAACGTCTGTAAAATCATCAATTTAAAAATGTATTTGTTACTTTTTATGTGATTCTTTTTCATGAAAGTGCCAATTCTAAGGTGTGGTATTCAGAATAAATGTTGGGAGTTAAAATACAAGGCAGGTGCGAAAGATAAATATTTTTAATCTTAGGTCTTGGGTCTTAGCTTTCGTGATCTTAGGTCTTAGGGGGTCTTAGCTTTTGTGGTCTTAGGTTTCGTGACACCCACAAATAACTTGGTATTCGTATTCATTACTAATCTTCTATTCAACTCTTCGTTTGTATGGTTGTATTACAATACATTCTATTCTTTATTTAAACAATTGACCTGACCTCGGGGGTTCAATTTAAAAAGTGTAACGAACCTTGCACAAAATCAACTGACAATACTAGATCTAGTCAGAAATAAAAGTAAGAGCTAATGGACAATTAAGCGAAAATAGGAGATTAAACACGACACACGTTAACCAAAGATTAATGTTGTCTTTTGTTATTTATTGCTCGATTTACTGGATGCCATCTCGGGTGACATCTCTTCCATTAGTTTGTAGAGAACTGGGTGCCATCTCTTTCATCGATAGTAAGACAACATGGGACGCCATCTCCTTTAGTCGTTTGTTCCTACCTTCTTTAACCACAAATGAAATTTTTCAAAAGTAAAATTGTAATTTATTAGAGATTCACTGTCACCCAGTAATCATTCTGAAATTGCACACCAGATTGATTAACATGATATTTGTCTATCTAACACTATTAAGCTGATATATTGGAGAAAACATAAGATTAGTCTATGATGTAATAAAATATGCAGAAATGCACAACAAGCCAAACTTACTATTTTTTATAGATTTCGAAAAGGCTTTCGATAAGGTGAAATGGGACTTCCTTGATATGTCTCTTAAGAGATTTGGCTTTGGTAAAAATATGATAAATTGGATAAAAATATTATATAAAGACATTGTTAGTTGCGTTATAAATAACGGGGTAACATCAAAATTCTTCAATTTAAAACGAGGCCTGCGTCAAGGATGTCCTTTATCCCCATATCTTTTTATAATTTGTGCAGAAACACTAAGGTAACATGGTACGTCAATCAGACACATTTAAAGGTATAGAGTACAATAATGTAGACATAAGAATTAGCCAATTTGCAGATGACACTGTGTTTTTTCTTAAAGACCAAAACTCAATTAAACCGATTATAGATATACTGGATGAATTTTCTATATATTCTGGACTCAGAATTAATTATGAAAAAAGTAACATTATGAGAATAGGATCGTTAAGAGACTGCGACTATAAAACGCCATCTGAGAAAAGTATTTCATGGACCAAAGGCCCAGTAAAATACTTGGGTGTTAATATTTCTTGTAATTTTAATGATATTTTCAGACTCAATTTTCCAGATAAAGCTAAAAATGCTGAACAAGTATTAAATATGTGGAAACAACGCTCACTTACTTTGTTTGGAAAGGCAACTATTATTAAGTCACTGTTTCTCCCGATATTCACGTATGTTTTCTCAAATTTACCAGACCCACCCGATTGTTTCCTTCAAGATATTCAAAGTAAAATATTTAAATTTATATGGAACGGAAAACCCGATAAAGTCAAAAGAAAAGTCATGCTTAACAATTTTGACGAAGGAGGGTTAAAAATTCCCCATATTAAGAGTTACTGTACATCTCTCAAATCATGTTGGGTGAAAAGATATCTTGATGGAAATCAATCCAAGTGGAAAGTGTTTTTAAAAAGTAAGATTAAAGAGGTTGGAGGAAATAGTGTTTTCGAAACCAACTTTTCTAAATCTTCAAAAATATTAAAACAATTTGAAAGGTTCCATAAAGATATACTCTCTGCGTGGAGTGAATACAATTTTGTAGAACCGTATACGATAGAGGACATCTTAAATCAATCTTTATGGAACAACTCATGTTTTGATAAAAGAGAATTTAAAGTTGAAAAAAAATTGGTTGGTTAAAAATGTAAACTATGTAAAAGATATCGTGAACAAAGAAGGGAAAATATTAGAACTAGACGAATTTAACCAAAAATATAATTTTAAACCAGACTTCTTCTTATATCACCAGATTGTAAATTCAATTCCAAAGCTCTGGAAACAGAAATTAATTGAACAAGGTGTAAACACAACTAATGAAGTTGAATCCAAATTACAGACATTCATTTCTGTGAAAACGAGAAATTGTCATTATATCTATAAACACATTATATTAAAAAATGTTGAAGAGCCAATTGGAATTGAATCCAAATGGAAAAAGGAGTTTGACAACAAACTTGATTGGAAAAACCTTTTCTCAAATTTACACGCCTGTACAAATGACACTAAGCTAAAAAATGTTCAATTTAAATTTATTCATCGTATAATTTATACAAATACAATGCTCTTTAAGATGTCAAAGGTCGATTCACCAATGTGTAGTTTTTGCAAGGAAAAGCAGGAAACACTGCTACATATGTTCTTTGAATGTGATCTGGTAAAGAAAATTTGGGAAAATGTAAAACAATATATGTATCGAAATATCAACAATAACTTAATTATCACCAAAGAAAGTATATGTTTTGGTTTTGGAAAAACACACAGTGATGCAAACATTTTAATTTTAATTACAAAGTGGTAAATATTTAGTTGCAAAATCAAAAAACAATTACTTAATTATAATCATTTATTTCACATTTACCAAAAATACAAGGCAACCATATTATTAACAAAATGATTATTATAAAGTGTATTTTTGCGATACATTATTTTTTTTCTTTAATTTCATTACTCTCTTATTTTTGAGAGAGTATTATATCGTTTTAATAGTTACGTTGCCTTTATATATTAATTTTGTATTATGTATGTGTTGAAAAGAAATAAAAAAAAAAAAAAAAACAACAAAAAACACTATTAAGCTGTCGGGAGCTTAAATGTGCAAGTGAAGAAGAAATAAATATTTTTTATTTTTTTTAATTTTTTTTTTACTATATGTGAACTTTATTCAATCAATCGTACATTTGTTATAATGGTAACCACAATAAGGTATAATATTATAGTAGATTTTTACAAACAAAAAAAACAAGACCAATATAAATATAAATTATAAAATATATACAATGATTATTTACAGTAATGATAAAAATAAAAATTAATTGTTTATATTGACTATTATTGGAAACAGAAGTTGAATAATAAAATACTGGAAAGTTTAGTTAGAGGTTTACAATCAATGGAAAAGATGAAAACATATAATATTGTAAGTATTAAAAGTAGCATTGTTTAGGGAGATTACTGTATATTGGCAACGGCCTACAGTTGAACATGGTTTTAAGCAAAAGTTATATATTGATTGATTGAATCGGGCATCACTATAAGCAAAGCTTTAAAATGTGATGTCCTATGTAACAATTAAAAATTGGAAAAAATAAAAAAATAAATAAATTACAATAAAAACAATAACAATTAGTAAATGTATATGTAAACAATAGAGACAATAAGCAATAATCATAAATGACAGTTGAATAAAAAAATATATATATATATTAATATACATATAATAACAATTTCAAAAATATGACCAGAATAGATCATTCATAAAAAAAAAAAAAAAAGAAATCGATAATGAAAAATATTTTGTTCATAATACGTTGTGATTTTAGGTATTAGAATATTTTTTGAGGAGATTAGTATGAATTGTTTTTCACGCTGCTGCTCTAGCCCGCTACGTCCCATTAGGACTACTCAATCAGAAGCTAAAGCAAGCAGCAGTTATAGTTCTAAGGACAGACAGTTTTGTGAAAATGGAAACTCCACTATGATTTATTGATTCCAGCTGCTACAGTAGACCCAAAAAAAACGTCTGGGAAAGAGTCTATTAGGACATGTCATGCTAAAATTACAAATCCCTAAGCATTTCTGGTATATTCACTGTCAGATATTCATTGAATTATTATCGAAACAGTCCATTACATGTTTGTAATAGGATACTTCACAATTGAAATATCTAGGGTGATGAAGTGACCCCCAGATTTGACCTTAGCAATAAAATTGACTAAAGTGACAGAAATTGAGTATTCACTTCTGTAACAAAAAAGTAATATTTATTCACATATAAAAAAAGAAAAGAAACCCAAAACCCATTGTCTGACAGACAATTTAAGTATTTGTTGCTTTAAATTACATTTTTTCAGGTAAAATAACTATTATGTGACAATAAAATGACACATTCAAAAATATTTGAAATAAAAAATATTTTTCAATAAGCGAGCAGCGTTTTTTGTAAAAAATATTTCTTGTTTAAATAGTCCTATACTCTTGATTTCTCTTACTGAGTTTTCAAGGCTATTCCATGTCTTGGCACCCCTATAGCATATACTCTGTTGTCCTATTTTGGTTCTTTTTAGTACAGTGGTATAGTTTTTTTTATTCCTGGTATCATAATTATGTGTTGATTCAATTGTTTGAAAGTAAGTGTCAAACGTAATTGGGAGCTGTTTATTATGAAATTGGAATAGTAGTATTGCCATATGTTTTTCATAAAGATCGAATATATTTAATGTGTTGGTTTGTATAAATAGCGGTTGGGAAGGATGTTGATAGTGGACTTTGCATATAATTCGTAGTGCTTTTTTCTGGAGGATGTGAAGTCGGTTTAATTTACTTGGTCTGAAGGAGCCCCATACTACTATCGCATAAGTTATATGGGGAAGGATTATAGATTTATAAATTTGCAATAGAGTCATATATGGTAAAAAATACTTTAATTTATTCAGAATTCCTATTATCTTTGAAACTTTGTTTGCAATGCCATCAATATGGGTACAGAAGGACAAAAATTTGTCTAAGGTAACTCCTAAGAATTTGATATGGGTTACCTCTTCGAGTGTGGTGTTATTTACGTATAGTTGCATGTCTGTGAAGTCGGTTAAATTCTGGCGCCCTCTAAAGATTATATATTTAGTTTTATTTGTATTAATTGAGAGTTTGTTAGCTCTAAACCAAGTGGTTAGTCGTTGTAATTCGCAGTTTAGTATATTACATGCAACTATGGGGTCATTATGTTTGAGGAATATGTTTGTATCGTCCGCGAATATGATAAGTTCGACAACTTTGCTTACACAAAATATGTCATTTATAAATAACAAAAATAGCAATGGGCCAATGATAGATTCCTGTGGAACACCAACTTTTACTACTCTTTTTATTGATTTGTGTGATTCAATAGTAACATACTGAGTTCTGTGGTTTAGGTAACTCCTGAACCAGTCTAACACAATACCACGTATGCCATAGCATTCCATTTTATTGATTAGAATTCTATGATCGATCGTATCGAAAGCTTTCGACAGATCTAGGAAAACACCTATAATGAATGAGTTGTTATCAATTGCTGATGTTATTTTTTCTAGCGTGTGTAGTAGAGCATGTGCAGTTGAATGTTTTTGTCGGAATCCATATTGAGATTGATTTATTATGTTGTATTTATTAAGGTATGAAATGGTTTGGTCGTAGACAACTCTTTCATATATTTTAGAAAGACATGGTAAGATTGATATGGGTCGATAATTATTAAGGTTTTGCCTATCGCCACTTTTAAAAACAGGTATAGTTTTGGCACATTTTAGTTCATCAGGGAATCGGCCAGTGGCGAGTGAAACGTTTATTAAGTGTGAAATAGGTTTTGTAAGGTAGACGGAATTGTAATTGATATAGTGAGCACTGATATCATCGTGACCTGGTGTTTTATCTGTTTCTAATTTATTAATGTATGTCATTATTTCGTATTCTGTTGTGGGTCTGAAATACATAGAATTAAGGTAGTTACCAGTCAAATATGACGTTGGATCAATGGCAGGGTTGTTATCATGGTTAATTTTGTCAGCTAATTGTTTCCCAATATTAATAAAGTAAGAATTTAATGCATCGGATTTTGTTTCTGGGTTAGTGTATGTCTCTGTCACATGTTTTAGGTTTGATGGCAGTTTGGATTTTTTCTTCCTACCTAAAAGTTGATTAATGGCATTCCACGTTTCTTTCATATTATTTTTATTTTTTTCAAATTTATTAAAATAGTATTCCTTTTTTCGTTTTCTAATAATATTGGTAAGTACGTTTCTATAGTTTGTATATTTAGATTTATTTATGTTTGTCGGTCTACGTTTGTATTTGCTATATAATTTGTTTCTAGTAACAATTGACTTAGCAATTGATTCCGTTATCCAAGGAGATTGAAGTTTATTAGCTTTGAGTTTTATCTTTTTTATTGGAAAGCATATATTAACTAATGATTGCAGAGTTGTGGAAAAATGTTGATATGCTTTGTTTGCGTCATTTGATTCTAGGACATCCTGCCACTGTTGATTTGCAAGTTCATGCTTAAAATGATCAATGTTGTACTGTTTGTTTTCGCGTTTATAACAGTATACGTTGTTATGATAATGGTGAGTTTCGGATGTGTTTATGCAGAATATTGGAAGGTGGTCGGATATATCCGAATATATGATACCAGTGTTTATGTTATTTGTTAGATGGGAATTGTAGAGAATATTATCTATTATGGAAGCAGAGTTTTCTGTTATTCTTGTGGGCTTATTAATAAGAAAAGTGAAGGACTGGGACTGGATATTGTCAAGGTGGGATTCGATGTTTTTGTCTCTCATGTGTTGGCTAATGTCTAAGTTCATATCACCAGTAATGTATGCTAGCTTATTTTCTTTGTTAATCATCTGCATGACTATTGACAACCGATTGTTGAAAGTTTGTACATTTGTATCAGGGGGCCTATATATTACTCCGCAAGATATTGTTTTATTTTCTATTTTAACATCAATAAATATAGATTCTCCTTCGGTCAGTATTGAAGCGAGGTCATTTCGCATCTCGTAACTAAGGGTTTCTGATAGATAGAGAGCAACTCCTCCTCCTCTTCGTCCTATCCTATCTTTATGAATAAATGTATATTTTGGTATTTCGTACAGTGATGTTGTAGAATTTGGAGAAATCCATGTTTCTTCTAGGGCAATAATTGAAAAGGAGTGATTTATTGAATTAATCAGATTCAAAATATCATCGAATTTGTTGACCATGCTACGGCAGTTCAGGCTTAGAATGGAGAAGTGATTGGCATGTATCGAGTTCTTAAAACTTAAATTAAAATCGTTTATCTGGTAATATTTAGTTTCTTCAATATTGATATCATCATTAGGGTTAATGTCATTTAAGTTAAATATCATAATGCAATTTTTAAGTTTAAAAAAGAATGGTCAGAGAAAAGATTTAAAAAAAACAACAACAAAAAACAGTATAATTAAGATAACTAATTTATCTATAATCAGGTCAACCGAACAATGTGGTTGCTCCGTCATATTATTAGTATACATATATTTCGCTAAGTAAAACAATTGAGTGCGAAATGTGTAAACACAGTGATAAATCTTAATTACAGCACTAATCCTATTTTCACCCACCCTCAACTCCACCATCCCCAAAGACCCACCATCCCCCAACCCCTCCCCACCCACCCACATCGTTCCAATTTTATCCCATTCTTAATCCAAGTCATAATACTTAATAGTGTGTGAATGAAAGCAATAGGGAATCGTGTATTGTGTTAAGCAATTGAGTTTTTCACTACTTGATTCAAAAACAATAGGCAAAGTATGTGACACGCAACACAGCAACAGATTACGTAACATGGTATTTAAGTCAGTGTGCCAATTCTTTCACCTGTTAATGTTTAGGTTATGTAAACACATAATCGCGATCGTGTTGATGTTTCAATTCCGTACAGTTTGAATTCTCCTAGTGGATACAATAAGTGGTACCCATTTTCTGCATATGGTTTAATGCAGGCAGGATATAGTCACAAATTGAATTCAATTAAAAACAAACGAACGAAAATAAAAAGTTATGTATACATTTTACCGTTAATGTAAAGGTTGCCATTTCTGAAGACAGTCTTTTTACCTTCTTCATACGCTTTCTTCATAACTTCTCGCAGGCCTCGCTTTTTGATAATATCTGCTACTGGCATATCTTCTAGTACAAACATCTCGGAATTTTTCATTATCGACTTAGCTCTTCTGAGTACTTCAAATCTCTGTGGTCGATATATAAATTTAACAATGATATGTCTTGGCTTACCACTTATTGTTGATGGTTTTCCTGTGCGATGAGCCGTTTCAATGACGATGTCGTTTAGGTTGAGTGTTTTATTTAGTAATTCCTTAATCTTTTTTGTTGCATCTTCGTATATCATTATTAAAAGGCTCATCTTCTAAAACTTGTGCACCTGACCCTATACCCACAGCTTTTTATAAAAGCTAGTCCTGGAATCTTCATAATATAACTCGAATTGTAAATAACACCATTATGAGTGGATGTTTTCCTGATACTCTGAAGGTTGCACATATCCGTCTCAAAATTAAAGAAAACTACTTTAGATCAAGATGCCCTAAACAATTGATGACGTAACTATCTTACTTAATACGCATCTTCAGCATCTATTTTTTTTTTAGTTACCCAACCAAATATAAAATTGTCGATGTATTACGACATGAGTACGTTTGGAAATTAAGTTGTTTCCTTCAATTGACAACTTATGTAATTATGGCCTAACTCAGTAGTTTCAATCTTTTATAGTCTTATAAGATTTCATTTCTTGCTTTGTAATATTTCCATCTGATTTCGTTAGTTGTTCTGCTTTTGCAAATATTAGAAAGAAAATCATTCCAAATAGATTGATTGCGGCAATTATTCTAAACATCAAAGACCATTGACTTGCTGTATTCTGCAATAAAATAAAGAGATATAAATTTAAAAACCACGTAGGATCACAGGAATGTGATTAACTAAAAATAGATATTTCGATTGTCTGCTTTTTGGCCTATCGTCTATTTCTAAGGCACATGGGTTCTCTTGTGACGCATTCGAAGAATTTGACCTGCAGGCCTACTAGATACTTACGCCATTATTAATCAACATCTGAAGAATAAGCATAATAATATTAAATACAGCATGCGATATACACGTCATTATGCCTACAATCTTTCCAGCTCCTTCTTTTGATACCTCCATTACGTTTGGCATGACGCTTGACGTATAACACCCAAGACAACCAAACGACAATGTAAGAAGAATTACTGAAACTACTGGACTGTATTTAAAGAAACCAATACAAGCCATGCACAAGGAAGGTATTCCAAGCACTGAAAAAAAAAAAGAATGTGATACTGATTATTTTAGGCCATTAACACGGTGATAGGGAACAATAATATTTCTGTGGAACCTTTTCGTCTTTAAGTTATGTATATTTCGATTATTATCAGAGACAGTATGGTAAAAATATGTATTATTAGTATTATATTTTATACGACAATTTGTCCCAGAACAAAATGTGCCTAATATACACTGATGGCGATTGGCAGAAAGAAATGTATCTTACTTAATATAATAAACAGCTTCCTAGTATGCATAACAGTCATGTATTTGCGTTTAATAATGACGTCCGCACATATTCCACACAGAATAATAACAAAACATTCTAAAATAGCTGGAACTGAAGTTATAAGACCGATCTATAAAGAAAACAAACACACACATGTAATATAAGATTATTCGTCAGAAATTATATGTTTAATGTACTAGGCCTATATGTTCGAATTAAAAGGCGTTTACTATATAATTTCAATTCAATTGATCTTGAAAATGGTTCTATGATGGTACCGAAAAACGTCGATTTCTCTTTTTGTCAATAAATTTTATATTGAAAACACTATATGTTCATTGTAAATGTGCATTGTTGTATTATTTCTTTCTTAAATGGTTGAACATTTTTTACGTATGCAAATTATTATAGGCGTAGCGTGTGCAATTCGGTTATTTTTGTTGTTCAATTCAATTCAAAATTAACCTTTACTTTCAAAATGGTGGCGTCACCAAAAAAGCAAAAGCTTGTGTCAGGGACGCCAAAACAAAACCGACAAAAGCAAACAAAACATAAAACACAGAAATAAAAATAACAATAAGGCTTAAAGCGGTAGACCTACATTTTAATTGCAGTTTGAAACGAGAAGTTATGGAATTGCTGTTGGTAGTACTCGATCACAAAATAACTAAAATGAAATCGCCACCAAATGAAGTCTGTTCATTTGTTGCTGTCTACGCGTATTTTAAGTTAAATTTAGTAAAATTGTTTGAGTTTTCGAAACACTCCTATTTCGAGCGAACCTTCTGTATGTGTCCATGAAACTTAACACACATCAGCCATTCATGCGCAAGACTAAACTTAAGCTCTGTCACTATCAAACTTTATGTGACAACACAATTCGATGTGGACATAATGAACATGGTGATGTCATATCAAACAACTAGTTTGATAGTGTAGACAGAGCTTTATATACTTGAATGGATTATACTATACACTGGCTTTACTTACAGATGTTGTATCCGTTTTTAATATTGAAGAAAAGAAAACGGGTGCTTCAGTGAGGATAAAAGTAAAACTTATAACATATGCTGTATAAGCAATAATTAATGACCACACAGCAGTTGACGTCATTATGTCAAGCCAAGAAACAGATACAGCCTGTTTAAAAAAAATCGTATGTATTATCTATACATTTGACACAACCACCAAGATTCCAATGAAATGGCCAGAGATCACTTCATTAATAACGGTTAAAATTGTCGGATGGAGCTGTATTGAATTAATTGTAAACAAATACAGTTTGGATAACGATTAAAGTGATTACTAATATTCATTTTATGGGAAATAATGATTAAACTTTGCATGCTCGAGTTTGGCGAGGGGAGGGAGAAAGCAACGTTCAGCAGTTATTTTGCGTATTAATTCCTTACGAGACTGTAAGAAGGTATTAAAAAGGTTTTATAAAGCATTATATCTAAATATTGAAGTGTGTAATTAATTAATCATTACATATTTATCCCCCCGTGGTGCACCTTCAAATGCCCGTCTCCCTCCCCACCCACTGAGTCACCCCCATGTACCACACATAATACGAGAGTACAACACAAATACCCGTCTCCCTCCCCACCCACTGAGTCCCCACCCACTGAGTCTCCCCAGGTACCATACATAATACGAGAGTACAGCACTAATGCCCGTCTCCCTCCTCACCCACCCACTGAGTCTCCTCCAGCTACCATACATAATACGAGAGTACAGCACAAATGCCCGTCTCCCTCCCCACCCATCTGACTCCCCACCCACCTACCGAGTCTCTCCCAGGTACCATACATAATACGAGAGTACAGCACTAATGCCCGTCTCCCTCCCCACCCACCCACTGAGTCTCCTCCAGCTACCATACATAATACGAGAGTACAGCACAAATTCCCGTCTCCCTCCCCACCCATCTGACTCCCCACCCACCCACTGAGTCTCCCCAGGTACCATACATAATACGAGAGTACAGCACTAATGCCCATCTCCCTCCCCACCCACCCACTGAGTCTCCTCCAGCTACCATACATAATACGAGAGTACAGCACAAATGCCCGTCTCCTTCCCCACCCATCTGACTCCCCACCCACCTACTGAGTCTCCCCCAGGTACCATACATAATACGAGAGTACAGCACTAATGCCCGTCTCCCTCCCCACCCACCCACTGAGTCTCCTCCAGCTACCATACATAATACGAGAGTACAGCACAAATGCCCGTCTCCCTCCCCACCCATCTCCCTCCCCACCCATCTCCCTCCCCACCCATCTCCCTCCCCACCCATCTCCCTCCCCACCCATCTCCCTCCCCACCCATCTCCCTCCCCACCCATCTCCCTCCCCACCCATCTGACTCCCCACCCATCTGACTCCCCACCCACCTACTGAGTCTCCCCAGGTACCATACATAATACGAGAGTACAGCACAAATGCCCGTCTCCCTCCCCACCCATCTGACTCCCCACCCACCTACTGAGTCTCCCCCAGGTACCATACATAATATGAGAGTACAGCACTATTCATTTACCTTATTTAAGTTTGTATCACTGAATCTCTTCAAATATTCAAGTTCATCATTTGAAATAAAAGGATCTTCCTCGGGATCGTCATAGACAAATAGCATAAATAATATCAGCACAATAACACTAAGCGCACCTAAAAATGAAGGTAAGACAAAGTAATATTAATTACATTAGCATTTACTACCATAGTTATAAATAGCATTTTAACACACCTGATAAGATTCTTGTCTTTGATTGAAAGATTTGTGTACTCGTCATCGAGAGTGCAATTTCGTTTAAGCAATTCATTATTACACAGTGATCGACCGGGACGCGCTATACGAAGCTAGGATGTTGACTGCCTGTCTGAAAACACTATTTTAACAGCTGTCTGTAATATTGTTCTACTCCGCGTCCAAAGTTTGAGCGTTACCTTTTCGATTACAAGTAGATGGGGTATAAAACAAATAATGAATGTTTTGTATTCATGTGGAACAAAATCTTATTAATAAGTGAGAGATGAAATGTTATATTTGCATTATCTTTCACCATGAAATTATTGGTGCCATTGCACTAATAAACATTCATTTTGTATATTATTATTAAGATGATGAATACACTTGATACATACTGTAAGTATAGAATGACATTGGCCATCCAGCGGAACTAGCAGTACAAATCCATGAAGATAGAGGATAACAGACAACCTCAGATAATGACGCACCTAAAGTAAATATAAATTATTATATTGGATTTAATCATGGACAGAAACAATTAAGAATTACATTGTGACGTAATAAGGCCTAACTAAAACTGGGATTTGTTCTAATTGGTGACGTCACCAATAAATCGGTCCTTAAGTATACATATTAATGATAATAACTATAAATTATAAATAATAATTAAATAATAATTAAGAAACAGGACAATTAAACAAACCAAGTACTACAGTATACTTAGCAAAATAATGTTCAGGAATTAGTTACGTTTTCTTAGTTAGGCATTCTTAAATCATAATGCCTATTTTGTCAGTACAAAACTGGAAAGTTTAATGTCGTATTTGAGATATTACCAGAAAGAGCAATAGATATAAGTGTACTTCGTTCTTGCGGAACAATCCATTTTGTTATAGTGGCATAGAACGCCGACATGATCAATCCCTGGTGAATAACGATACACATTTAATTATTGAGGGAACATCAACATAATCAAGTTCTATTATTGCAAAGTATCCTACTGATGATGGAGATACTAGTGTACGGAAGCCCGTTCGGGCCACAAGTTAACTTGTTAACTTAATTATCTGGCGGCCGCCACTTAATTATCTGGCGGCCGCCAGATAATTAAGATAATTGTAACTTTCCTATACTTATTTGTACAGCCGTCGATTATTTTACATTTGAAGTAGTGCGCCACGTGCGTCGAGAATGTGTCGATGCATTTTTAGTTACCTCATAAGAGCATGATACGTCGCATAATTTAGAATGACGAAAGAGTATAAGAGCATGGAAAGTCACATAAGAGCATGACGAGAAAGAGTATTTGAGCATTAAGAAAGAGTATAAAAGCATTAAGAAAGAGTATAAGAGCATTAGTTATGCACATAAGAGCATTAGGAAAGTACGAAAGCCCATTAATGCCATTTTAAGTATATGTTTTTCGAACGTAATCCGTTATAACTAATTAGTAATTCGTTTGAACGGATTAATAATCCGTTTAAACAAATTATTAATTTGTTTAAACGGATTACTAATTCGTTTGAACGAATTAGTAATCCGTTTAAACAAATTAGTAATCCGTTTAAACAAATTATTAATCCGTTTAAACAAATTAGTAATCCGTTATAACGAATTAGTAATTTGTTTGAACAAATTAGTAATCCGTTTAAACAAATTAGTAATTCGTTTGAACGGATTAGTAATCCGTTTAAACGAATTACAACATATACTTTAAATGGCACTTGTTGTATATGTTGCAATTCGTTTGAACGGATTACTAATTCGTTTGAACAGATTATTAATCCGTTCAAACGAATTACTAATTCGTTAGAACGGATTACGTTCGAAGATAATGGTGTGCGATATAAAGAGCATAATGAAATAGTTTGAGAGCATGACGTCACCGCATGTGAAGAGATTACTGGCGTTCCATATTTTATTGCATGCAACATCGCCTCTGATCCAATGCACGTACATGCCACGTGACGGGACATGTACTAATTATTAAGTGGCGGCCGCCAGATAATTAAGTGGCGGCCGCCAGATAATTAAGTGGCGGCCGCCAGATAACAGCTTTTAAAATATAATGCTTTTATACTCTTTCTTAAAGCTCAAATACTCTTTCGTCATGCTCTTATGTGATTTTTTTAACCGGAGAAATCTTCTGTAGGAGAATTTTACAGTAGGCGGAGGTATGCACTCTCGGAGTGGCTTTCTAGTTTTGGAGTGTGGTTTAAACAACACTTTTGTAAAGTTTATAGTGGATAAATAAAAATGAATTTATGTTATCACTATAGAGTGAGTGACATTTCCGTCGAACTAGAGGTGCAATTTATTATGAATTTTACGTGCGAGAGGTAGGGGTGTCATTAAAAAATTTTCGTCTTTGGGCAACCATCTTAAAATAGTCCAGCGAACGCCCCTGATAATGCTAATTATATAATGAACATTAACCTTTTGATTTTTATTGAGAACTAACCTCAATCAATCCTTGTAAAATCCGTATGATTATCACAAATATACTGCTCACGCCTGAAGCCCAAGGAATCAACACAGATAGTAAGCTTTGCGAGAAAAGAATAAACAATATTGTTGGTTTCCCGCCAGTTTTACCGACCAACCAACCTGCCACTAATGCGCTAAATGCAAAGCCGTAATAAAATGATCCAAGTATCTGCTGTTGTGTTGTATTATCCCAATCATACCTTGGTATCTGGAAAAACAATGAATTATTTCCTCATTTACATACAACCTGTCCTATTGGTATATAAGTACTCTAGGCGTTGTTTTCTGTTCTTTGATGATGAGAATAGTTTCTCGAAACATCTCACATTTTAAAGCAGTTTGCCTATTCATTAAATGTCTCACTATAGTTATTTTAACTAAACAAAAAAATTATACAAAAACTGTTCAAATTCTTTTTTGAGGAAAAAACATTGAAATTGAAATTCAAATATTCTTTATTCATCCTCAATCATGAAAATATACAACAACAATATATGAGAACATAAAAAAGATGAAAAGGAAACACATAAAAACTCAAAAGAGCTTGATTAGTTGTGTCCCCCTACGTCCCTAACTAGCCTAAAAAACTAAAACATAAATAATAAAAAAGCTAAATCCTGCAACAAGTATTATTTTAAAAATTATTTGTAAAATGATAATAAATGTTCAAAAACATTTACGTATACGTTGATTTTTAATGATATTTGACGTTTTGAGTTGGTTTTGCGGCTCTGAAAGTCTTTAAAAGTGGAATTCTTAAAATGATTGTACCTACGAGGATCCAATGATCGGTCTAAACAGTCAATCACACCAAGCCATAGCCTATAGTACTGCAGTGCGAAAGCTCTATTATTAAAATTGTCTTAGCTTCACTCCAACCATGGTGGGTGGTAGATTTATACGTGTTTCATATTTCAATAGTATAAGTGCAAATTCCGAGGATCAAACCAAGCAGATTTATTTTTTATCCATGGTGAATTTAAGGTTCTGGTGAATTTTATTATTGTGGTTTTTTTTAATTTTCCACAAAGTTCCATTACCATGGACTTAACAGCTCTATTTCCCCAATTGTCTTACATCTGAGCCCCAAGTATGGAACTGAGTAGTGGAGGCTCTGTTACATTATTACAATATTAGTATTTTTCAAAATTTGCTCAGGTCAGCTGCTCCATTAATTATAAGTAGCCTAGTTAACGTACAATAATACAAATGACTTACATTGTCTTGTGTAGAGTTCAGCGGGTTTACCATTTCTATAATAGCGATATTAATATTTATTCTTGAACACAAATCACAAATATATACAAAGCTACACATTACTGCTACAAAATATCGTTTCATTTTGAGCTTTTAACGATTTTTACCATACACCACAGGCCTATCCTACACGTACGAATGGACAGCTTTAAAAAAAAAAAACGTTTGTTTTATTCAAGTACCGTTTCATTCTATTGTGAGGTTAAGTTATTTTTATTCTCTATTGTGACCGATCAGACTTTTTAAAAAGTCACGTGGTGCTGTAACATAAAAACTTGGCAATAAAATAATTAGGCCTATTCTGTTCAAAAGTTCATACCATTATAAAAAGATGGGAAAATAGGGGTGTCCCATTTATTAATTGAGTGTGTTAATGTGTTAAAATACTGCTGCTTTTGTTCTTTTGTTTTTCCTGTTGTTGTTTCAGCAACAAAGGGAAAACAACTACGCCCTGCATGCTGTAGAATTCATTTCAGTTTTCAAGTTAATGCAGTATATTATGGCTCTTTATTTCTATATAATTTTTACAGATTTATAGATACAGAAAGTATATAAAGAAAGTTTTTATTCCAGTTACAAATAAAAAATATAATTTACCTAACGATAACACAGTAGTACATTTAATAAAGATGACAGTAGTACATTTATCACATACTGATTATTAGGTAATCAGTAAAACAACATTATAATTTTGTCAATGAATCTGTACCATTTTGTTCCCAGAAAACACAGCGTTTGACATTGCATGTTTTTAGGTTTGGTCTTTCTAAAATGTTTTAAACACGTTTTTAAACCTTTCTGTGTAGAAATACGATGCGTTTGCATCAAAACGTTATAATAGCGAATTCAAAACGGAGCTGATAATGTCGCCATGAAGAGGATGGATTGGTGTCTTCCAATATAGCATGGAATACATCGGCGAGCCGTTCGCTGTAGAACGAGTCAAGCATTTGCATACTTAACTAGACAAACCAATTACTTTCCACGCTCTACCCAGCACCTTCTCAATTCAGTCTTTATCCCCTTACATTCCCTTACTGATATTCCCAGCCCAATATACAATATGCCCAAATAGAACATCACTGATGATTAGTAAAACATAAACATTCTATAGTACAAATATCCTGCTTTACCCCAAAGAACCGAGTTTTCTCAAGCAGTACAGCCTTGTATTTAACTTCTTAACTACGATCAATATGTCCACTCGTTTAGCTTTAGTCAAACACTACTGCCAGATACTTATAATTGTTAACAATCTCTACTTCCTTTACTTTAATTAATGTATACTGTCAGACCAATTATGTTTTCGAAAATCAATCCTTATTTCTTTCGTTTTATTTATGTTTAGTTCATGAAAATAAAAAATATGATTTATCTACCGATAGGATTGGGCCGATTAGAATGCATTTGCCAACATTCTTTTACTATTTCACAACATTATAGAGTTTAGGTAATTTAACCGATTGCAGTAGTATTTAGGATATTTTAATATCGATTGTACTGTAGTATTTAGGATGTTTTAATTCCGATTGTATTGTAGTATTTAAGATTTTCTAATTTCGAATCCGATTGTACTAACATTTAAAGCGTTTAAATTCAGATAGGAATAACATAGGCCTAGTATTTAAGAGCCATTGTCTGTAAAAATCAAAGATTTGGTGGCAGATGTAAAAAAATGGATTTCTCTCAAATTTTTACCATGAATAGACATTTCAATAAAAAGCATATCTACAACATTCATTTTAATTTTTAGCCTCCGTTGCCATGACAACGGTCAATTATCCAAATTTTGATGTTTTTGCCATTTTTCACAGATTTTCTATAGTGAAAAAGTACAAACTTGTATACTTATTTTAACCAAAAATACTTACATTATACAGTTTTTGTTTATAGCAGTGTAAACAACATGTATTGAGTTCCATTTAATGTAGAAAAAAAATAAATTACAAAATGGAGTTTGGTTGATACCATTATTTTAAAAAGGGGTGTTTTTAAAAAATATTTTTTTTATAAAAGTATACCTCATAAACGTACCTATAACTTCCAAAGTGGTGTTTTTAAATCAATGAGGTTTTTTAATTTGATAGTCAATAGGTTTTTCAACAATAATCACGAAAAAAACACTGGGGTAAATTTTGTACATAGGTTTTGTGTTGCCAGGAAAATACGAAAAATGCAAAAAATATAACAAAATATCAACAAACAAAACACATGAAACACAACTTAAATATGGCTAATCCAATAATAAAATGTATATATGGCTTGTCATATTGCTACTAGAGTCATACGAATAGTTTAGATAAAATAGGAGAATGTGTTGCCAGGTTTACTTCAATTAATTGCCAGAAAAACAGTATTTTGCATTGAAATATTTAGTTGATGGAAAATAATGTTAAACTTGGAAATAATTGAGCCAATGGTTTTTATAAATTTTTAAATCTATTTTGTGTAAAGAGATACAGAAAGACCTCCCAAAAAATCTGACCTTGTAAATAGGTCATTTGAGGTCAAAAGGGGTCAGATTGCAAAACAGGACAGGTCCCCACTTTACTACAACTATTAATGTTTGATCAAAATTTACAAGATAGTTCATAACAATTCTCAACAATTTTCATATTTTACCTATAGTGTTACCTTAGCAACCATTTCTATCTGTAACTAAGGAAAGTAATTTTTAAAAAACGTAAAAAATGGCGTTTTTATAAATACAAAGAATTGATTGCATTTGTACATGTTTCTCAATTTTACTTCTACTGCATTCCATTAATGACAAACTTGACCTTGTAAATTCATTCATTTTGAGGTCAACATTTTACCATAGTAACTGTTTCTATGCGAAAATTTAAAAAAAAAAAAGGGGTTTTTCATAAATAAAAAACATTTTTTCTACATAGTTTTACATTTCTACTTTTTGCCAAATTTACTTTAAATACTGAATCCTAATAATCTCAGAAAGAAAGTCTTGACGAATCTGAATAAAGGTAAAAAAAATGACCTTTAGTGTTATCTTAAACCTGTTTACGTAACAAATGATATTTAAAAAAAAAATTAAATATGGAGTTTCATGAAAAAATAAAAATTTTACATATTGAGGTCAAATGACATCAACATTTTACCTATAGTGTATTGTAGCAACTGTTTCTATACGTAACTAAGTACAATATTTTTAATATGGGGTTTTATGACTACAAACAATTGATTACATAGCTTTACTACCTTTTCCCAAATTTACTTATCTACTGAATCCCAGAAAATGTCTGACCTTGTGAAAGGGTCATTTTTTGGGTCAAGTTATGTCAAAATGTATTATTTATGTTATCTTAGAACCTGTTTCTATGCGTAACTAAGGATAATTGTTTTGTTAAATACAGTTGAACCTCCCGTAAGTGGCCACCCTCGGGACCTGGAAAAGTGGCCGCTTACGGGCGGTGACCCCTTACGGGAGGTTCTGCCGATAAAGGGCCAAAATCACTTATTATGGCTATATACGATATTCTTAACGAAACGAGCCTCTCAATTTTCCAGCTAATTGTAGGCATATTATTATTTATAATCAGGTGGTTTAGTATTTTTTAGCATTTTCAGACAAATTTTAAAAACTTTTATCATATGAAAAATGGTCGGTCAAAATCTATGTAGTTTTCTCATCTCTTCACAGTAATGTTTTTAAAACCTCTTCAAAATAAAGCTAATATATAAAGAAATACAATAAACATGCACCTCTAATTCATAGGTCCATGCAATAAGTATCACATTTTTCGATTGGTCGCTTACAAAAAATCTCATTTTTAGTATAAAAAGGTGCTCGCAGCTGCTTACGGTAAGCACCAAATGCACTAATTAGATAGGAAGAACAAACAGGCTTTTCAAAGTGCGTCCGTTAAGGGAGGTGGCCGCTGTAAATAAAATATGGGGTTTTCATGAATAAAAATAATCACAGAAGAAAGTGCTTACGAATATGACCTTGTGTGAAACGGTAATTTGAAAATGCAAATAAGGCATGCCTGCTAATAATCTACAAATTTAAATTTGTATGAGATAAATATGCAAAATCTAAAGAATATCTCATTTTTAGTTACCATAGTAACTGTTGCTATGCATAACTAAGGGAAATTAAATAATTATCAGATAATTATTAATTAATAATTATTACTGAATCCAACCATCACAGTAAAAAAAATATAGAATTTAAAACCAATATTTAATAATAAAGTGTGATATTTTACATGCTGACCTTAAATGAAATGAAATTTCAAATCAGGGCTTCAATATTTGTTATGTAGCATTAACATACCTGAGTATATCATTGACTTTTGATTGGTTCTATTTTGGGGAGGGGAAAGTGGTGGATCCAGGACTTTTAAATAGTTAGGTGGTTGAAGGCGAGGGTCTAAAAACTTAACTTTATGTCCTATCTTTTGCATTGCAATTTTTAACTTGGGGTGGGTGGGGGCTTGGAGAAAAGGGGGAGGTGGTTGGATGGAGGAGTTTGAATCCGTCTATTCATTGGGGCGATAGTAGCGGCAGTGTGGGTGGTGCTTGAATGCATGCATTTGACACTCTATAGTGGATGATCGACCAAAGTGTTGCAGTTTATCTTTTTGTGGTTATAGTCGGGGTGGGGGTGGGGAGGGGTGGTAGTCGAAAGTGGTGGTGGATGGGCATATGGGATCTGCTTAGTTTAGCAAATAAAAGAAGTAAACAAATGAAAGAGGAGCTTCAAAATAAGAGAGGAGTAATCTGTTGCAAAGATTAAAATTCACAACGATCTGATAATTTATTCAAATTTCCAGAGGATATAACCTATAAAATGACATTAAAACTGGGAATTACAGAATCTATAATTAAAAATTAATTTTTTTTCTCACAACACAACTAGAACTATATAAAACATTAAGAATTTTTCTGACCAATGAGTTTCAAATCAAATAATCAAAGAAAATAAAATGTTTTTACTAATATACCATGTTTTTTTTTATATAAAAATGCCTATGTTTCTCGCAACACTGCTTGTAGATTTTAAATTTACCCCAGTATTTTATTTTAGAAATCAATTATTAAACATTAGAACTACCTATTTGTAATAAATCAGCTAAAAAAATACACCACTTTGGGCGTTATGGTGAAGTAAAGTTTAGTTGCATTGAACAATTTAAAAAAAGTGAAAAACACCCCTTTTTAAATAAATGGTATCTCCCAAAGTATGAAATAAAAAAAATAAAAAAAATTTGAAACAGGTACACAATGCATTGTTATTATGCATACACTAATTATTTTTTTTAATTAAATGAACAACACAAAAATATCGTTCATCAAAGTAGTGCCAATATCCATTTTAAAAAACCTTAAAAAAGGACAAAATTTGTCAAAAACACAAATTTGGCCGTTGCCATGGAAATATACGTTTGAAATAAAAAATACTTCATATTTGATTTCTCTCAACACATATATAGCCATGTGCAAAATTTGAAAGAAATCCATTTTTTTGAGTCTGCCACTTTTTTTGATATTTCTTTGATTCTTACAGACAATGGCTCTTAATATGCTTTAATTTTGATTATACTGTAGTGTTTAGTTTAGTTTTTCACGCTGCTGCTCTAGCCCGCTACGTCCCATTAGGACTACTCAATCAGAAGCTAAAGCAAGCAGCAGTTATAGTTCTAAGGACAGACAGTTTTGTGAAAATGGAAACTCCACTATAATTTATTGATTCCAGCTGCTACAGTAGACCCAAAAAACGTCTGGGAAAGAGTCTATTAGGACATGTCATGCTAAAATTACAAATCCCTAAGCATTTCTGGTATATTCACTGTCAGATATTCATTGAATTATTATCGAAACAGTCCATTAAAGTTTGTGTTTGTAATAGGATACTTCACAATTGAAATATCTAGGGTGATGAAGTGACCCCCAGATTTGACCTTAGCAATAAAATTAACTAAAGTGACAGAAATTGAGTATTCACTTCTGTAACAAAAAATAATATTTATTCACATAGGCCTATAAAAAAAGAAAAGAAACCCAAAAACCATTGTCTGAACTATTATGTGACAATAAAATTACACATTCAAAAACATTTAAAATAAAAAATATTTTTCAATAAGCGAGCAGCGTTTTTTGTAAGAAATATTTCTTGTATATATAAGTAAGTATACCTACTTATATAGTTTTTATTTATTTATTTATTCATAGGAATCACCTTTATATCGGTGTCACACATTTATCAGTTAATGGTGCATCCAATTTACAGACAAAATTACAAATAACATAAGCCAAAAAGTTCTAAATACTAATACATAACATCAAAACAAAATGTAAACTAATTAATTAATTTATAGATCTGTATGAAAATACATAATACGTAAATTGTACAATATATATAACTACAAAAATAAAAACAGAACAACAAAAATACAGGATAGGCCTAATAAATAAATAAAACATACAGACATCCTCATTGAGATGTCTGTAGCAATTGTTTACTATATTAATCAATTAGTTGAGAGAGGTAATGCTGATAGTGACATTGTAGATCTAGTAACCTATGCTTTCATTAAGTATTTTTTACAATAAAAATCAAAGATTTTTCCTAATGTTTCATTTTCAGTGAATAAATTGTCTAGCATAAAGTGGTGTTTTAATTCCTGAGGTCCACAATTAAAATTATCCCGGACATACTTAATTATTGTCTAACAGAGTTTAATGAAGGACATTTAAATAAAAAATGGTTTACTGTTTCTTTTTCGTTAGTAATGTACACATCTTCATAATCCTGTGTTATGATTTGACCAGGATTGTCTACGACCCTCAAGATCTAGAGAGTTTGATCTTGCTTTAAATTTTAAATTGATACTCTTAAAATTAGTTTTATCTAACAAATATTGTTCAAGGTTTGGTTCCTTTATACATAGTATATTCCGTTATTAACGTTATTTTGCATGGAATTTCGTTTTGCTTTGGGCCTTTGAAAACCACTCGTTATGATCAACTTGTTTATTATTTTTCCTAAATGGCTTTATCCAGTTAGTAGATGGTTCTTCATTAAATTTTTCTATAAAATTTGTTTTATTTAAAATATCTTTAGTTAATATAGTAATATTGTTACAAAATCTTGGCATTCCCTAACACAGTACCTAATAATAACATGCCTTATAAAAAGTACATGCATTGCTAGTTTTTGATGTTCTGTATTGTTCCTTGTAGTTTGTACTGTAGGTTACATTAACAGAACAATTGTATTGTCTTCATTCAATAGACACCCTTCTCTACATAAAACATAATACACCACACCCCTATCATAATAATGGTATAGTACATAATAAGTCGAGGTGGCCGAAAACGGCACCTGATCCGAAGATTTATTTTTTCCTTTTTTAGTTTGAAAACACTGGAAATTTACATTAAAAACAATCGTCATTGTCACTGAAAAGTGACCACATTGCCATTGGTAGGGGGAGGAAAACGAACCCGGGAAAACATCATATAGTATTGTTATGTTTTGTCGAGAAAAAAAATTTGTCTATGTATGTCTGATTTATGGAACAAATAAATAACAGGTGATTTGATCATTATTAACACACAAAGAAATGCTTACGAGTGACATGAGGAAAATAGGGTTTCCGTGTAATTAGATACAAGCATCTTTACATCTCCGGCTGCCGTTATCCAGTCGCGTCGTGGTGTAGTGTGTAAAACGAAAACCACACTCTGTGTAGTGTGTACTCGTGCCAAAGAATATTCTTTGGTCGTGCATACTGCGTGGCTCTCTCTCCTCCGATCCCATCCACCACCCTCTTTCTATATCCCGTCACTGCGGCGAGACTATTACAGTCCTGTAGGTTGTAGCCAGCCTAGACTGGAACTTTTAAAAGCCTTTTAGTTTGCCTACCTAGGCCTAGCCAATAATAGAGGCTAACTAGGCCTAGTAGGATAGAATAAAGGCGCGCCTAGCTAGGCCTATACTATCTAGCCTAGCACTCTAAGCTAGGCCTAGCCTAAACTATATTGAGGGCCTAGGCCTAGCCTACATTACATCCTACTGCTAGGCTTACAAGATTATTCATTATTAGTGGATGGCCCGGGCCTAGGTATGCTACAGTAGAGGTAGGCCTATACATACAGCGTCCTGACCGCCCAACCAACCTTGATACGATACAAAAAAGCGCCCGGAGATTGCTGACGATTAACATTTTTAAGACCATTTTTATTAATAATAACACATTTTTAGATTTATGGCTTTGGATTGGCATGCAGTATTTTCAGCCAAAGTTTTTTTATTGTTTAAATATATTCATCAATTTTATTATAAATTTAATATTGCTAGATTGATTTACCGAAGGTGGACTTGGAGGAAAAGAAGGCGTAATGTGTGAAGATGCGACGTGCAAGTTTACTTTGTAAATTAGTTTGCGGTCTGATGATGTCACTGATAACACGCGCAGGACTTGCAGCAGAAGCCACAAAAGTCATGACAAAATATGAAACGGTTGCCGCGGCAAACTACAAACACTATACGCTGGGGAAGTTTAATGGCAATTTAAAGATCATCTTGAACACAATAGATGGTGATGCTGACTTGTATATCAAAGAAGGTCAAGAAGAGAAAGCGAACTTTGAAAATTATGACATAAGCTCGGCAACATGTGGCTATGACTACATTGATATACCTGCAAGTCTATCAAAACCGCTTTCGATTTCAGTGTACGGGCATCCAACTTATGATAACAGCACTTTTGAGTTGAAAGTAATAACATACAGATTAGATAATGATGACAGTTTTGTTCATGATGATGTTGTTGACGACGACGAAACAAGGGGTTCACTTCTTATGATGATTCTGGAATTTATTTTTGAGATTCTCTTTGATGTACTCGTTTAATTTGATAACATTTCTTGTTTTGATTTACGTGCTTTTAGTTAAAAAAAATAATCCTTTAACAATTTCAATTAAAGTAGATATGGGTAAAATTATTTATGACGAGCAAGAGTGTGTAATAATAATTAATAATACGCACTCGTGCACGTCAGAAATAATGTATTATTATTTATTAATTAACAGTAATAATTGGTTTCGGTATTATAAAATTTTCATAAAATTTAAACAGACGTTTCTGGTTTTAAGCCCTCAAAATGTAGTGGGAGGTTATTTGACCAATCACAAGCAATGGATTATCCAAATTGTCTTTTGTGATTGGTCAAATCAATTGCATCCTACTAAGAACAAATCTTTAGGAATGCAACGTAATGACTTAATATTAGTAAAAAGATAAATTTGGCACATATGGCATTTCATACGTATAATACTTGAGGTTGAAACCAGTAAAAAATCTGATGGACTAACATAAAAAAGCAAATAACTTGGGCCAAGTCTACTGTACAAGTCCCTGACTTTAATTTCATGGTTTAAAAGTAATTTGTGTTGATGTACAGATGTTTGTGTTATTTCAATAGTAAATACAATATTTTTGGACATAAACTATTGTACTAGTCACAATTCAAAGTCAGCAATTTTATGCTAGTAGTAAGTCACTGCTATCAATATTTAACATATTGTACTTTCACTGAACATATTGTACTTGTTAGAATCCAACGAATTATAAGTATTACTTTTAGTATATAAGTTTAATGTTTTATTGGTAAAGATACCTCAATCAATGCATTTGATTTTGGATTGGATCTCAAGCATTGTTATTATATGAAAAGTGCCAAATTTTTTTACAAATATTAATTAGCCAGATCCCTGTATACAACCCAGGCTAATGGTTTTAAAACTGTAGCAAAAGTGTGGTTATTTCGATAATTGATCAAATTTCGTCATAGTTAAGAGAATTTGGTGCTAAAAGGCTATTCTGGTTTTCACATACCGTAATTCACTTATTAACAAGTTGACTGAACTTGTGATATTATTACTATTGTTAGTAAGTAACAATACGAAGTTCAGTAAAAGCCACTTAACATTCTTGTTGTAGGTGAAATCCACAGAACCAGTTACAAAGAACACATACAGTAATCACTGATCAGTGTAGCATTCAAATCATATTTTAAAACGTTTGTGGCTTTGATACAATATACAATGTGTAATCTACAACTGATTTAGTAAAAGGTTTTAGACGCTTATATTTGGACAAAAGAATTACAGTTTAAAAATTTCATTTGATTAAAATTATTAAATTATTTTGTAATAAAACATATATTTGCAAATAATTGTTGTTATTGTCATACTATAGAATCTAACTACAGTACCAGACTCTGAAATAATATATAAAGCTCAAACTTTATGTGACAAATGTGATGTGCCCGTATATGAACCTGATGATGTCATTAGTATCAGTACCATTTTTGGGCACATCACACTCGTTTTGTCAAACTAGTTTGATAGTGTAGACCGACTATTAGGCCAGCCTAACAAGTGTATTGGCAGGGGTGACTGGTCTATTTCTGTTTCAGAGTGCCAAAATAAACCGATTATTTAAACAATTTAATTTTTATATTGACTGCATTTCTGCTCCAAAATAACCGTTTAAATCAGTGGGTGGTCGTTCACAAAAATGGTTAGAATTACTCAAAATGCAATTGGTCCTGGTGGTTAATCCAAACGTTACTGCTGTGTAGTTGACTCAAAATCAGCAGCTGTCAATCAAATAACCGTTATTTCGTGTTGCAGCTAAAAATTTCTCAGCGATAACTGGTTAATGGCGTTCTCAAACCGAATTGAATGGGTGTTTTTAACCGGTTATTTTGCGCTGCCTTTTAACCGGTTACCACAAAATTTTCCTGTTTTTGCTCCCAAGAAAATGAAGTCAATTTATTCACACCATTTTTAACCGGTTATTTTTATGCAGCAGAAACAGGCCCTCAGGTACTACCTTCAACAATGTTGAGCTGTCCAGTATTCTCTTGTGATAACATATGCATACCTACATTTTAGAACTGTCCATTGTGGTAACACCGCTCAATAATTAAACATCTGTGTAGATCCACATATCACAACATTCCAACATACAGTATATATTGCATGCAACAGCTTACAATATGTTTGAAAAAGTCAACCACATGCAAACCTGAATAACGAAAACCATAATTATATAGACTTTTTATTTTACTAAAGGCAAAAAATAAAACAAAAATTACAAATAAAAAGGCAAAGAATAGAAATTTAAAATGAAAAACACTATTCTACTGCAGTGCAGTTACTATACATTTTTCTAAACTAAAATTCTGCCTGGATATGGTAATGATATGCCCAAATATAGTAGTGATATGACATCTTATTTTTGTCACATACACTTTGATAGTGTAGACAAAATTTTTTTCTGAAGTTAGACCAATAAAAGATGAATTGAATTTATGATTTCAGTTAGTTCCAACGTATGTTTATCAAGCGGTCACTGTAATTATCTCTTACACATAGGCACAGCTGAATACAATTTAAAGACAAGCAGTATTATAGGTAAACTTTGTGTCACACATGTACCATAGGCTTTAAGCCTACATAACCATAACATGATACAGGCATCACATGTGTAAACACTGTGACACTGTATTATAGAATTTGCCTGTGGTACTACACAAATAATACTATACTGTATGTGGACCGGATACAGTACAGATAATCTGGTGAAACAAATTACTACAATAAACATCACACAACAACAAACATTTTACACAACTTTTTAAAGATAAAATTTGACACATTTATTGACACATATTTACATTGACTTTATAAGATGAATTCTTCAGAAAAACAGTAACTAATACTTTTAGTTTTTGTTAATAGATAATTTCATAACAAAACATAAAACTAATGAATATCATCTTTTGGGTGATTTAATAAGGAAGTGTATTATGCATTAGATGGGGCTGCTCCAATAAAACATCCATTCATAGAAGTACACCGACACAAAAGTCAAAATGTTGATCGGTTGAGATGTGAAGTAGTATATGTAGTCTAGGTTATAGATCTAAATTTTCATACGTATAATACATGAGCTCGTATTTAGACAAAAATCGAAAACGCCAACTGGAATAGTGTTGAAATTGGTGTAATGTATTATAAGATTATAGGTAAACACAAAATATTTGGTTCTCAGGCGTAAGCCCACCCCAATAATTAAGGAGGGTGGGCTTATCTGAGATAGTATGGCAGTAAGTGTGTTACAGTGTATATACCCAAGGTCTGGGACACAGCAAAAACAAATCCTTAATATTTAAAATAAATTAATTTAAAACTTTGCATATAGTAAACTAATATAATATTTTGTTCTTATAATATAAAATCTATAAAAATTTATTTTAATTAATTTATACTCTTCTGTTTTTCATAAAATGCCATTTAACAGTGGTAATAATTTCAGGCAAAAAAAATTATTTCATTTTTGCTATGGGGGGGGGGGGGGACTTATTAAAGACTAAACTCTCCTCATCCTGTTTTTGAATTGTTATGGAACTAGATCCCTATTCGGCAAGCATAAACTGAAACCTAGCCTTGTCCGAGTTCTTTTTTATCTTCATGCTGTAGTTCTCGGACAACCCCATTTAAAAAAAAGTATGTCAATGCAGTTTCATGTTTATCGATGCAGAATGGGGACCTATAAATAAATATTATACACTTTGATTTCAAGGTCATAAAAAACTGCAGATTACAATGGAGCTAGACTGAAGTTTAAATATCTAAGCCAGCTGAGAAGGTTAGAATCTACTAGCTGTAGGCTTGGACTTTCCATTGCAGTGGTCTAACTTCTAGTTTTCAGCCCTTATTGCAATCTGCCCCACAATTATCTTTTAGTTTTAATTTAATGTTACCCATCACAACGATAATAATGTTGGTTGGATTGCTTAGCTAGGGTCATAATAAGCCAGTACTTATTTTACACTTCACTGCTTCCGGGGTCTGCATCGTTTCTTTTTATTTAATTTAAAGCCTGAGTTACAAAGGCAAGTGTAAGAGTTATCTTGGTTGATACATGTACCATTAGGGCAGATACTAGGATGGCGCTCACAGAATGTCAATGGCGCTGCAGCCTCAGTAACTGGTGGATATGTTGATACAATAATACTGGATGGATTTTCAGCTGTGATAAGAAAGAAAAAAATTGATTGAATATATTTATAATAATTTACAATTATATCCCCCATTTGTATGTAAAAAATTAAATTTAAACTCTATGTCGTCAACAATGGGAAAACTACGACTACAGCATAGGCTTTTATAAGTTTCACTCCAGTAAGACGAAGTAAAATACAGGAATGTCATTTACAACAATCTAACCAACAGAATAGTTGGCTTGTAATACTTTTCATGCAAATTTTAAAGGTAGATTAAACACAACATTTTTGTATTAAGGTATTATGGCAGAGTCCAGATTTGACCTCAGTGTCAGTTCACCAGTTTCTGTTCATTGAAAGTTAAATCACTGTTAAATAACTATGAACTTTGAACTACATACTTGTATATAACAATTCAGGTGCAGAATCTTTCCCAACTAAACCGGTTTGACCATAAAATTCTGCAATCTCGTCGATTCCACTCGGTAATCCACATATAATATTATAATTTACTGCATAAAAGGAAAAAGTGAATAATAATTAAACTATCCCCTCAACAGAAAAAAAGAAATCAAAACATAGGTGATATGCAGGTACAGCTCTTGAGCTAGCTTTGTGTATATAGTTATTTTGCTGTGAAATTGTTTCTGAAAATGTTATTTTTATTGTTGCAAGTTGAAGTTTTAAAGTTGATGACATTTGCCAAATGTCACTGAACTTTACACTCACTTGAACCTTTTTTCGGGCAAACATCACAATAAGTGACACCCCAACTGATGCCAGACCCGCAACAGCACTCTGTGTAGGTCTGTGAAGAAGCCTGTAAACCATTACAATTGCTGGAAGACCAACAGGTTGCTCTACGTTCCTCATGGGTGGCGCCATTCATACCGGGACCACCTGGCTGCCAGATAAATTCTGAAATGTTACAAAATAGAGTATTCTTAAACACGAAGATTAATAACATTTAAGAACTTCAGATAGGTCATTTTGTAATCAATGTTACTGTAGAAAACAAAGACACATGTTTTCACCTATAAAATGACAAAATAAATAGTTAAATGCAATCAAAAACCCATTGACTGGCAGCCGGCCATTTGGACTATTTTTGGTTTTAAATTACAGTTTTTTTGAAGTAAATAATTATTTTTTGATCCAATTTTTGTGAAGTAAATAACTATTATGACATTAAAAAGGCATATTCAACAAAAAAATGTTCAACAAAAATTCAGTGGGACAATGTGCCTTCAATTTGTTGTTATTTTAAGAAAGGTTCTGTGTAAATAGGCTCGACTCTTAACAATAATTAATTACGATTGTCATTGTTCAGTAGTAGACGTACTTGACCCATTTGCTTAACGGCTGCCAGGCATTTTATATTTTTATATGTTGCTTGTATCTTTAACATTATATTATTTTTTGCTGGTTGAATGCATAAACGAAACACAATGAATGTATACTATTTTGTATAGAGTATTTCCAGTTTTAGTAGTAGATGTACCTGACCCATTTGAGTGTACTTTGTTTAACCCCTGCCAGGCTATTTTTATATGTTATTTGTATCCTTTCTTTTTTCTTAACGTTATATTATTTTTGCTGGTTGAATGCATAAACGAAACACAATGAATGTGTATACTATTTTGTATAGAGTATTTCCAGTTTTAGTAGTAGCATAGAGATATTATCTCTATGGTAGTAGACATACCTGACCCATTTGAGTGTACTTTGTTTAACCATAGAGATATTATAATCTCTATGGTTTAACCCCTGCCAGGCTATTTTTATATGTTATTTGTATCCTCTCTTTTTTCCTAACGTTATATTATTTTTGCTGGTTGAATACATAAACGAAACAAAATGAATGTGTATACTATTTTGTATATACAGTATTTCCAATTTTCATATATTTTGAATCAATTTTTGTTTTCAGAAATTATTTTTAATAGTCACTTACCTGAATCATCATCTCCAACTACATGTAATGCATTAAATAAACGATAACAAATTTACAGAACAGGTTTTTAATTTAGAACAATTAAAAGCATTTAGAAAAAATGGATTATAATCATGCAGATGCGTATGAGAATGTTTGCAATTCTCTATGAAATGTTTGTAATTTTCGATGAAATGTTTACAATTCTCAAGAAATGCTTGTCATTCTCGATGAATTGATTGCAATTCTTGATGAAATGCTCGCAATTCTTGATGAAATACTTGCAATTCTTGATGAAATGCTTGCAATTCTCGATGAATTTATTGCAATTCTCGATGAAATGCTTGCAATTCTCGATGAAATGCGTGCAATTCTCGATGAAATGCTTGCAATTCTTGATGAAATGCAATTGCAATTCTCGATAAATTGATTGCAATTCTCGATGAATTGCTTGCAATTCTCGATGAAATGCTTGCAATTCTCAATGAAATGCTTGTAATTCTCGATGAATTGATTGCAATTCTTGACGAAATGCTGGCAATTCTCGATGAAATGCTTGCAATTTTCGATAAAAAAAATTGATGTAAGAAGAATTTGAATTCATACTCTGTATTTATTTCAATCTGAATATATACAGTATATTAGTTAACAAATTAATTTTGAATGATATGATAAATTATCAAGATAAGAATTGTTATGTTATCAAAATAATGTAATTAAGCCATTTAAATTTGTAATGAACATTTTTGTAAATGTGAAAATCTAAAAAATGTTATTACTGTATTCAGATGTCAATTTTGTCTTTATACCTCAAAACTAAACGTTATATTATAAATGGTGAAAATACTACTTTATTATTTCTTTCATTGCATTGTACTTTCAAATCAATTCACAAATTTCATAGGGATTTCTAATATATATTCACACTCAATACCTCACCTATGCACCGTCGTTGTGTACTATCCAATTGTAGAGGGGGTTCGCACTCACACCAGAAGGTACCGGGAGCATTGACACAGGTACCAAACTGGCAAACGTCTATGTCCTCACACTCATCCACATCTAAACAAATCATCTGGTTATTAAGTTTATGAAATATCATAATGTTATATTATATTATTTAAAATAGAACATACATGGTTTAGAAATGTATTGTCTTTAAAATAATCACCAAGTTATAATAAAAATATTGTTTAACCTTTCCTTTAAGATTTAAATTTTTACTTCCAATTTTGTAACCATAGCAGAACCGGGGTTGGCCGTAGTTTTAAAATATATTTTGTTCTTTGTTTGTTTCACAGAAAAGTGTTCCATTTGATCATACCCTGAATGGCTATTTTGAGAACATGAAACGAACGAGGTAATATATTATATATTCACACTACTGCCAACCTTTTAACAGGGGTCACCACTATTTAGGGATCACTTTGTTACGTTCTAAATATGTCCGTTTAATAGAGGTTGAATGTCACTGTATTTTCATCATTAACACTGTTATTTCATAGACAATACATTTAGATTTGAAGAAAAATTATATTATAATGAATAAGAAAACTATTTATTGATAAAAATGAAAAAGTATATTAATGTTTCATTCGGTTTCATTTCAAATGGCATTTAATTTGTTACATGGATAATGCTTCGGAAAAATGATACAAATTTGAAAACTACACATATATACCTCCTATTAAAGACCACTCCAGGATCTTTAATTGAAATATGCTGCGTTATGTTAGGTTAAAAACAAAAATGATATTAAGGCGAATTTAGACAGACGTTAAGGGGAAGATGCATGGACAGAATGTCCATTCACTGTGTAGGGTAAAATTATTATTATACAATAGGCCTAGAAGATGTGCTTACTGTCAATGCTGGAAATATCATTTTGATTGTGTATAGTACTCAGGATAGCAAAAGCTGAATAATTACATAAACAAGTTAAAGAGTGACAAAATGTAATAATACTGCTGTAGTAAAATAATGTTGAAATGGTCTCTCAGGCCTTATAAAAATGGGCTCAGATTGGAGAAAAAAATCGCAGATTAGATGGCCGATTAATTTGATTGAACGTTTTACCTTTGCATTCGTCGCCGACTTTTATAAAGCCTTCCCAGCAATCACATCTGTAACCATCAGGCAAGTCAAAACAAACACCATTCAAACACACACCTTGGATTTGACACTCATTCACACTGTCAGAAAGAGCTGCTGTTGAAGCTGTAAGAAATTATCAAGAGAGAGTAACATTTCAGAAACTTGTCTGGGCTGTTGCAATACTGCCATATTTGCCTTAAGGCCAATTTACACAGACGAGAGCTTGTCGCACGCAAAATCTGTATTTAATATAATAGATCTATTATCCTGAGCGGAAAACACCCGTCCGCTCTGCGTTGTGTGTAAATGGTCATAAGGAATAACATAGATTCTATATTTTTATTATCATTAATGCCCGTATGTGTAAATTACCCTTTAAGGATGCAAGAAATATATTAGGAGATACAGACTACTTTTATAAATTTTAACAAAACACAAGTTTAAAAAACTTTTTTTTGTCAAATGACTGGATAGCCCTCATCCACACAGCCTATGAGGAATAAAGCTGTCAAGAAAACCATGGGAAATAAGAGTAAATCTCTGTCTACACTATAAAACTACTGCAGTAGTGTGTGATGTGCCAAAATATGGTAGTGATATGACATCATTGTGTCCATATATGGGCTTATCACATTTTTTTGTCAAATAAAGTTTGTAGACAGAGCTTAACTTATTATAAACATTACTAGTAATTATAGTAAATTTTAAAATTTGTTACTTACATTTGCAAATATTTTCAGAACTTTGGAAGTAATATCCTGCAGGACATTCACAGATGTAATCTCTAACTCCACGATTGACACAAGTGCCGTTACCACATATCTCAGGAAATAATATACACGAATCAAGGTTTTCTGTAACAGAGAAAAATATTTACTGTATAGATAATTACAGAATACTAACGTTTTTTATTTATTTTTATTTCAACAATATTTTATAAGAGTGGTCCATCCAGCCGAAGCTGATCATTAGGGACCGTCACAAGAACAACTGAGACAAGTTTACCGCTAGATTTGTCCTCATTTTTATGCTCTGTATTATTAGTATGGCATTTGATGAAATAAATGTTTGTTGAAATTGAATTTGTTTTGATTAAAGGGTCTTTCACACCAGTACAGTTCTGGTCTGGCGCTGGCAAATCAAATCGATGCTTCGTTTTCACGCGGCAACGTGCATATCGATTAGCGCATAGCCATGTGGGGTATTATGAAAACGATTTGATGTGCGGAACAGTTGTGAAAGATCATTACGTTATGATTCTTAATTAGGAACCAACATTTTGAGGTAAAATCCATACACCTGATCCAGTGGTAAAAAACACAACTGGCAGCAGCACAAACATATGTGTATATAAATAATTTTACAGGTTATACTTACTAACACAGGTTCTTGAAGTGACATCATATTCCTGATCTAATGGACAGGTACATGTTATGAGGCCATCAGCAGCCGAGCATGTAGCACCAGCCCCACATGCGTCTGGTATCTGTGTGCAAGGATCATATGGCGTTTCCTCTGTCAAGAAAAATATATAGACAATGAACTTGTGGAGTTTGTGGCTTGGTGGTTATGATGCTTGGCTACCACTCCAAGGGTCCTGGGTTCAAGTCTCGTCACATGTCAGGATTTTTTCTAAGGACAAAATATTACAACTGCACTCCCAAAGACTTGTAATAAAACTTTGTTTATGTGGAGCATCTTGTGTACATTCTTGTGAACCTCTAAAGGTCCCTAATGATCAACAATTGCTGGATGGATCACCCTCATTTATTACGAAAAAAAAACAAAAAAAAAACTACAGGTATGTAGCTACAACCACACTCTCTGTCTACACTATCAAACTAGTTTGACAAACAAATTTGTGATACAGTATACACAAATATGGTAGTGATATGACATCATCATGTCCATATATGGGCACATCACATAGTCACATACAGTTTGATAGTGTAGACAGAGCATTATATTATTGCTAAGATTGCCTAGATACTGCAGTGCTGGTGACATGTTTGTTAATAATGGTGTCCCGTCTTTTGGGGAGTATCTATGAAAATCTGTCTTTTCATTGTTACAGAGAATGTCTGCTGGCAAAAATGCAATAGAATATATTCTATAATGTATTATTCTATAATGTATTATGGTACAGTATCATCATTTGAATTATCCAGGCTTTATTACAAAATGAGATGGTCTGATACCAGTGTCTCCACGAGCCCGTTGGGACGGAACAAATTTACACATGTAATGATCGCGTGTGGTGTAAATTTTGAGCTAAACTTGCTGTTTCAAAAATCCATCTCATGAGATTCAATTACACCTTAAACCACAAGCTGACCACAAGATAAGAAGCAATTTGACCTTAATAGTGTAAAGAGATGCATGAAATATTACTCTGCTGGGTAATTTTTGTTAGTTTACGAGTTTAAATTGTTCATCGTCCAAACGATCACTGATTACACATGTAAAGTTACACATGTAACTGATTTTACGTCCGAACACAGCCTAAAATGTCTTTATGTCTTTATAGTTGTTTTTTCTTATATGCTGCAACAGATTTTGTAACTATGAACATAAATAAAAAAAAAAGCAAGATTGAATTGAAATTATGTAACAGAGAATTTGTACTTGAGAAGTTCATAAATCAGAGATGTTACTTTCCTGAAATTAATCATAGACTTACCTTTACAGACTTCATCGTTAGGATCGTAGAAGGAATATTCTGGACAAAGACAACGATGACCAAATATGGTATCCTGACAAGTGGCATTACCACCACATAGGCCAACTATTTTATTACAAACACTGGATCCTAAAAACAAAGCACCGAGTATTATTTGAACTTACACTATCACTGAGATAAGTACTTATTAACAAAAACTGTGTAGGCCTAAGCAAAAATAAAATCGCAAATATTAAAAACATTGAGGAAACATTGTTAAAATGTACATATGATGTACTTGCTGCTACTCTTTAATAATTTTTATTTCTAACCAATCAATTTTTAAAATGTGATAAAAAGTCGTTAAAATTAAAACAACTATATTTACTTATGCATGATTTTGTGTCATAATCAAAATCATATCCAATGTTACAGCGACATTGATATCCGTCTACAAGGTCAACACACGTTCCATTCCCACAAACGTCTGGATACAAATAACATTCATTGGAAGCTGAAAGAAACCAAGTATAGTAACGCATAATTTTAAATTATAAACTCCTACTGTACATTTATTCTAAGCTGCTATACCATGGCATTTGTATTTATAATTCAATTTAATATTTTTTTCTTTAAATTGTAGCTAAGACCGACACGAAAACTAAAGTTAGCAATGAATAAAATATCTTTTTCAAAAGAAAAAGATATTATTATTTCTCCTACAGATAATTACATCAAAACATGCATAACAACACGTAACACTATATCAAACTTTATGTAACAAAAAAACATTTTTTGTCACATAAAGTTTGAGAGTGTAGATAAAGCTCATTATAGTATTTTCATGGATTATTCCATTTTACTTTAAGGGTGTGTATTATGTTTACAATAATATACTACATACCTAGACATACATTGGTGACAGTATCAAATTCATAATGTGCAGGACAGACGCACACTATTTTGCCATTGTCATCCAGACAAGTAGCATTTCCACATGTGTATGGGTACAGTTTACACATACCAATACCTGAACAATAAATAAAGTAAGTAAAACACAATCCTTCATGCATCTTAAAGCCCTTTCACATTGCCTAGTAAAACACTAAAGTTTACATCCAATATCAAATGCAGGTGTTGATGTTAACCCTTTCACTGCGGAGCATTATTCCCACCTCTGTGCAGATACCATCAAATCATTGTTTTGCTCATACCCGGTATTACCGTGTATACGTATTTCAACGACGTCTGTTTATACCCGGTAGTAACAAAGTGAAGGGATGTGTTAAGCTCTGCTTACACTATTAAACTAATTTGACAACAAAGTGTAATGTTCCCAAATATGCTAGCGATATTCCCAAATATGGTAGTGATATGACATCATCATGTATATATATGGCACAAAACATTTTCTTGTCAAATAAAGTTAGATAGTGTAGACAGAGCTTTAAACTCAGGAATTTTTTAGGCGATATGAAAGGGGTATTAGTTTGAAAAACACACACACACAAAGTCATGCATTTTTAAGATATATAAATGAATTAAAATTGTTTAGTAACTATTAAACTTACGTATACATCCTGGTAGCGTCTCGTCAAACTGATGCTGTGCCGGGCACGAACACTCGTAATGTGTTGGAGTATCTTGACAAGTTCCATTACCACAAATTCCAGGGAAAACTTGGCACTCGTTAGAGACTGAAATATAAAGAAATCGGTTATCAGG
Source organism: Antedon mediterranea (assembly GCF_964355755.1). Taxonomy (NCBI): domain Eukaryota; kingdom Metazoa; phylum Echinodermata; class Crinoidea; order Comatulida; family Antedonidae; genus Antedon; species Antedon mediterranea. The sequence goes on along the minus strand of NC_092679.1, from coordinate 6,390,418 downwards.
AACCAAATAACACTGTTGCAATGAATAAAGGTAGTCTCATATTAATTTTTGAAGATAGGGTAATGAGCTGTTAGGAGCTCATTTTACTAAGCCTCGACATTACGTGGTAGAATGGCCAGTTCCTTTTCGACTTATCCTCTCTAGTATTTTCAACCACATGCTCATTTTCAGCCAAGTTGAACCCGGGTCTGTCCTCTCGGCTACTACCCAACTCTGATGAATGATGCAATAAATGTTTTAGTATAATAATTTTTTTTATTTATTTTTTTAGCATAAAGTTAGTAAAAAAAAATCTAAAAAGGAAAACGCTATTTAATAATAGTATTTCAAAATTTTAGCTGTGAAAAAGGGGCAAGAAGTTTTTAATGCTGTGATGGAAAAGAAACAAAGCAAGACGGAAACAACTCACCGAGACATGATTTTAATTGAGCGTCAAATTCATAACCTTCTGGGCATGTGCAATCGATAATTCCTTGTAAATCTGTGCAGGTTGCGTTTCCACAGACTCCCTCTAACTTTCGACACTGGTCAATACCTACAGAAATAAACAGTGTAAAAGAAGTTTTAAAAAAAACAACTGAATTATGAAAAAAAAAAAATCGAGTAACTTTAGTGTGGCCAACCCATAGAGGGTGCTATTTTTGCAAAAATCACCCGAACATAGAGGGTGGTATTTCTGCCATAGATACTACAACGGTTATCGAGAAACTTCGTAGGTTTGAGGTAAATTCTTTCAAACTTACGTAAGCAGTTTTTAGAAAGAGATTCAAACTCAAATCCAGATGGACATACACATCGATGTCCTGATCTTAACAATACACATGTTCCATTACCACACATATCAGGGAATGCTGTACAAATAACAGCAACTGAAATACATAAAACATTCAAGAAAGTAATGTATCAAGATTATCATTATTATTGCAACTCTATCAAATATTTTCTCATTAGGTATGAACCAGGTAGAAGTGGTACCAGGTAGAAGTGGTACCAGGTAGAAGTGGTACCAGGTAGAAGTGGTACCAGGTAGAAGTGGTACCAGGTAGAAGTGGTACCAGGTAGAAGTGGTACCAGGTAGAAGTGGTACCAGGTAGAAGTGGTCCTAGGTCCTCCACTGATGTTACCAGGCCCTATGTTCTACGTGTCACTACCCACTCTGGTGATAAATACTTCTAAAAATATGGACAACTCGGGAATGACCTACCAACTAATATCTATCCAATCAACAATCAACTCAAAATTACATCTCCGAGTTTAATTTCCTGAATAGCCTGGTAACGTCTGTCTGTGGAGGATCTGGATTGTATTTTTTTGGGGTAAGTTTTCTTGTTTTGCTTTTAAAGTTGTTTTGCAAGTAAAGTAAAGCGTTATGGATAGAAATTAAATATCATAGAAATTAAATATCATAAATATTAATTATGTTCAACTGCAGTAGGACACTATAGAAATAATGTAGGTTTGATTTGAGACCAGAAGCATAAATGATGGTCAATTAGGCTAATAACTAAAACTAACTCATATTTTTTTGACAATCCTAGCCAGCAAGCGCAAGTTCCATTTCGGTGGAAAAAAGGAACCTCCTTTTGTAATAATCCAAAATGGACCTGGTTTTTGGTGTGATACAGTAGCTATCACAGGTTCTACATATTTTATCTTATCAATAAACTAAATACAACTAAAGATGTAAGAAGTTTTTCTTATCTGATTTGATTCATTTGATAATCTACAAATATTGTGTGATTGAACGAACCTTCACATGTCTTGCGAGTATGTTCAAATTTATATCCTTCTGCACAACGGCAAACAGGTCTACCGTATGACGTAACACAAGTACCGTTGCCGCAATCAACACCGAAACGAACACAAACATCATTACCTAATAAAAACAGGGAATGTTGAACATAATTAAAAAATAAAAGAACATATTTATACGCTTTCTCGGTAAAGCTCTGTCTACACTATCAAACTAGTTTGACAAAAAAAATGTGATGTGCCCAAATATGGTACCTGTAGAAGTATGCCAAAATATGGTAGTGATATGAAATCATCATGTCCATATATGGGCACATAACATTTTTTTGTCACATAAAGTTTGATATTGTAGACAAGGTTTAAGATTAAAGATTCTGCAGTGCAGTTTAGTGTTTAGTTATTGGCTAACTTACTCTGACAAGAACGTGTTGTTGCATTGAAGAAATAGTTTGTAGGACACAAGCATACATATCCTGGGCCTTCTTGGTAATTCTGACACGTTGCTGATCCACACACTTCTCTGTTTATTTTACAGAAATCAGTAGCTGCAGATATAATATAATTAAACACAGATATAAAATATATACACACATGTTAAATATAATTAAACAAATAAACTAAAAATCAATAATAAATATTTGTTTTTTTTTCTTGTTTTGTCCACAAAATTGGGTATCTGTGCGATTTCTATTGCTGCAGATATACTATAATTAAACACAGGTATAATATAATTAGTATGTATTAGTATAATATAATAAAACAAATAAACAAAACAGCAATAACATTTCTTGAATATTGAATCACATATCTCAAAATTGAGCAATTATAATATTAATATTTTCTGTTTACTATTAAACTAAGGCAATAATTGCAATGCTTTACATACATACATACCTTTGCAAGCCCTAAGTTGTTCATTAAATTCATAGAATTTGGGACAGTAGCACTTGTATTCACCCAGTCTGTTGACACATGTACCATTACCACAAATGTCTGCTTGTTCATTACATTCATTAATATCTACAAACACAAAAGATCATTTGTAATTGTTGATAGAATATACCATGCATGGTAATGAGGATGGTACTTGTTTAATAATAATAATATCCTGGATTTATATAGCGCCTATTGTTGTGAAACCTCTAAGCGCATTATTACTCCAGTCATTTTTTGGGGGCAAACACCTACGGAAACATATGCCCATGCAGCTAGTAATCAGCGCAAAGTTGTGTCTTGATCTAATTGGGTACCTATTTATACACCTGGGTGGAGAGAGGCAAATGTAAGTAAAGTATCTTGCCAAAGGATACAAGCAATGCAGCGAGAGTTGGATTCAAACTTCGATCTCATGATCAGTAATCAAACGTCCAACACACTGCGCACACGTTGTACGTTATTCTGTTTCTATCTGTAATTAATTTTCGACTTAAAACCTTACACCATTCAATCGTAAAGTTAGTAAGTAATATACATTACATGCAAATAATAGTAATAAGTTTCTTTGTGAATTGTTTTTCTTGATAAATTCTGTCTAAAACACAGGGTGTCTTAACTAGAAAACCACAGCAGCAAACTAGATATACCTTGACAAGAGCCCAGTACACTGCTATGCCTGTAGCCTTCTTGACACTGACACGTAGCAACGCCATTCGTTACTACGCATTCTCCATCTCCACATCGGTGATTAGCGCACAAGTCCACTGGTTTACACATGCGGCCTGCATTATCAAAGGCATAGTTGGGCGGACATTTACAGAAAAAACTTTTATCCGTGTTGATACATGTTCCATTTCCACAGATGCCGCGGTATTTAAAACACTCGTTTTCCTCTGAAAAAATAGAAATGAATTATTAATATTAATAGAAAAACAAATTTATAAAATCATTTACATTTAGAAAGAGATATTTGGATGCATTTTACAGAAGAGTGGCTTAAAACAATGTCCTTAATAATCTGAATCTGTGTTAGAAGGGTTTTTTATTCTGAGAAACTAAGATTTAGAATGGCAGCTATACTGTAAATTATGTGTGCTGGATGGTGGTGTATTGTGTATCCAATTCTTTTAGTTCTGAACTGGGCTTTCTGTGGGCAAAGTGCTGTACTGAAAAGGTCACCCAGTATAATAAATAAATGCCCATAGACATGTGGACAGTGACGAAAATAGTATGGACCATACCAGAGAGTTACAACTCCCTGGGACATGCAACATTTGATAAAAAATAAACATTTACTTACGTAAACACACCTTTTGCTTCATATCAAAGTAGTGCCTTCCCGGACAGGTGCACTTGTAGCTGAGGGGCGTGTCAACACACATACCGGTACCGCATATTGAAGGGAAGGTTTTGCACTCATCAACACCTGTGAAAAGCAGCATCGCAATTTTAATTACACTATGCAGATTAACAGTATCAAGGTCAATTTGTAGACGAGTGTTGACACTAACAAAAATATAGATGTGATTCCTTTATGACCATTTACACAAAGCATGGAGCGGACGTCAGGCGATTTTACATAGGACACACAGTTTTCCGCTGGCATTCCCGCTTTTCTGTGTAAATGTGCCGTTATTTTTAACAATACATTAAGGCAGTGTCCTATATCATCTAATTTTACAATCATTGGTGTTTATCTACGTATTTGACTTACCTCGTTCAGACATATATTTAGGATCACCAGCGAAAGCGCCACTGTCAATATAAATTGACTGGTCCGACGTAGACTGTCTTTCTGGGTTAACAACCGTCTTTCGACCACGCCCATTAGGACATATCTTTTTGAACTCCTCTGTAAATAAATAATAGCAGATAAGAGCAAACGTTTGTGATTGAGGGATAATATACTTTGAACCACTTTTTTCGTCTCTCCCAATTCCTTATGAAAGTAGACTGGGATAACAGTAAACATTGACATAAAGTTTGACATCTCGTAAAGATTGACACATGTCAAAAGGAAATCTAAGACGATAAGACGATAAGTAGATATGATGGCAAAGAAAGGTTGCAGATGTTTTTAGAAATATAACAAATAAAACGATATAAACCAGAGATGACTTTGAATTCCTGGGTGTATATCCTTATTCCCAATTCACTTGCGCATTCTCTGGGGTCATTGAATTTTAGTCCCACCTGTACTCATGCCTATATGTACATCTGTTCTTTCACCAACATGGGACAACAAAAAAAAGTTTCTCAGAATACGAAAAAAGAAGATGAAAGATAAAGAAATAGGATGGTCGTTAATAAAAAAGGGTGAAAATGCCAGCAAAAATAAATGAATGATTGAAAGGGTAATTTGTAATTGTGGCTTTCATTACCTGTATTTGAGAGAGGACAAAGCCAAAATTCGCAATCGTCACCCCAGCCAGTGCCGATAGTACAACAGCATTCCTGTCGTGTTGCATTATTACTGATAACTTGTTCACACAACTCCGCGTCAGTAATGTCGGCAAAACACATCTTGCGTTCCTCAGAGTCTAATGCTGTAAAATAGATAACGATAATGATTAGAAAGCATTCAAATAGAAAATTGTGATAGCTCTTGTAACTACACCAAATTCTGAAAATCTAGTTCAGGACATCAATAATACAGTGGAAACCCTATTAAGGGGACACCTTCAGAACCAAACAGTTTCTTCTTAATAGAGGTTATTGCCACTCATTTCAGGAAAGTTTCTCTTTATTTATCAATAGAAATGTCCCATATGAAGAATTCTAATGTGTATAATTCCCCTTAACTTACAATGGCATTTCTTTGATTGAAAATCAAACTGTAAATCATTTGGACAGACACATCTGTATGATCCTGGGTTGTTCACACAGTTGGCTTCCTTTCCACATAAATCAACATCGGTGGAACATTCGTTAATATCTGTAAACAAAAAAAATATGCGAAAATAATAAATGATATACTTACTAATGATTTTCTTAAACTGTCAAAATTAAGTAAATATTAATCGCTAATCTGTTACAGATAAATTATTAATTATTTGGTGTTCAAAATAAGGACGAACTGTTGACCATAAGATTATTAAAATCTTAGTGTGAACGCAACGTGTACCTCACAGGAAACACAGGACAAAAACCAATAGATTAAGTGTGAACAGACTTTTATATAATCTTCACTACTCAATCAGTTAACATTAACAAGGACAAATTGTACCGGTCTAAATTGTGTTCACTCTCTGTGTGAACATACCTTTAGTCCTCACTGTACAATTTAACATTAACAAGGACAAATTGTAACCTCAAAATTGATTTCCGTTCACAAATAACATAATAAAAATATATCCCGTCTTGGAAAGAGATAGAGATTGCCATCATTTATCTTGACAATAAATTAACCAGAGTGTCCCATGCCAATCCTAGCAATGCCTTCTTTTGGCATGTGTTCAAATAACACAAGTCAAATAAAATCATTTAAAAAAAACAGTGCTAAATAAAAAATATATATACTGCATTATCAGAATTAACTACAGTTTACTATAAAACCTTTTATCATAAAAGTTTCATTAAATTTCAAGAAAATTTATTAATTTCAATAATGGCAAAAATAACAATACATACAATATAAAATTGAATAAATTCATCTCCTTCCCAAAAATATTTTTAGAATCAAATTTTCGTTTTTAGTGAAGGACAATTAACGTTGAACTTACCAACGTTTCGTGCGTTAGCATCGCACTTTTTCAAGGTGGTGGTAAGTTCAACGTTACTTTGGATTTTTAAAAACACAATCTTCATTATTAGTCTAAACTTAAATTTGTTTGTCTTTACAGCAGTTTTTTTTTGTATCATTCATAACAAAAAGTTCAGCTGTTTTAACTTTCAAATTAATTCTTTTAAAGTGATTCTCTTTGCATTGAAAAAATAACGGGACATGACCACCCCCAGGGGCTGTCATGAAACAGAAGTCTCGGCTGATGTTTCAGAATCGTTTGAATGTCATCAACATAGGAACGCAGTAACAAAGAGGTTGTCTACATTCTAAAATTCCCAACAGCTTGAAATGCAAATTTGATGATGGACATCCAAACTAAAATAAAAACATTTAGTAAAGCTGTCTACACTATCAATGTGACAAAAAAAAGTGTGATGTGCCAAATATGGTGTTGATATGTCCGAATATGGTAGTGATATGACATCATGTCCATCAAACTTTTTTGTTTGATAGTGTAGACGGAGCTTAATTAAGATTGTTTAGTACTGTTTCTATATAAATCATGCTTACTACTGTAGCTCATTTCTGTGTAAATTCCCAACTAGGTTTTTGTTCTCTACTTAACCTCTTTGTTGTAAATAGAGACAGAACAAGGTCCTAGTGGATAAAGACAACAATTGTGTTTTTGGCAAAAACAATTTTAAGTAATAAAATAATAATTTGCTATAATAACAATTTGTCCAAAACAAAGCAATATTCTAATTATGATGTAGGCGTGTGTAACGCAATATTTTACAAGATATTTTAAAATTAATTGGAATTTAATAATATCATGCCCTATTTGAATACAAACAGGAAATCGATAACCACCTCTCACATTAGAATAATTACACAGCTTAACATTTAATTGGCTAAATAAATTGATAGAAAAAAAAATCACAAAAAAAACTTTAATGTTTACATATTGTATATTGTTTAAAACAAAATTGATTATTTTTTAATTTGATGAATAGTTCATTTTAATGTCGCATATATAGTTATTCTATTTAACAAATAAAATTAAGTATCTGATGATTGAATATATAACCGTAATCTCATTGTCTGGAACTCAATAGGTTTCTAGTTAAATGTAACTGTTTATTTTGTCTTTTTTTATAAGCGAAATCGTGTTTTTTGGTTTGTTTTTATTTGGCAAAAGTGAATAACGTTATTTAAACTATAAAATGGCCTTTTCAAAGTTTGATTTTATACACCTTTTTTCATGTTGACAATACATTTTTAAATATACTTTGTTGAAAATATATCATGTTGTCTATTTCAGTAATCTGTGTTCAAAAACATACACTAAATAACTTATGAATTAATAAACATACAAAACAAAAAATAAACTTGCCGTGACATAAACGTTGGTTAATAGCACGGAAGCCATCATAACAATAACAACGGTATGCTCCCTCAATGTTCACGCAATCTCCGTTAGGGCAAATGTTACGCTGGCTATCGCATTCATTTTCATCTGAAAAACATATACGATAGCGCTATATTTAAAAATACAATCTCATGTTTAAAGGGATGCACCAGTGGGAATAATAATACTGTACATAATAATCATGTTAATTTGTTTTTTCTCTTGCGTAATGTTTACCACCACTAATTCATATTAACTTCAAAAGATCAATACATTATTTCAATATATCTAATATCATATTCATTGTTATTCGGATTTTTTTTACCTCATATTTTCTATTGTGCAAATATAATCAAGAACAATTTAATAAATATAGTATGTTCGTAGAATTGCTTCGTTTATATTTCTTTCTGTAATATCCACCTTTTTTTCATAATTTTCTATTATTCTTCTATAATGTAAATTATATGAAATAACAGGTAAAAAAATGTATTTTAACATATTTTTAAAACAATTCATTGCGATCTTATAATTGTCACATCTACTCAGGCCGATATAAATTATTGTGTTCTTATTTTATTATTTGCTTTTTTGTTTTGTTCGTTTGTTTTCCTCTCTGAAAAAATGTAACAGTATTTTAACAATCATACCAACACATTTGCCATCTTTGTAGGTATATCCGGTGTTACAATTAGGCGTCATACACACATAGCTACGCAGTGTGTTGATACAGGGCGCACCATTACATACGTCACCCTGTTTGCACTCATCAACATCTAAAAATAGAAAATAAATGCGCACCTTTATAACCTCTGGGTTAGGACTGGACAAGAGCCAGTGGAAATTGAGATTGGCAGAAGGAAATGGAAATGGATTGGTCATCCAAAACCAAAACACAAAACTAGGCATGCCCTAACATGGAATCCCCAAGGAAAACAAAATAGAGGACGCTCAAGGAACACATGGAGGAGAGAACTGGATAAAGAGGTGAAGGATGCTGGCTACAACTGGACAGAGGTGGAAGGAATTGCTCAGAACCGTGTGAGAAATGCTGTTACTGCAGTAAATATTTCAGGAAATGTTTAGAAATGTACAGAGTAGATAGTGAATGAAATGTTTTTACAGATGTTACACTAGAACAAATGTTAAAAATGAAAGTATTGCAATGTTTTTATAAGGATGTGTGGGAGGTTGTGTGACCTATATACGTCAGCATTGTCTGCTGTTAAAATCATTATAAAATACAAAATAAGGATTTTGATTGTTAGCCTATTCCTATGGGGCTTTCATGTAAAAAAAATAGAACAGTATGTGTGTTATGAAACATTAAATACAGGTATTATACAGGGAATACCTAACAAAGTGTAGGCCTATAGAATAGAAAGTTACTGTTTTCTGTCCAAGTTGCTGAAATCTAAAGAAAAACAATCTTGATTTGTTTAGATAGAAAAAACAATGAAACATAGCTACTAACCTATGCAATGATTTCCACGGTGAACCATACCTTTACCACAATCGCATCGGTATGTTCCTGGTGTGTTGGTACAAGTACCGTGTATGCAAACTGCCCGTCCGTTATTTAATGAACATTCATTCACATCTGAAGCGTTAACATTTTAATTAATATATTGTTACAAATGAACATTAGAAGCAATTATTTTGGAAACTGCAAGCAACAACCACGATCCACGCTACCGGTAACTCTATCGAACGACCTGATCACCCTTCATAAACAATCATCAAGTGCACTACCCCCTTAGGATCAATAGCATAAAATATATATTCCTTCAAGAGGTAACATTTTAGTAACTTTCAAAGTAACTCTGATAACAAAGTGTGCACTGCTTTTGTAGTAGCATGCAGAAATACAAAAGAAGTTTGCTTAAAGGTGGTTCCCACTAGAACGCAACGCAGCGACATATCGACGCAAAGTGTTGTATTGCATAATCACAAGTGGGAACCGACGACGCAATAATGCTGCAAACACAGCAGGTTTGATTTCACGCAGGCGGGGGCAAACACAATGATTGGAAGGGCATTTTCTTTTGTTGCGTAGATTGTGTTTTGTTGCATCGCTAGTAAGAACCAAGCTTAAAATATAACTTATTTATATATGTGAATAACAGAAAAAAGCCTTGGCGATGGGCAGGTAAGATATATTTTCCCTCTACACATTCTCATTACTCTGTATAACAGTCTTCTTCAACCTCATGTTCTTTATTTATTCAATTTCCAGGTATATTTATTTATTTTTTATTTTATGTCTTTAGGCAATGTGGCCAAGGATAACCAATAGTGAATTAATCACTGTCCTATCAGATAGGTGGTAATCCCCCTGATACAGGGGCTATTGTGTGAACCAGTTCACCGGGGTAACCCCCTACTCTTTTTCGAATAATGGACTGGGTTCTTTAAAGTACACACATGTTATAACTGTGTACACTGGACCTACGGTTTATAGTCCTTATCCGAGAAGACTTGTTCCACCACCAGAACTAGGAGCGAGTCGGCCTCGAACCCTTGCCGATGTTGTTGTTGGCTCTTTAGGTACGGTAAACGGCGCCCCTGCCTTAACCGCTCGGCCATATGACTCGCCATATGACTCGAAAGAACCAACATTATACAAACAAGTGTGGCTGGAGTACCCTGAGGATTGCCAACAGTGCAAGCACTATCTCCAATACTCCAAACCAATTCTCCAAATAATTAAATGAGAAAAGAGATGGACCAAAAGATTGATGGAATGGCAGCCGAGAATTGCGAAAGAAGGAGAAGAGAAAAACATGTACGACATCTTAAACAGGTAAAACTTGGGCTAGGACAGCAAGGAATGGCAAAGGCTTCAGTCGGCTTAAATTTAACATGGGATGATGGCGCCGAAATAAGGTAAAGATTTGAATGTTTAATAAACATACCAATACAGGAAGCAGCGTTGTCATTAGCATGATATCCACGGTTACAGATACACCGATACCCAGTGTTTAGATTTACACATCGACCATTTGCACAAAGGTTTGGCGTACACCTGTTAATAGAATAAGCTACAAGAAATAGAAAAGTCATTAAGATTAAAATCAAATCTTTTCTACTTGATTAACAAATGTTTTTAATAAGTCAGTACGTCTTACCAATACATGCTGTACCACTGCTTGTAAGCCTATAGCCACTGTTGCATATACATCGATAACTGGAACCAGAGCTGATGCAGCGGCCATTGCTGCAAAGGTTACGGTTCGCTGCACATCTGTCTGTCGCTACGGCTGAAAAGACCAAAGGCATTAACTATTATTAATAGCATCGGAAAGAAGGAAGAACGTTTTCAACTGCTGATAAATCTGAATTTGGAGTACGAAACATAATTTTGATAAATACGCAGTGATAAGGTGGTGTTGTGTAGCATTTGGCTACATTGGCGAAAATGTAAAGGCAAAAATATATTGTCTTCTCTTTTCATTAATTATTGTTTACTTATCTATAACAAAACTAATAAATATATACTATTGGGACAATGATGATCAGATATTTCTCTTTTCAAAAAGGAAAATAATAATTTTGAATTACTGCATGTATACTTACAAATTAGCAAAAAAGTTTAACAGAGCAAAAAAAGAACTACTATTATTTAGAATATCATCAAATGATTATCATATCATGCTTTACAGTAAAATGGATTTGTAGAATAAAATTCACATGATTTAGAAAGATTATTATTGCTAATGTAATAGAAACTACCATATGCTTTTAAAATAATGTTAATTTTTAACAAAATTACAGGTATAGATAGTATATGGAGTTTATGGAACATCTCCAGGTGTAGGTGACATGCTGTTCGGTAACTGATATCAATGTTATAGGAATGATGATATTACAGCATATTGTTAGTGTTAATATATATTTGGATATTATTTACTAAATATTTCATAAGTTTAAAAGCCCATCCCAAACTGATCAGCTGGATATTGATGTTTACTAGAACATCTCCTCAGTTATAAGCCCATCTCAAATTGATCTAGCTAGATATTAATAATAATATCGTGGATTTATATAGTGCCTAATGTTGTGAAACCTCTAAGCACTGAACATTATTACCCCAGTCATTTTTTCCTGATCAAACACATATGGGAACATACTCCCATAGTGCAGCTAGTAATCAGCGCAAAGTTGTGTCTTGATCTATACTGAGTACCCATTTATACATCTGGGTGGAGAGAGGCAAACGTAAGTAAAGTATCTTGTCTAAGGATACAAGCTATGCGGCTAGAGTTGGATTCAAACCTCGATCTCACGATCAGTAGTCGAATGTCCAACACACTGCGCCACACGCCCTTACTAGAACATTTCGTCAGTTTATAAGCCCCTCCCAAACTGATCCAGCTGGATATTGTTGTTTACTAAACATTTTCTCGACTATTTGCCCATGACCAACATTTTACAGTGTTGGAAATTACCAGTCTGAGTATTAGTATATCATTTTAAAGCATAAAAGTAACGAAATCTGAATAGCATAATCCGCAGAATACTGAAATAGAAGTGAAGATCAAGGCTTATTATATTATTCAGTACTTGATTTGTTTCAGATATAAAAATGACGATGATACAACAAACTAAGAGAAGGACTGACTCAAGCAGCATAGTCCAGATACATGCTTAAAGTTGTCTTACCAAGACAAGTGCGTCGATTACTTGTGGGACGGTATCCCTTATTACATATACATAGGTAATTGCTACCGGCACTCACGCATCTACCGTTAGCACAAAGATTGGGGGTCGTTGCGCATTTATCGGTAGGAATTGCTGTAAATATATTATATTTTATAAACGAAAACATTGTATTGTTTAATGTTTCGGCCTTTGGTTCACCATCTGTACTACTGTATGTCTGTGTCGTTCGTAAACATTTCACTTTGCTGGTATGTCACTGTATGTCAAACACTGTACTAACCGAGTATAATCTTTCGAAATGTTTTAATGAATTTTATTTTATAAATGAAAACATGTTATTGTTTAATGTTTCAGCCTTTGGTTCATCATCTGTATGTCCGTGTCATTCGTAAACATTTCAATTTCCTGATATGTCACTGTACATCAAAGACTATTCTGACCGAGTAAAGTCTTTCGAAATATTTTGATGAATTTTATTCTGTAAATCCTTTAGGTAGAGTCATTTGACTTGGATACATAAATAAATTCACATAATTTTTAATCATTCTCAATGACATATACTGGTTTAGGAAGTTCACAAAACTACAGTGTCCACATTGTATATACTGTAGGATTATTCATGGATTAAGGAATAGATAAGAAGGCCCGTTGATTGGCTGTGATGTGGATGACATAACCACTAGCCAATCACCAGGCACTACAATTTAAATATAATCACATCGATATTTAAGGAGATCCATGAAGAAACCAATGCTTTATAGTCATATATTAAAAACATGTTTGTTGTACTGTACACCACTGCACATGGTAACAACATACATGGTCAAATGCATAATTTAATATTCTATAGATTAACGTAATTTTTTATTTCAGGAGGTTGCAGGACAATATGATAATTCAAATATAAAAATTGCATATTTTATTAATATTACCAAATACTTAAAATTACGGTCGTAAGAAAGTGAACTTTTCGTAGTCCGATTGATGAAATGTGTGATGTGATGAAATTAAAACAATTGCTCAGCAACATCTTCTTGTTGTCAATTAATCAACGCAGATGCAGTCAATAGAAAAATCAGACTGCGCATACTATTTCTACATATGGCTACGTTTTGTTCTCTTTGCAACAGTTGATTCACAGCGTTCTATAGAGGGCCACGGTTAGATACACAGAGTTCAAAGATCTTTGTTTGATTGGCAGCAGTGCTTTAGTATAGGCTAGCGCGTTGGAAAATCGTTTGATGTCACTGTCGATACGTATCCTTCTATTCATTAATCCATGGATTATTGAAACTTAAAAAGTGCAATCATCTTTTTCTTTATAATGTAGTCAATTTAAATAAAACACATGACTCAAGCCACACAAACACATTAAAGCGATCAAGCCATGCCAAAAAATATCTCCTATTCCAAGTATTATACCAGATTGGCCATCTTTAATTGAGGAAACTCACATTACATGCACTTATCCATGACTTACCCACACAGGCAGCATTATTGCTTGTAGGTCGATAACCACTGTTGCACATACACCTGTAGGTTTCACCGGAGCTGACACATCGGCCATTTGTACACAGGTTACGGTTGACTGCACAAAAATCTGTTGATACAGCTGAATTATAAAAGTAAGAAACTATTATGGATCCTTATTTCAAGATATTTAATGAAAATTGTATATATATTATATTATTATAAATCCAAAGGCAAATTACTGAAAAAAATGACGATGCTGTGGGTATCAGTGGCAGAATCTCAATGGAGATACAAAATAAAATAAGCACTGAAAAATGACAATGCTGTGGGTATCAGTGGCTGGATCTCAATGGAGAAAGCAAAAGGCTGAATAAAAACGATACTATATTATTATATAGAGACTTACCGATACAAGCTGCCCCGTTACTAGAGGGTCTATAACCACTGTTGCATATGCATCGGTAATTTGAACCGGACATTATACAGCGCCCATTAGGACATAAATTACGGTTTGACGTGCATTTGTTTGTTGGTGTAGCTGCAAGAAAACATGCAATTGATGAAAAAAAATACAATTTCTTTGAAGTGTTGTACAACTATATGCTAATGTAGAGTATCCATCCCGGATCTTAGTTGAAAAAAAAAATAGTAGTGAATGAGAAATTTGCATGATCACAAAAATAATAATAATTGACAGAAGTGAAAATGTTTTTTAGGGTGGCTTCTTCAGTAAAATGTTGAACCCAAATGTCAACAAAATTAGGATGTAAACAAATTTTGACTGGAATGAGGTCAACCACTAAATATTATTATCTATTTATAGGCTTTTGACAAGAAACATGCCTCTATTATTATTATTATTGATAACAATTAAAAAGTTTGTATTCCTACCCAGAATACATGAAGCAGAATTAGTTGTGGGACGATATCCATCATCGCATATACACCGATAACTTGAACTTAGACTGACGCAACGTCCATTTGGACAAAGATTAGTGTTTGCTGCACACCTATCAACAGCTTTAGCTGTAAAAAAAAATACACCAATCTTATATAATACAAAAAGAAAATACTGTACCTGACTGATACCCATTGTTGTATCTATCATTTTTTTTCAAATTCTGTGATACATGTATAACATGTACACATGTGATCCCTGTATCATAGGCTATTACTAAACTGTAACATAATAAGAAAAATAAGCCCACTGGACTTGAAAACCTTATAAAAAATAACTTTATAAAAATAAAATATACTATGGCACTTACGCACACAAGCCAGACCGTTACTTGAGGTTTGGTACCCCTCATTACAAGTACAGGTGTATGACCGTTGATCTGTCCCGACGCATTTGCCATTTGAACACAAGTTGTTAAATTTTTCACACATTGTTTGTGTTGGGCTGCCTGAGTCATGAACCACTGAAAAATGTAAATGAACAAATCATTATCCTAAAGCTCCATCTACACTGTCAAGTTTGACACAAAAAAAAAGTGTGACAGACCCAAATATGGTAGTGATATGCCCAAATGTGGTAGTGATAAAATCATCATGTCCATATACTGTATGGGCACATCACATTTTTTTGTCACATAAACTTTGATAGTGTATATAGAGCTTTAGACTTCTCGCATAAAATGTTATGAGTACCTAAAGTCTTCTATCTGTGTTGTGTACTACTGTACTTTTAAAGCTATATTATTTGGACATGATGATGTCATATCACTACCATATTTGAGCACAACTTTGTCAAACTAGTTTGACAGTGTAGACGAAGCTTTAGAGACCATGCTCAATTTTTTTATACGTGTTCAGATAGAAGGTGAATTGTTACCCCTTAGGGTCCATTACACCCAAATTCTACCTGTGTTAATAGGTGATATACCTTTAACCCCCTACCCCTCCACCTAAATTTTTCTTTTTATAATAGTAAAGCTATAAAAACTGATATAAATGAATGATAATGCAGTTCAAAACAATCAACAGAAGAAAGGAAATCCAAAATGACACCTTAGTGTCCAATCAAAATAGTTTAATATCCTGAACTAGTAGTTGAAATATTCAAATGGTTAAAGCCAAGAGACAGTGATATAATGCCAAATAATTCATTAAAAGTATTAGTAGAATTAGTTTGCGTGCTCGCCCCTTAAATAAAACTCTACTTTAAGATCCTGCTGTGTCCTATACTGATTTAGTGCCAATTTGTCATTAGCCAAGTCATGCAGAAAAAAAAAAACTGTAGAATAACTGGTTTATGATGGTTTATTTTGCAAATACATACTTGTAGAAATAGAGTGTTTACCAGTGTACTGATCATTGTAGGCACTATGGTTAATCCGAATTTAGATAGAATTACAATGTTGTTACCCACCTTCTGTGTCTGTGTCTGGTACTTTTGCAGGTAAATACTTGTAGCCGTTACCCTGTGGGCATAGTGCACGGTACTCCACTATAATAAAAACAAAATTGAAATAATTATAAAAGAAAATGTTCAAGTTATAAAACGTTTTTAAAATAACACATCAAATTTTAAACGTCCAGCTGAAATTAAAATACAATTTGGGACAGTTTTCAATACATTTCTTCAATACCCCTTCAACCAATAGGTGCAGTGATTACTGTTATTGGTCTTGTAGCCGTCTTCTTCTCAAGACACATGGCCGTCATTGACGGATACTTAGTATCAGTTGACTTCACACTGCTGGTGTAATCGAGATCTACGTTTATACCATGCTATACACATTTTGTTACGTTGAAATGTTAGAATAAAAATATGGGGAAATATGATTGAATCATTTTAAACATGGATAAAAAAAAGAACACTTTGTCAAAGTAACCCACAGGCTATATATTTTCTATGAACACCGGATTTAGGAAATGAGTTAATTAAAGTTGTCCCAGAGTAAATATATAGGAACTATAATAGACGAAAAGCTGGACTGGTGTAATAACATTAAAAAACTCTATAAAAAAGGACAACAACGGCTATATCTGTTAAGACAACTTAGGAAATTTAATGTTAGTAAACAAATTCTTATACTGTTCTATCAGTCAACCATACTTAGTGTTATATCTTTTTGTAGAATTATCTGGGAGGCTTGTTTATATGAAAAAGATAAGGAACTATTAAATAAAATTACCAGAAGGGCTGGGCGGGTTATTGGAGTTGATGTATCCGTTCTTAATTTCAACTACGATGCAGGTGTTCTCTCCTTAGTAAAACGTATACTCTCCCAAACAGACCACCCGCTCCATAAGGAATACATTTTTCTTCCATCAAATATTCGTATCCGTCTGCCTCAAAGCCGTACTAAACGCTACAATAAATCATTTGTCCCACAGTCTATTGTCACCTATAACAAACTTGTCCAGCGCTAACTCATGGAGAGAACACCTGGATCGTAGACTTTTTGATATTTTATTAGTGATTTTCTATATTGACTGTTTTCTGCATGTACGTATATTGTTATTATCTCTGCAGTGTATATAAGAGGAATTTCTAATGTATTTTTATATTGGACCAAATAAAGAATTGAATTGAATTTCACAAACTATTATTAACATTGATAGATAGGAATTTGCACATGAATGACAAACACCTGCAGGGTATAACAGCTCATTTTTGAAACATTCCTGAAGCTAGAAACTCTAACAAATTATCAGAGGAAACAAAACTTTTAAATCATTATTCCACATAAAGTATGTCATGATTATTTGTTGTAATTTTTAATTTTAAATGTTAATCTTTTTTTAACAGTATTTTTAAAGAAAATGTCTTGAATCTTGAATAGTAGAGCCCTTAGAGGCCGATTTACACAGACAAGCAGTAACAATAATATAGAAACTATGTTATTCCTTATAAGCGGATGGGCAGTTTCCACTGATGATAGATACAGATTTCTATACATGGGACAAGCTACGCAGTTTTCCATTTACCGTTACCGCACATCTAGCTAAATTGGCCTTAATACAGCTGCCCTACAGTATGAATGGTTGTGTGTTGGTTGCTAAATTGGCCTTAATACAGCTGCCCTACAGTATGAATGGTTGTGTGTTGGTTGGTCACATTGGCCTTAATACAGCTGCCCTACAGTATGAATGGTTGTGTGTTGGTTGGTCACATTGTTAGAACATTTTTCACTTGTTCATTTTTTTAGAAAGTGTTACTTTTAAATGTCCCAAAGGAGGTGTTCAAAATACCTAAATACTGAAGGTTTAGTTTCATAAGAACAGTCTACTCATTATTCTACCGTGAGAACCAACCTCTTCTAAAGCACGTTTTGATTTATTGTCATATTGTAATTTTCCATTTTGTCATAACTCTTTTATTTGTCAGGGTTGAATTTGAATGATTTAAACATTGAAATTCTGGGCAAAAAATGCAATTGTAGAGATTAAGCTAAGATTTAATATAAAGAGAGTTTTTAGTTACTGAAATTCTGGAAATAAAAGCAATTGTAAAGATTAAGCTAGGATTTAATATAAAGACAGTTTTTATTTACTGAAATTCTGGGCAAAAAGAAGAAATTTTGCTGAAAAGGATGTTTTTGTAGCTGAATTTTTGAACAAAATGTGTTTGTAACTTTATATCATTGCCAAACAGTTGTTAAAAATGTTGCAAAAAGGATGTTCACTATTAAGTTACATCAAAAAGCCACCTTTATATTAAAGAAATAACAACACATATTCTAGGATGCGGCAATGACATGTTTATGGAAACTGTACATGTCCATCATGGTTTGTATATAATCATGTTTATTTACCTTTACTGTCAATAAACAATCAACATATACTTTAATTTCAACCATTAATTTAAAGAGTTTGACCCGGTGCACATCATCAATAGGATGTAAAGTTTTTAATGTGAGAGATAACTGTGAAGTTTTCATAAGTTATAATATGAGAGGTATAATTGAAATACCTAAAGAGGCCTAGTTGGCAACATAAAGTTAACATACTGTTATTATTCCCTCCAGCTGGTTTTCATAAAAAAGGTACATCATTTGAATGATAGCAAGGAATATATACCAACAACAAAAATTGCATACTGTATATGGCAGAATGAATGAATCAAAGGTATATTTTAGTAAGGAGACACGTAAGTGTGGGACTGAAAGTTTCCCCTTAATAGGGGTTTTACTGTACAACTATTACTTCTCACCAAAGAGTAAAATATACTGTGGTATCACTTTTAATATTTATATTTATACATATAGCCAATTTGAGATTGATAGATCCTTATTTTATCATGAGTAAATTTCAGGTACCATAACATGATTTGAACCATGCCCTTGAGATTGGTAAGCAAGCTTGTTACCTACCAAGCTACAGTGCCACAAATAAAATAGAGATGTTAACCCTGGAGTAACCCTTGTATTTGGTTAAGTTTTGAATTCAGTTTTCTCCAATGTGTATTAGTTCGTGGAAATTTAGCCTGCCATGAAAAAAATAATAAGTAAAGCATGGGCTGGCAAACAATAATATCCGCCATGGTGCGCTCAATTCACTGGTTTCATATAAAAATGTACCAACAAATACTGCTAAATCATCTTGAAATGTTTTCCATGTTACGTACACCAAGTTTGTTAAAGAAGAATCGGAAAGTTGGGTCAAACTATAGTGTCAATGATGAAAGCTGTTGGTTATATTAAATTTCATTAAAATCAGGTCGTGAAGAAGACAGTTTGACTTGTAATGTTATTCAGTAAGATTTTAAAGTGATCTTAATTGAAAACTATGCTATGCTAAGTCCTGGTGTACACTTAAATAGTAATTCTATTGTAGTCAAAGATACTCTAAGTGAATAAAATCAAATTTAGTTGGTGCTTTTACCCAGTGATTTCTGAATGTTCGTATGACAATTTATAGACTTACTTGTGTCAGGGGCTGGACATGTGATGCATGTATCACCCCATGATTTGCCGATTCCACTGCAACAGCAATCCATTTCGGACATAAAACCTGATAAACTATCTGTCACACACTGGTCTTTAGTAAAACATCTCCCATGCTTCTGCCCTACAGAAAATAAAACAAGTGTGTTTAAATACAAAGAATTTTGAATTGAATTGATATCAAAGTTGACAAATATTAGGGGGTGGGATTAAATTCGGGTTATATTATCTTAGCTTGGGATTAATACTCAAGCATGGGATTAATACTCAAGCTTGGGATTTAGAAAAGTCTTGTATCAGTGAATTTAGATTATACATGAGGGTGTGACTACACTCAGTCATATATGGTACTTTTTTAGGGGTTGGGTGTGTACATTTTACATTTGACTGATGGATAATTAAAATCGGCATAATGAAAGATTGAGTACGACATCCAGTCATTACACAGAGGTCATGTTTTACAACTTCGGTTGCGGTTGTCTTCTTGCTAAAAACGGAAGACTAAATTTTAAGACAGATTAAATAGATATCAAGAAAATGTAGTTTTTGAGGAGTTTGTACATCATACAGATTCAAAGTTATAATTGAAATCGAGAGAAGTGGAGCTAGAATAGAAATAAAAAAAAGATTTTTATAAGGTCATGTTTTGATTTGATTATAGTTGGCTTGTATTCCTGGTTTAAAAAGATTAAAATATTATGTACAAAGTTTGTTAATGGGGGTTCCTACATGTGTTTGACATGTGTAATTAAAAAATGGAGACATTGAATGATTAATATTAGATTGAAGACATGATTTCTACATACATTGGTTGAGAATGATTGTTGCTAAAATTAGAAGAACCGATTATGTAGACAGTTATTTTTGTGTCATTTTGATTTCTAGTTAATGTTGATAAGTTTATAAGTGTCTTTGTTTATTTTATGCCTTAGTGTTGTGTATTATTATACACACCATTATAATCTTTATTTTGATTCATTTTAAGTTTTTTTGTTTATTCTTGTATGCTGTATTTCACACAACATGTATTTTGTTTCATTATTATTCGGACGCACCTTTATCATCAAAGTGTGCGACTGTTGTAAAAGTGAAGTTTGGAATAAATTATTAATCATTATTAATTATTACAGTAACTAAATAACAAAGTTTCTTCATACCATCCTTGAATGAATTGCTAATTTACATATTTGAAATGAATAATCCATGTCTCATTACACACAAAACAGGTGTTCACTGTATGTATACATTAATGATGCCAATAATTGTTAATAAGCTTAAAGGATAACGCTATCAATTTGTACTGTAACTTACGGACACACTGCGTGTTGGATGAATCGCTCACGTAACCATAGTTGCAATCGCATCGATAACTTCCAAGAGTGTTGATGCAAAGACCGTGCATACATAGATGCTCAAAGCTGCTGCATTCATTCACGTCTACAAAGAACAAAATAAAAAATTATAATCATTTACTGAGACATTTAATAATAAGATAACTCCTTCTTTCTGTTTTTTATATAGTACAATTCAAGTATGAATTATCAATCCCATCAATCCCAAAATGTGACGAAAATTAAGTGGTGGGATTAATACTCAGGCTTGGGATTAATACTCAAGCTCTGGATTAGTACTCAACCTCAGGATTAATACTCAGGCTTGGGAATAATACTCAAGATTCGGATTAATACTCAAGCTAGGGAATACTTAAGCTTGGGATCAATACTCAAGCTCTGGATTAGTACTCAAGCTCAGGATTAATTCTCAAGCTTGGGATTATATTCAAGCTTGGGATTAAAACTCAATCTTGGGATTAATACTTAAGATTGGGAATAATACTCAAGGTTGGGATTATTCAAGGTTAAGATTACTCAAGGTTGGAATTATTTAACCTTGGGATTAATACTCAAGCTCAGGATTAATACTCAAGCTCGGGATTATAGACAATTGTTAAAAAAACCTAAAAAATGTAGCAATTTAATAAAAATGTCCTTAAGACCTAAATTCTGATATTATTGTATTGATAGCATCACTGACAACACAATTTACAGTTGAAAGGGTTATTGTGTGATCTATTTTATTGATGAATCACAATGTGCTAGATGTCATGGGATGCCCAGCGGCAATAGATAGTATCAGCGTTCAAAAGTAGACAGATTTCAGCATTAATGAATCTACAATCTTGCTAAAATATCAAGACAAATTTATCAAATTATTGTAAATAATAACAATGTCAAGAATGTCTGCTCAAATGAAATGATCGCAAACACGCTTCTCTAATTTAGGAGAGGAAGTTGTGAAGCAATAATAAAATGTTTAGATCTTCACTTCATGAGCCAAAATATTCTTTATAACTATTGCAGCTATGTATGATGTTTTACCGTAGTAAACTCTTTCATTCAATGTCACTATAAAAAAACCCACACTCCTTCCTCAACTACTAAACATAAAACATTAAATAGGTGTTGTGGAAGATCAAGGAAAGGGAAGAAAGTGAAAAGTCATACTGGCACCCAAACCTGAGTAAGGCCCTAACCAGAGTTCGAACTAATGAACTGCAGTTAGCACCAGTTGAGTTTAGCTTCTCATGGACTTGGCCGCCTCCTATCTCAAAAAAGGAAGAATCAATTTTTAAACTAAACTGACTGATGGATAAATGTACACGACTGCATATACAGTCTAATTAAAAAAAAGGAGAAAGGTTATCATCAATTAATTTTGTAGGGGGTCATGCATTTCATAAACTTTGGCTGCGGTTGTCTTGTTGCTAAAAATGACTTTAAAAGTAGACAGATTTCAGTATTAATGAATACTATTTGATGGAATGTGCATTTAAATTTAACTGTATGACACAATATGTCAGTGAAATTAAAATCAAGAGAAATAGAAAGATCAATATCAGATATGAAGAGGTCATGATTTCTATGGTTTAATATTGCGGTTGTCTTGTTGCTAAAAATGGAAAAACTAATTTCAATATTAATAATTACATAAACTTTTGATGGGATATGTAAATACATATTATGCATTAAAATCTGTAGAAATACAAAAATGCAGGAGGCCGTGCCGTATATACACTTTTTTTACAGTAATTCTGATAAAATCGATTCCATAAATAGAAAAATTAGGTACATTTTTTAATAGGTACCATGATAAGACCAAATTATTAACTTTTATAATTTATATATTATTGTATATTGAAGTTTCCTTAACTGTCTACACATACTAACAAACTAGTTTGACAAAAACAAATCTTGTGCCTAAAAATGGTAGTGATATGCTCAAATATGGTATTGATATGCTCAAATATGCTAGTGATATGCTCAAATATGCTAGTGATATGCTCAAATATGGTATTGATATGCTCAAATATGCTAGTGATATGCCCAAATATGGTTGTGATATGACGTCATCATGTCCATATGGGCACATCACAGATTTTGTCACATAGAGTGTGTTGAGTGTGGACAGAGCTTAAGATGTGGGTAGACTAATACGAATTTAATTTTTTTCTGGCAGAACTTGAGGTATTGAATGGGTATAATCAGGGTCTTATTATAGATATGTCCGTAAAACGAAACCTTGATTAAAATAATCACTGTATCTTAACATAAATAATTTGGCTAAAACCCATTTTGGAGACAAAGAAATGACACTATCAAGCAGCCAGAAAGTAGTTAATATTCTAAAGGATCTAATGGGCTTAAATCTATCCCATATAAAGATAAACAAGTATTTAACTGCATCAAAGTAAACTAATGCTTTCTTTACTTTAATCATATAAGTTTCATTTTGTGATAGAACACAGGGATATATATACTAATGGAAATACAGGTTGCTTGTGCCAGATCAGCGTGAAACACTTTCCTTTCACTCCCCGTTTTCCCTCATTGACGCCAGAAAAATGAACATATTTGTCAAATATGTATTTTCATTTAAAGGTTATAACTGATTGATGTGACTGAATTGATTCTATAGTATTAAATTGTATTTCCCAAAAATTATTTAAAAACGAACAATTTACACATAATTTAACATGATTTGGAAAAATTCCATGTTCCTGGGTAGTAGCATCAAGCCTTGCATTATTTATTTATTTAATCTTTCTTTTGTCTGGATTGCATTTTCAGTAACTTATTACTGCTTTTCAAAATGGTCCAGTTCAACAGTAAACTAAACATATATACACAAAGTAAAAGCATACATAATTTTAAAGATATCTACAAAAAAATATCTTTTTTATAAGACATACATTCACACATACATACTACAAAGTACAATAAGTAGATAAAAAAATATATATGTAGGATCACTTTAGTTAGACATGACATTTGAGTTGATATGTTTTTGAATTTATAGATATTTTTGCCAGTTACTTTTGTTCTAATTTCAGTTGGTAAGAGATTCTTTTCTTTTGTTGCTCTGTATTTAAAGGTTCTTTTACCTTGAGCATTTTTCCAATTTGGTGTTATTAACAGGTGCATTTGGGGTGGAGGGAGTCATTAAACTTTTTCAAGTCCGTCACATGACAAAATTACTCCACTCCCAAAGACTTGTAATAAGACTTTGTTTATGTAGAGCATCTTGTGTGTATGTTTGTCTTGTGAACCTCTGAGGGTCCCTAATGATCAGCAGTTGCTGGATGGATCACGCTCATTAAATATGGTTTAAAAAAAAAACATTAAGGAATCAAATCAAACTCCCTCTATGATCATCTAGCTTTAAATTTTGTTCAAATATCTGATGTCATAAAAACAGCACTTTACAAAGGAAATACTTTTTGGCTTAATCTCCTTTTAAGATTCAATCTGTCTGAAACCTGGTTTATCAGTTAGATCAACTTCTATGGTACTTCAACTACCTACAATTATAACGTCACCTCCGATTCTAAGACGCTTTTGTTAATAATACCTTATTCTAGACAACCAATGACATAGAACTGGTACACTGTATTCTCTTGTAAGAAGTTGTCATATTATATAATTGTATGAAATCACAATCAAATTATGAAACCATACAATTGATTGAAATGACAATTTTCACACAATAATCTTTTCAGATTGTAAGGGTATGCTATTCCATCTACAGTTTCCATCCTTAAAATGATTTTTTCCCTATGTATACCAAATTCTACACATCGGGATAGGATGTATTGCTCTATTCTGTATATAAATCCAAAGGCAAATTACTGAAAAAATGCTGTGGGTATCAGTAGCTGGATCTCAAGGAGATACAAAATAAAAAGGCAAAAAGATAAATGAAAACAATAAAATAAAACAGCCAGATAAATTGTAGAGATTTTGGGAACTTTTCTGTATCTTTATATATTATGTGTTTTAACTTTATTTTTTCAACAAGGGTATGTTCATATATTAAGACATTTATTGGAATTCAACAATTGGCATTGAACTTCAGATCAGTCTTGTAAATATGGATTTTAAAATAGATAAAAAATCTAATTGGATTTATAAGAAAAGTATGTTGTGACATTATAGTAATGGTCCTTAAATCTCTCACTTTTAATTCTAATTGCAGAATTGGCCTTTAACCAGGCAGGATATGGGAGTGGGGGCTAGAACAACGATTAAATAGTACTTACCGATGCATCTTCTGTGGGTGTCAGACTTAAATCCTCTTGGGCATTGGTGGCCTTGAGCTACAAAAATAAAAGTAATGTCAAATTATAAAAATTAATGTTAAAAGTTATAATCACTCAACACTAATTAAATACATAAAGGCCTTCAATCTAACTATCTATCATAAAAACTAAAGTTTGTGATAAAGTAACTATTAAAAATATGTATTTTGTAATTTCTGAAGGACTTGTTAATTTGTAGAAGGGATGTTTTGTCAAAAAACATGATTCAAAAAGTTGAACCTTGGACGTTATTAGTTGTACGTGCATGATTTTAACAAATGATTGGAATTTTTCTTGAAAATTCATTTCTTTCATCTGTTAACTCTTTCAGCCAAATATCATTATGGTAATATGATTGCACATTACATAAATAATGTCATATACTTGCTATGCATTAGCATATAATCAAATTTAAAATCCACACGATGACCACCACCTGTAACAAGATTAGACCGCCCTCAAGAGAATAGGCAGTACTACGTGTATGATCAGCGCCACATGGACATGGGAGACAACGGTAACGTCTGCAGCTTGCGCCTGGAACCACAAGGTGTTTCTATTTAATCATAAGGATGTCGGGAGTGTTGGTGCTTAGGCCAAGGTACAGTGCTGATAGCTAAATACAACTGTTACACACACTCGCCTTAATTGTACAGAAATGCCTCGTGAGAATGCTATGTAACACAGGCCAACTTATTAATAATAAAAAAAAAGTTACTTCCATGTCTCGCATTCTTAGATCCGTAAGGAATTGGAATTTTTATCGACGACTAAAATAGGGAAAGCTGAGTAAAGGTAATGAATTTGTTCCTATATGTTGCTAACTCTGTCTGCATTATGTCTAACATTAGTACTAATATTTTGTTTATCTGTAGTCCTCATGTTGTGTGCTTTTAGAGTCGTTAAGTAATTGAATAAGAAACACTCGGCGTGAATTGCCTTTGATGAGAGAATATGAATGTAATTATTAGCTTTGATTGCTTTAATTGAGTGGGAAAGGTAAGGTAAGGTAGGAGTACTATCTATAACATACAGCTAAAGTTGTGCTTATATTTAAGCACAGGTGTACAGTGGATGAATGTTGACTTATTTTTCCTTTTTAGTAATGTTTGCCTATTGCAGCTGATACATACTGTGTAATATTAAACTAAAGTACTAGCCTTGGAATACAAAAACTCTACTGAAACTGTATATAATGCATTGCATAGGAGATTTAGACTACAAGTTAAGGGGACTCTAAATTATATTTAAAGCTCTGTCGACACTATCAAACTTTATGTGAAAAATGTGATATGCTTATATACTGTATGGACACGATGATGTCATATTACTAGCATATTTAGGCATTTTTGTCAAACTAGTTTGATATTGTAGACAGAGGTTAAAGGGTGGCTCCAGTAGCACCACTTTTTTTAAAAGTAGCTTATATTACAACGCTTGTTCTGCTTTACTGCTGATGAAAAATAAGTTTGATTATTATCAATGTTGTTGCAAATGTATATATGTTATATGTTATGTTATATGTTTATATGTTATAATTAACAGTAGATATTTTTTACCCACAGTTTAATACTTTTATTTTTAATATACTGAACGAATGTGTATAGTATGAACTACACAAAACTTTTTTTCTAATTCCACCGTTTCTTTAAAAGCTACATATTTTTCTAAAACAAAACTACATCAGTATAATATTGAGTTGCTTTGGGAAATACTTTGTCCATTTCACTAACACTCAAGACTTATAAAATAAAATAATTGCAAAGCACAGCAAGTAGATAGAAACTCCCAGAGCAGGAATCATCTAAATTTGATTACCATCAAACAATATTAGTTTCACTTTGTTTCAGACTTCTTGAAAGGTGGATCTACTATGTTGGCGACTTTCCAAATGAAAGACCAACCTCCTAAATGCAATAGATATTAGAAAAGTATCTGTTTCTGACAATAAAAAATTTGATTGAATATATTGAAACATATGTCTGCTAAAAAATATTAATATTTTGTATCTGCATCAAGGCTTAGCTAGTGGGTATTCTGTGATGAAACAACCTCTATATTTGCTGAAACTATTGGCTACAAAACCAAAATAGCAAACTTTTTTTTAATGATTAAGGTGGACTGGAATCTGAAAATTTTTGAGAAAAGAAAAGACATCTCATGTTAGTTTCAGCTGAACTCATCCAAGGAAATGAGCAAAAATGAAGTTATGATTTTGGTCATAATTTGATATCCGAATAGCCTGTAGGCACTTATCTGTTATCGTATAATAATATACAGTCTAGAGGGTAAAATAGGGCTAGAAAATGCCAATAGGCATGGGAAGTGTCTTGCCAAGAAACATTCTACCATATTACTTTCTTGGCAATCATTTCATTAAAAATAAATTATGGATTTTCCTTGTAAATCCTAAAACACATAATTTGTATAGAAACATTTTTTTTTAAATGCCACTTTTTTTCGTAGTTTTCATTTTAGGATTTTATTATTACAGTATGATATGGTATGTTTATGAAATTACGGTAACTTTTTTTTAGTTTTTATATATACAGTATATATATTTTCGTATTTTCATTCCATTTTCCATATTTGTTTTTGTAAGTATAAGTTGAGTATTATAGTATTATCAATACTATATAAGCCGAATACAGCTTTACCACGTTGAAACACCGGTTCTCGTCAGATCACCGAAGTTAAGCAACGTTGGGCCTGGTTAGAGCTTGGATGGGAGACCATCTGGGAATAACGGGTGCTGTATACGGAGCTGGGGTCCTGTTAGGCATTTGAAATCAGCACTGCTGACTTTTATGGCAGCCCCTGCATCTAGTATCTGCCTCAGACCTCTGGTCAAGGTGGGCACTGGACGAGAGAAGCCCTTGATCAATGTTAGGACCAATCAAGGTGCTTTAAACAGTCCTGGCTTTGTTTGTCTCAAACCTGTTAGTGGCGGTAATTATCGCTGTTGGTTTCGATTAAATAAAATATAAAAAAAATAAATAAATAGAAAAAAAAATTGTACAGCGCTTTGGTCACTTGGAAAAGAAAAGATCAATGTATATGATAGAAACGTAAAAAACTCAACAGTTTCTTTCAGAACTATAATGGTATACCGCAAACTTTGCATCAATATTTGATTTTGCCAAGCAAACTTTTAAACCGTATATAATTATCTGTAAAATGATTAATTTCATATACAACAGAATTTACACTGTATATATTATCATAAAAAAAATAAGTCCAACATAAAATATAAAACATCACTTTAAACTGAATGTATTTTAAATAATCACATTAGTATGCGATAGCAGGTGTCATTGAAATTCCAGGTGTCACCTGGCAACGAAAACTAAGTTAACCAATCATTTCTCAATATTTATCTAAATCAAAAACTCACTGTGAAATGAATTAAATATCTAAATTTAATTTTACCTAAATATGTTGAAATCTATTTAAAGTTTCAACTAATGTTTAGAAATAACATTGGTACTATTACACCTGTGAGGATTATTAAAATATCACCTGGGTAGAAAATTGAGACAAACTTTAGCTGTTACATTTCTATCACATAACCTGGATTTACATTTCTATATTTCAACGGCAAATTAAATTGAAATAAAATGTAATAAAATATTATTGTAATAATAATTTAATTTCCTGTACAGGTATAGCAACAAAGTCGTTTGTAGGACAAATGGAAGTCAAAAGGATTCTATCAATTTGAATCAAAGGTCAAAGAACTGTATATATGAAAAATGGGAATAAAAACTAGAAACTGCAAAAATTGGGTCAACTGTTAGGGACTGTAAGATACAAAACGATTTAACACTTTATTATTATCTTCATAAAACAAGTCAAGTTGAAGTTTAACATTGGTGAAAAAGAGCAGGTAAACAAGAAAAACACATCAATAATTATTATAATAATTATATAACTTCATAATTTCTATCAATTTAAAATTTAACTAACAAGATATACTGTATGTACAGTAATATAATTTGGGTCTTTTTAT
This sequence comes from Antedon mediterranea, assembly GCF_964355755.1. Classification (NCBI taxonomy): domain Eukaryota; kingdom Metazoa; phylum Echinodermata; class Crinoidea; order Comatulida; family Antedonidae; genus Antedon; species Antedon mediterranea. Next base: position 6,360,925 of record NC_092679.1, on the reverse strand, counting down.
AAAAAGGTTTGGCATTAAAATCTCATTAAAAAAATCCTTATTACGCCTATTTATTCACTGCTTTTGTTTACTCTTAAATAATCTATTTATGCAAACTTTATGTGACAAAAAAATGTGATGTGCCCAAATATGGACATCATGATGTCATATCATTATATTTAAGCATATCACTAGAATATTTGGGGACATCACACTTTTTTGTCACATAAAGTTTGGTAGTGTAGATAAAGCTTAAATTGAATTGTTTAGGGTAATCATACTGTACACACTGTTTATTGTCACCATAAAGGCTTCTACATTGAAAGAAACTAAAATCATAATTATTGTATTCAAAAGAAATGATGATAGTTGTGTGTTCATGGAATGTACCATTATCTGAAAGAAGTTTTTCATAAATTGTATATTCGAGTAGCTCTCTTCTCAGAGAAAATAGATCAATGCCGGTTTATCCAGGTAAGTTAGGCACGAAATAGACTCTAATTATTGTATTCAAAATATTGAGTTACTGCAGTAACTTCAGTAGAATATTGCTACAATTACTTTCAATGAGGTTTATAGGTTTGAATAAATTTTTGAATTTGAACAAATGTTTGTTTTCTTTTTTTGTGAGTCTGAATGTGAACGAGATAATGTAAAGAGAAAAAACTAATGTAGTGGGCGATTAAAAGGACGAATTGATTAAATGTTGGTCATGATCCAACCAGGATGCGATTGAATTATCACGCTTTTTATCAATTCTTTTAACTATTTTAATGTTATTACAAGCATAATGCATTTTTCATTATATAAAAAATAACAATTTTAATAAAAATGTTCAGTAATTGAATCATTTATATGGATCATTCAGATGACTTAATTTGATGAAACATCAGGTTTACAAACTAAAAAGCCTGATTGTGCAAATCATTGTATACTTATTTCAAATTTATGTCATTTTCCTAATTGAGGGGATTAAACACAACATTTATTTATACTTAACTTTATATGTCAGAGAGTTAAAACATAATCCAGAATAGATGCATACGTGACGTAAACAGCAGATATTTTTTAACCAATATGTACATAGTCATACATTAGCTTGCATTGTAATAATAATATTCAGTTTAAATAAATAATACAGTAGATAGAACCTTAGCTTGGGACCAAACAAAGTATCCTCTAAAGAGTGTCCCTTTAATAAGTGTTGGTCCTCTAAAGAGTGTCCCCTTGAATAAGTGTTTGTCCTCTAAAGAGTGTCCCTTTAATAAGTGTTGGTCCTCTAAAGAGTGTCCCTTTAATAAGTGTTTGTCCTCTAAAGAGTGTCCCTTGAATAAGTGTTGGTCCTCTAAAGAGTGTCCCTTTAATAAGTGTTTGTCCTCTAAAGAGTGTCCCTTGAATAAGTGTTGGTCCTCTAAAGAGTGTCCCTTTAATAAGTGTTGGTCCTCTAAAGAGTGTCCCTTTAATAAGTGTTGGTCCTCTAAAGAGTGTCCCTTGAATAAGTGTTGGTCCTCTAAAGAGTGTCCCTTGAATAAGTGTTGGTTTTAATATCAAAACATTTTACACTTAATAGAGATGTCCTCTGCATAGGTGTGTCCTAATGGAAATTATTGTTTTGACTTTTTGGTTTATGGCTGACATCTGTCACCAACGACAATTAGTTTTATATTCACCTGAATGATGGATGAAACTAAGCCAGGACTAAAGCACATTGCTTGGTCATCATATCAATCAATGATCAAGTGCTTCTCTCACCTAATGCCCACCTTGACCAGAGGAAAGGCATGAGCAAATAAGTCTGAGGCAGACACTATACTACAGTAGATGCAGAGTCAGCAATGCCTAATGGGGCCTCAGCTCCATACACAGTACCCAATATTCCCAGTGATCTAACCAGGCCCAACGTTGCTTAGTGATCTGACGAGAACTGTGGTAAAGCCGTTTTTAACTGTATAGGTACTCATTATTTTTTTTTAAAGAATTGTATAAAATTATGAGTACTCAAAACAAAACTTCAAAATGTTTTAAATTCTCCGTGAATGTTTTATCAAGAACTACAAGATATTCAATGTTAGAAGAAAAAAATGCTTATAAGCAACAATAATTGAATACTTTGACAGAAATTTAATTTGTCAACTTACAGTATAACGAACTTGTAAAAGGTTATATGGAAGTTACACAGCCATCACTTAAAAACCAGTCAAGTATTTAAAAATATCCCAAGAAGTATGTTAGCTAATGTACTGTAAGCTATTGATAAAGAAGAATACATTCTAAACAAACTATAAATGTACAAATAAAAACACACTTTCATGTTTTTACTCAATGATAAGTTTACTATTAAGTTAGTTAACACTTTTATGGTAAATAATAATAGCAAATAGCAGATGCAATATTCAACCATAATTAAATTTATAAAAATCTGTATGCAGAAAATGTTTATTCTGTGGGTAAAATATTTTCAGGATGTGTCAAAAAAATGTTACCTATAATTCTTACACAGAGAATTGTTATATAACATTAATAAGTTTTATATGAGCTGCTATATTCTCTTGCACTATACAAAAATTCAGATTTAGTACTACAATTTTTACAAAATCAAAAAAGTTAGTAAAGTGGGGAAAGAAAATGGATAAAAAGGTAAAGGTTTTTGCTGAGAGCTACCTACTGTAATAGGAACTGCAGCTTCTACAAGGCGATCCAAAGGCCATCCCTATTGAATTGCAACAATCCTCCATGTTGGTAGTCATGTCTGTAATGGGCGCTGCACAACGACTACCGCTTATCCTGCGGTAACACGCCCCTGGGGTGGTGGGGCGTGGCTGTATTTGTGACGATATCTGTGTACCTCCTATGACACAAAGAATACACATTGAGAACACGTCTCAGAAGCGTGATAGAAAAATTATAATTAATTTTAACTATTTGGTTAATTTATTTTGAAAATCTTTAAGGTCTAAATGTTCAAAGTCTTGTTTATTGTTTATTTAATACTTTATTTAAATATTCTATTTTTACATTATAATTTACAAAAATATCTTTATTATAATACTATTATTATTATTGCATTATTATAAAGCTATGGATTTGTTAGGCACATACCCTAATGAACATGAGTCTAATCATTCTTAGGATGTGAGCATGCATATATGACTATGATATGTAGTGCAAGACAAAGCTGCAAAAGAAATCTCAATATGTAATGATTATGTTGATTCAATAATGATGATGGTGGTGGTGGTGGTGGTGGTGGTGATGGTGGTGGTGGTGGCGATGGTGGTGGCGATGGTGATGGTGACAATGGTGATGGTGGCAATGGTGGTGGTGATGGTGGCGGTCATGGTTGGCGATGGTGGTGGTGGCGATGGTGGTGGTGGAGAAGGTGATGGTGGCGATGATGGTGATGGTGGTGGCGGTCATGGTTGGTGATGGCAATGGTTATGGTGGTGGCGATGGTGATGGTGGTGGTGGTGGCTGTGGTGATGGTGGCGGTCGTGGTTAGCGATGGCGAAGGTGGTGGTGGTGGCGAAGGTGGTGGTGGTGGCAATGGTGGTGGCAATGGTGGTGATGATAGTGGTGATGGTGGCGGTGGCTGTCGTGGTGATGATGATAATGATGATTTATCAATTATGATAATTATTAGTATAGCATGAAATATATTCAGATAATAATATTATTAGCCATTAATTCCTTTTTTAATATTATCTCACCATTTTCATACACTGTCTAAACTCTCGTCATCTCTTCATATAAACCAATCTAGTTTGAAACATACATGCAATTGAGTTAGTAATATTTGAACTTCAGTTTCCTAAAGAAAATGAAAGAACATCAAAAGAGAATGTCTATTTCTACAGTATGTACATTTTTTATATTTATTAAATGTCTCTAACAATTTAATTTGTTCGGTTTACAGTTCTTTTATATATAATAGACCAGATTACTTCATCAGGATGAATCAGTAGCTTTGTAGCTTGGCTACTCCACAGTAGTTACAAACAATTACATGCTGCTTACTTCGGCTTGAACCTAACAAACTAGCAAGCTTGGTGGTATAGAGATATGAACGCCAGATTAATGATCTGGAGGTCGCGGGTTCGAGTCTAGAATTACTTATTTTCACAATTAATTTCAATGTACTTTAATATAAAGTACAAATTAGGTCAGATTAGGGCAAAATATCAAAATTAAAATACTATTATTAATACTGCAAAAAGAAGTAGTTTTAAAAAACAAGTAATTGAAAATGACACACCTTAATTGAAACATGAAACTATAATTAAAAAACCAGAAAATCGAATTAAAAGCAAAAATCTGGTAAACATGATGTTTTTATTCTGTTAAAATCATTGTAAACCAACATACTAATTGAGTCTAAATCCAGAAGGGATTAACAAAAACAGAGGATATTCTAGAGGATTAACAGATTTCCGAATACAATACACCAACAAATTTAAATTGGAAAACACCCGTAGACCATCATGTAATTATTAAGCGTAATAAAACCGGAACTTTAGATTGCACTTAACCAAGTCGGTACCTATAACGATGTCCCAAAGGCTTGTGGATTAGTTAGTATAATCATAACCTATTTAAAGGTTATTTTTATCAATTGATCAATGACTATCTTCTTAGGTGGCATATGACAAAATGTTTCTGGAAATACACTCTTCTGACAGATTATATTTATTGACCATACAGTATCCTCATTCATTTACATTTATTTATAATTTCGCTAATTGTATTCACCCAAAGAATACTATAAATAGATTTTGACATAGATCTACTAGTATTAACATAACATGGATCTATTCTATGCATCATAATTATTTCCAATAACTATTTCACTTAATTCACCGATTGATTGATTGATTATTTTATCGATTAATTGAGATAATAGTAATGCAATACTGTACATAAATACTAGATTCACAATCTATGACATTTACATGTAAAATAATTTAACTAAATAATTATAATTCACTTAATAATAATACTAGTGTAAGTAAGAGACATTACAGTATGAATAATAGTTTTATATTATATGGTTTGTCTACTGTATGGTACCTCCTACAATACAATTCCTTGGTAAAAATAATCTCTAACAATAACATTTGTAGAAAATGTCAAGAACCATAGAACTGTCCTTTTAAATTAGGGTGTTAATCAATAATATTGCAACTCTAACCCTAACTCCCTATTGCATTCAAGAATAACTTCTTTATATAACATTGAAACAATTTATTTATCCCACAAAATATAAAATAATTGTATCCATTCATGGATTTTATTCTCAAGTTTAAACTTCACGTTGATACAAAGAACGCTAGTATTCACAGACTACTGTACTCTGTAATTATGCATAGTAAAATTACTATTATCAATCTAAACTGGGGATTTTGTTGACTGTAAAGATGTTTCGTTTGTCACACTTCCATAAAAGCTAGTTATTAAAAAATTGTTAGTAGTAAATAAACTTAGTATATCTGCAAGATCATGCTGTTACACATGCACAATATGTTTGATATTAGCCGGTAATACTTTTCAAGCGTTGTTAATGTTTTGAGCGAGAATGAAAAAAACAATTCATATTGTGTCGATCTGGGGAAATTATCTGGCGCACTGATAGGCATGCGGCATAAGTTAGCTGTTAATGGTTTTGGTACCGCTTCAAATATTAAAACAAGAACAAATGTTAGTTAAGATCAAAAGAAATTTTCGGATCTAAACTTACTATTGTAGTTCCACGACGTTCGGTAAACGGATAGCTGTCTATATCCGCCCACCGGTTGTGACTGAGTTCTCGTGGACGATATGGCTTGCCTTTCGCAATAATTTCCAGTGTATCCCGTAGGACATGTGCAATAGTTTGGACGCACACATTTCCCACCATTTTTACAGTACGGAACGCATACCGCTGGAAAATAAATTGTGAGCAACAATTGTTATCTGGTACCGATTTCAGCACTGTCTATTTTTAGTTCTTGGAACACAAAACATGCAAGTTGAAATTGCTATTCAATTATTACATATTTGAACTTTTGCACTTTAAATCATAATTGTAAAGGCATAATTCAATTATTGTACATTTATATGCTCCGTAAATAAAGATTTCTTGTTTCTTAAAATGACTGATAAAAGCAATACTGTTTTTGTTTTTTTGTCTTTCACCGGTTTTTTGACCTTTTTTTCTTCAAAAATGTTAATTTTTTTAATGTTATCAAAATTGGAAAAAGGAGAAATTATTTGTATTAATACTCAAATTTATATCTTTAAATTTAATTTATTCATGTATTTATAAAAAAAACCATTTTTTATTTGTTTTTGTCTTGTTGTCACAGCTGGTGGCGCGTTGTGTTTTTGGAAATGAAATAATAAAAAAAAAAAAAAAAAAAATGTCAAAATTAACTCGTTCTTGCGGTTCAATGAAAATAGCTCAGGGTGATTTAAGTTTATAAATAAAATCGAAAGGTTTAAAAAAAAAGAAAAGAAAAAAATACTTTTAATATTATATTAATTATTAAATATTAGAGTAGAACAGTGCACTTTAACAAGAATTGGAACACAAGGTCAGGTAAATTGGGGAAGGGAAGGGGGGATTAGCTCAGTACTTACGTTTTGTACATGATCCTGTTGAGGTGTCATAACTCCAGCCTGTGCAACATTTACTCCCGCAAATATTATATCTGACAAAAACAAAAGTTTACAAGTTGAGCAAGTACTGTAGAACACTAACAAGGTTTTTGTTTATCAAGATTTCTTCATCAGCAGTGTCACTTTCCACTTTCTCAGAGTAATCAGAACACTGAAAAGGAGTCATCAGAACACTGAAAAGCAGACATCAGAACACTGAAAAGGAGACATCAGAACACTGAAAAGGAGTCATCAGAACACTGAAAAGGAGTCATCAGAACACTGAAAAGGAGTCATCAGAACACTGAAAAGGAGTCATCAGAACACTGAAAAGGAGTCATCAGAACACTGAAAAGGAGTCATCAGAACACTGAAAAGGAGACATCAGAGCTCTGAATGGAAGTCAACAGAACTCCCTACGGGACCTTTTCCTACTTTAATAGTACTGTACTACTGCAGCACATACTGTATCTATATATTTAACTACAGTGGTAAATTTGTTTTTGAACACATACAGTAAGCTTCCATAAATAACCTTTAATTATAGTATTATTGAACATTTTTACAGTGTTTTCTCAATTAATTTTGTAGACGTAGAATAACAAAGCAGTAAACGCTGTCTACAATATTAAACTAGTTTGACAAAAAAGTGTGATGTGCCCAAATATGGTAGTTATATGACATCATCATTCCGTATGTGGGTACATCACATTTTTTTTAATAGTTTGATACACTGTAGACAGAGTTTAAGAAAATAAAGTTAAATTGTCATGAAATAGATCTGATCTGAATTCTGTATTAATTACTTTCACTAACTTTCAGTAATACACCAAAGCTATACACAGTGCGTCGCAGTAATATTACTCACATCAACTTTTTTTAATGACCAATTCATACAATTCAGGAAAACCATCTAGACACCACTTGAGAATTACAATTGTAACAAATTACGCCAAAATTAAATAGTAACCGGATACCTGATTATAAATAGCTTGAAATGTATCAACATTCCAAATAAATTATTTACAAGCTGGTGACTAAATACAAACTCAACTGGGAATAACATTTGTACATTATAATATAAAAGATAAGATAATAATCTATTTGGTGTAAACGGACACTATAGTGGAAATGGACACTAAAGCATTGTTCACACTAGAAAAAATGGTACTGTACTAAATTTAATCATGGTTTGTTTGCACTTTGATTATTCACATATAGTCTTTTCATGGTTTTGTTCTTCCTCAAAGGGGATATGGCCTATGCTGGTTTATCCAGGTAAGCTAGGCACAAATTCGACTGGTTGTTTTTAGGTCAATTTGATCTGCTGATTTGCTTAATTTGAACTGAGTTCAGTACATACTTCAATAAACTAACTAAAATATGAAAGTCCTACTGTAGCTGGATGAGTGTCTGTGGATGTGTATAGAAATTTTACAGTAGATCAGTTATAAAGACTGCGAACTTTGACCTGAAAAATGTAGTTTCTGTATAATTTACAACATATCACAACTGTTATAATATATTGAGCGAAACTATCCTTTTGACAAATTCATTGTGCTACAGGAAAAGCGTAGACAATGCTTTGCAATGATCAGACATACATCAGGGATTTTCATTCATAATTGGGTGGAGATTAAATCTGGCAGGGCTATCCCAACCTAGGCTGCCATTGATCAAAACAATTTTGAATTCAATGCAAAACAGAATGATTACTAATTTTTCTCGACTTTGGTGAAATGTAATGCTTCTTATACTCCTGTTGTTTTATGGTTTGTGTAGGCATACTGTCAAATAATATCCAATAAAAGAATCGCAACTTGATATGGCAATATTGAATTGAAATGGTGCTTACTTGTAATGTAATGCGACATTTATATAGCACTATTTCATGAAGATCAGAGCGCTGTGGACTTAGATGTTACACCTTTTCAACAACATTCTTCTCCCCTAAGGGTCACAGTGTGTGTGTGTTAACTAGTACACCGGGGTAACCCCTACTCGTCTCGAAAGATGTACTAGGTTCTTTTAAAGTGCACACGAGCAATATGCATACACTGGACCTACGGTTTATACTCCTTATCTACCACCAGACCCATGGAGCGAATTAGCCTTGAACCCTTGCCGATGTTATGGCTTAACCGCTCGTCCACTCACTCCTATTTGAGTGAAACTTAAAATTCCAGGGCCGTAGCTAGCATGAGGCAGATGAGGCGCTATCCTTGTCTGAAATTTTCAATTTTCACTACCCACTCCAATTCCCCAGTAGAGATCTTGTTTTATATTAATAATTATATTTAAAGCATCTTTGCCTCGTCTGATTTTAACCTTTCGCTACGACCTTAAATTCTACTAAAATTAGAACCTATCCTTTGTACAGGTTGGAATGCCAAATTTAAGTTTAGACACAGTACCATCATTGATGTATGTTCTCTGCAGCAGTGGGCAGGGCATACACACCCAAATCCTCTTCAAAGTCTTTGCCCACCTTAACAAATATGTATGACCTTTAGGTTCAATTGAATCCACCCAACCAAGAAACCTCTACCTAAATTTTTATTTTCACAGAGAAACTCTACACACGCTGGGGCACACACCATACAGAATTCTGGTGTTGATGCTCTGTTGTAATTTGTATAAACTCAAGAGTTTTAATTATTAGGCGATGTAAAAGCACTCTTCTTTTAGCTATATCCCTGAACTATATCATAACATTCTATTCTGTTAACAACATAAAATCAGATTTCAACAAAAGTGCTAATGTGACTTGACATGTGACAGTTGTAAAATTGATTTAAGTCTCAGCCTCTAGTCTCTAGTTCAAGTGTTTTGAAACACATGTATTTGTCATATAAACTTAATACCGATGGTCTAAAACAAATAAAAATTATTCTGAAAATTCTCTGATGAATTGTTAATGTTTTTTAAAGGTCAAAACAAAACGATGGAAATAATACAATTGAAAAAAAAAGATGAGAATAGAATTAACTTCAATAAAATATATTTTGACGTCGCCATGTATGATGCAATTCCAAGAAATGGAAAGAAATATTTAATTTGACATCTGAAAATGAAAATAGGTCTAGGACTCCAACGTAACATGGTTTTTATATTAACAGTATTCATGGTAACTATGACTATTGTTGTTCTAACACAAGGTCAAAAATAATGTTTTAATATAATGACTAAAATCTAGGGCATAGCACTGAAAAATGTTCAGGACAGTATGTAATTCACTGAATTGTATAGGTTTACGGACACTGTACAACCACTTTATCAATCAATCATATCCTGGCTGGCCGGAATATAAAGTTTTACAAATTGCAGTTGCATCGCCCCCACCCCACCCCTGAAAAGGGTAGTAATGAAATATATCAAATATTGTTGTAGCGGAAACTTTTTATGGTTGCTACATATTTTATTAAAGAAAAGTAAGCCGACGCACGCATGGTCGTATAGGCCTACTCACGTCACCCACAGGGGTAGCCAGAGTAGTCAGTCAGGCTAGGTTTTGCAAGATCCAGGGGCCTAGTAAGTCTCTGGATTCCAGCCCCAGATAGGTACAAGAAAAAGTCTCGGCGGTATTAGACAATTAATTACAGCAATCCGTCGCAATACGAGAGTAAGCACCTAACAGTTTTCGTATTTTTAATATTGATTACCTAAAAATAAAATTGTAATTGCCGCTGGTGTCCGTCGTCGGCGGTGTGTTGGTGGTTGAGAATACAAGTTGACGCTGGTGTCGCTGTTTTGCACTCAAATTATTAAATAAAAATCGATACTATACAGTAATCGATACGATATCGAAACAATTTGATAAAAGTTTATGTTTTCGATCATTTTTGTAGTATGTAAAGTTAGTTCAACAACTATTTTTTCAATAAATCTCCTAAACGTAAAAATCAATGAAAATCACATTTTATTCCACAAATTCAAAGTGTTATCTCTTTATTGGAATACTCTTGAGCCAAAGCAAAGTGACATACCATTTTACTAAAAACTATACAAAAATGTTATTCCATGGTGACATGTTTGCGCCAGGCGACAAGATGCACCTCAGGGAGTACAATTTAATTTCGATTAATTGGAATCAATTGTTTCTTCATGTTTTGACCTCTAAAATTCCTTGGCTTACATTATAGTACATCTATTCATCATCTGCCACTTATCCTGAGTCTTTTTAATCAAATTTCATCAGAGTCAAGATCACAGCTCGTAAGTAGCTACATGGTATATGACGTCAGAACGGCTACAAGCTTCCGTTTATACCAGACTCATTACCATGCCCCGTTTAATGGCACATAGTTTACACGGAAGCGTGGCATACTTTCACACTTGTACACATATTTTATAACATTAATTAGGCATAATGATATGTGAGAGAGTTTTACTTTAGAAAACCTCTTCTTTTGAGTCCATACCATTTTATGCAGCAAAATCCGACTCCCACACCAGATCCTTAGGCCTCCCTGAGATCCTGATGGATATTATAAATATAAAGAAAGGTCGTAAGGAACAATGAAGAGTCTTTGGATATTTTTCAGCAACTTAACGCGAATGCTGCTATTGTGGCGCGATAATAATAATAGTCAAAAGAATTGGTGGTTTCGTGGTTTCAACCTTTGGACGCGATTGTTTTTCCTGCCACCCCAAACATTCAGTAGGCCTACCTATAAGTTCCACTGTCGACTGCGGTCATTTTTCTGTCAAAAATGGGAAGGGCAGTCACATCATCCGCTTTGCGTAGGCACAAGGTGATTTGATGATAGGCAAAGACTAATTGTATTATCATTATACCCATGTCTTTATAATTAATTGTTGTCGTAATACTTAGAAACATTAGGCATACATTATATAGAGCAACGCACGTGGGAGAGATCCGTGATGACGACAGTCTGCACACGAGTTTGCGATCTCAAAGTTTTAAGAATAACGCAGAAATAAGAATTAATTGGAAAACTATGGCGGAAATTATTCATTAGCAGTCTGAAAAACACTCTTGTTGATTCTAAAATGTCCAAAAAAATTACGAACATTTTTGGTGGCAGACAAAATGAACTTAGAAAAAAAGTTAAACTTACCAGAATACTCATATTTTTACGTAAAGTCTCTGACAAAGCAGAAAATAAATTAAGAAAATGCGCTTTAACTGAGACCAAGTTATATAAAATGGCATCCGGTTTCAAGGAGGTCATGCAAGTTCACTAACCGACGATGAAACAATTTGTTTGCCAACAAACAAAATTGAAATATTTAGTTTTTCATTATCAGACACTTTATAATATTAAATTCAAAATATTAATATTCAATTATTTATTTATAAAACCTTGGTATCATCACGCACCGTTCTTTGAAACCATTAAGGCCTCAATAAGTTGTAATAATAAAAGTTGTTCTATAATTATTTTTACCAACCCAGAGGTATTTCTATCTAATACTAAATTCCTCCCCTTGATACGTCACGTGAATTTTTTCTTCTAAAAACTAAAATATAAAACTAAGTAGGCCTATAGGTCTATTATGTTCGCTATCATTTCACACGTTACGCTCACAGAAAACGAGACGTTAAAGTCGAGTGATGATGTCCACGCCACACGTTGACGTTTTATATCAAAACGACGACGTCCATGTCAGACGAAGACGTCCAAGCGTCAACTACTCGACGCCCACGAGTAGGTCTACGTCAACATCAAACTTGTAACAGAGATTTACAAACAATGAAACTTGGACGTCTGCACTAAACGTAATTACTACTATCGTACCGCTATAAGTTGGACACTAGGCCTATAAGGAAATTGAACCATTGCTGAACACAATGAGTGGTCCACTATAATAAAAAAACTCTATTAGGCCTACGCTTTTGTTGAAAACCGTGAGTTTGCTTGTGTTTGCAAACTGAAAGTTTTCTTTCTTTTCCAAACTTTTTTTCTGGCAAAATGTCTCAACATGGTTCCCACTAGGACAGCGGCAGTTCCAATAATCCATCGCTTGTGATTGGTCAAATCACTTACGTTGCGTTACGTCCTTGCTTTGCGTCGCACTAGATTTAACACTCTTACGCAAACAATGTCAACATTATTTGATCTCAAGTACGTTGCGAACATTAAAACAACATGAATGATTTGTTAGCAAACACCCGAGGAGAATACAACGTAAGCCAGCTTTTGGGATGAGTGGGACTTCCGGCAGTTTGTTCCACAGGATATAACAAGTGAAAACATGGCACGTTTGGTCAGCACACGTTGGTGCACGCGCCAACAACCAATGGACACAGGCCAAATACTGTAGAAAGTATGATGCTGAATGATTTGATGATTGGTGTAGTTCTAGCTGGCTATAGTTTGTGGTCCATCTATTAGATAACTGATTATCGTTGTAAGTAACGTTGACATTTTGAACAATTACCGACTGCCAAAAGCCCGTTTATACTACAGACAAACAATTAACGACTGCCAAAGGCCCGTTTATACTACTGACGAACAATTACCGACTGCCAAAGGCCCGTTTATACTACAGATAAACAATTACCGATTGTCAAAGACCCGTTTATTCTACAGACCATAAAGATCGACGATAGATAATTATAGGCCTATACGTTTTCCTACAAACAGAAGAAATCAGAAACATTTCTATCTAGATTAAATTATAACTCCATGCTAGAACTATAGGATAAACATTTATACAACCTTCGATGAAAACAACGGTATTAAAAATGTACATTTTTTTCTATTTATTCAGTCGAATGCGAGGTAGGCCTACACCACGGTCAAAACGCCGTAATTGAATAAACGCCGCATTGTATACTTATGTCACAGCCTAAGAACAATAATCAAAGCACTAAACTAATTTCAATTTTTCAATTTCAAAAGCATGACATTTCAATTGATCAAACATTTTTTTAATCAGAAGAGGTTAAAAGAGGGGAGAAAAGAAAGTTACATAAAGTGACATTAATTAAATAGGGGTCATGGATCTAAGTCCAAGTGACTTTGCGATTCACAGTAGGCCTACAATAATAAACAAGAAGAGTTACTATATTGAATATGCATATATGCAAAATTAATATTATTATTTCTTTAATATATCAAATAAGATGAAAAAGTGTTTGGCTTTAACTTACAGTAGTTTATCAAGAGAGGCAACGTAAGGACGTTCGCGCAACGCAAAAGCGAGTTGACCAATGACGAGTGACAGTTAACAAATAATCCATCGCGACTTACGTTGCGCTTACGACGATTCAATTGTGTATGTTTTTTTATTAGTACCTACTGTATCCCTTGATTGGGAAATTCAAAATTATATTTTCCTCTGAACGACCATATTATTGGGTGACTCCATAATGTGCACCATCGGTGAGGTAATTAGCCCATACGGTACACCTTTATTTTTAGAACATACTTGTGCATGTAGCCAGTAATTAATGATTCCTTGGCTGTATGGTGGCATGTTTTATGTCAAATGTTTATTTTGAATGCCAACTTTGTATGATAGCCTAATGACGTGTTTAACGTTTATTTTTGGTGATGTAACATAATCCTATCATCCATCATATTAATTAGGCCTATATTATTATAGTGCATGTTGTTCATTAATTAGGCCTAGGTCTATACTATTATTATAGTGCATGTTTTTTTTTGTTTTTTTTTATTCATATCTTAACATATTCATTTCACATTCATATGTTAACAAGTTCATTTCACGTTCTTGTTTTAACGTGTTTATACTTAACGTTCATTTCACATTCATATCTTAAGATATACATATTTTAAATTCATATCTAAGGTGTTCATATTCCATATATTCATATCTCAACATATTCATTTATAGTGCATGTTGTTCACAAAACGTTTTAAGAGGACTAACTGACGGCATTAAAGCTTGGTTCACACTACAGACGAACACAAGGACGTAACGCAACGCAAGTGAGTTGACCAATCACAAGCGATGAATTATTCGAACTGCCGCTTGGTCAACACGCTTACGTTGCGTGTACGTCCTTGCGTTGCGTTCTAGTGTGAACCAAGCTTTAACGTAAAACGTTATTTTTAATCGCCACCAAACAACACTTTTTTTCAATATTGGCAATAGACCACTGCACGGCTGCAATAAATCTATTGTTTGTATATTTTCTGAAACAAAATTTAATATGAAATTGAAATCAGCTTTAATAGCCTATTGAACCGTCTTTACCCCAGAAATGCTCGTGCCCCTTACCGTCAAATTATATTTTATTTATTTATATAGAAAAAGGTTAAAAACAAATCTGTCTAATTCTATTATATACCTACTAAAGCTTACCTCACTGTCGTTGTTCTCGTGTATATTGGTGAAAAGTCGTACCTTGTTCGCTGTGACGTAACAGTCAATATATTCACCATCGTGTAAACAGACAGTATAAAAAGTTTAAATCGGCAAGATGTGTAAAATGCCATCTTCAATGAAATATGTATGAGACGCCGAAATGAATGACACGGTCGTTATTTTTTGTGTAAAGTATTTAAGAACACACAGATGCTATGGTTAACGCGTTAACGATACACATGCGTTACTTAAAAATTATAGTTGTCCGGCCGGCGATGTTGTAGAAAACTTAAAAGTCAAATATCAAATAGTTGATCAGAATACTACTCTAACGGCAAATTGATGAAAAAATTACACAATACTCAAGCGGATGTCTTTCAGACCGTGGATGGTCCATCAATGTCGTTAGAAACTTTTTTCAGTAGTTATAGTCCTATGATCACGTGAAATACTAACTGTTAGCTGTTGTATCTGGTGTGTGAGTGAGCTTGAAGTACTTGGACGAGACGTTTTGCAGGTGAATATGACGTCATCGATATGACACGGTCTGTGATTCGATTTACTCCAAGGTCAGTCGACGTCATTTAGTATACGACTATCACTTTATGATTACGATCACTATATGAAGCTGAAAAAAACATAAACATTATCTTTGGAAGTATTTGATGCTTCCCGGAATAACAATGTTTGCATATTTGACAATGTGACGTTTCTTGTTTCGTCACACAACACACTTTTTTGCAAATGTCAAAAAGTATACTAGTCGCTATAAATCTCTTCATCCATGTCTATGGTGTTTTTTTTTTAATAAATGGGAGAAAATGTAGAAAGATGAAGGTTGCGTTGAGAGTCGGAATCCCGGTCGGAATTTCAACGATGAATCCCAAATTACAAAAGGGACTGATGGGTCTTAGAAATTGAGCCGCTAAATTATGCGTCCGTGACAGGGAACGTGAATCTATTAATGTTCTGACTTCAGATTTAACAAAGTACTGTATGGTCAAACTGGCTTAGTAAACGATGTTCGTCTGTCCACTGGAGTTTGGCTTCTTAATAGGCCTACTAACTACTACTATATGTATGTCTGAAACCTAGCATTTTCCAGAACTCAACCCCTTCATGGCCTTTGAAATTGAAAAAAAAACTTATAATATTTCCTTCAACAATAATACAGCCAAGAAATGTAACGCGTTTTACGATTCTTGGGCAGCCGGATGCGTTAATCAAATTTGTTTCCGATTATGGATACAGGTTTATAACATGTCACGTATAATCCTACTCAGGTTCAAGACCTCTAGGTAAATTGATCGTTCTAGAATTGGAATTTAGTAACGTTCCTGCCTGGTTCACATAATTGCCTTCTGTGGACTAAATACGTGTGCTTATTTTTGCTGTGTGAAGTAAACCTATACGTCATTGGTGTTTGGTTCAGCCTCGAGAAATACTTCTCATGGGCCATGTGTAAACAGACGGTTAACTAGTTGTATATTGCGCGTATACATCGCGCTTATTTTGCTGTGTGTGAAGTGAACCAATACGTAACTAAAAATATACTCTTTGGTGTTTGGTTCAGCATGGAGAAATACTTCTCATGGATGGGCCATGTGTAAACAGACGGTTAACTAGTTGTATATTGCGCGTATAAATCGTGCTTATTTTGCTGTGTGTGAAGTGAACCTTACCTAACATATACTCTTTGGTGTGTGTTTCAGCATGGAGAAATACTTTGGCCATGTGTAAACAGAAGGTTAACTAGTTGTATTGCGTGTATAAACGAGTGCTTAAGTTTTGCTGTGTGAACATGCATTAAGTATAGCTAAACTATGAAAGGTGACATCTTAATAAAGGAAATTAACGTGATTACATTTAAGTGAAGAACGATAATTCGATTAATGTGTCATTTAACCGTAAACTACCTTGTCCCTTCTCACGTCAAAATAAATACAGAAGTAGCTGTCTGGAGGGGAAGGGACTGAATCTCTTATTCTAGATTCGGCAAACTAAAATATCTGAACTTATAGTAATATCACGTTCAGAAAATGAAAAATAAAATAAGCAAAAGTATACAAGTAACAAAGTTGTTCTCATTGTGATATGAACACGTAAAGCTTGGTTCCCACTAGGACGCAACGCAAGGACGTAAGAGCAACGCAAGCGAGTTGACCAATGACAAGCGACATTGCGAATAATTACTCACTTACGTTGCGTTACGTCCTTGTGTTGCGTCTCTAGTAGGAACCAAGCATTAGAGAGTTTTAAAAAGGTGTACCGTGGTATATTTAATTTATTTAAATAAAAATTCATTTTTTCATGGTAGACTCAAATTAAATACAAACTGCAAATAGAGCCTTTATACTACTTTCAGTAAAGGTGACTCGAAGTTGATTAAATAGAGCACAAAATCAGGAATCAATTTCACACGAGCTGGGGCCTATAGTTCTTTTTGTGTAAACTATTGCTAATGCTTGGTTCCCACTAGCGACGCAACACAAGGACGTAACGCAACGCAAGTGAATTGACCAATCACAAGCGATGGCTTATCCGCTTGTGATTGCTAAAGCTTGGTTCCCACTAGAACGTAACGCAAGGACGTAAACGCAACGTAAGCGTTTTAACCAATGACAAGCGAAGTTATAGACAGTTTTTAATGGTTTAACTTGAACCTAATTTGTTCAATGTAACGATATTATCATTCAATTACAATAAATTGTTAGGCCTTCAGCATATATGTCAACGACGTTCATGTTGCGTCAAAATTGGACCATGACATGAACAATCATGAACTCGTTTCATGGAAATACTTTTCTTTTAATCTCAGCCTACAATATCAAACTTTATGTGACAAAAAATATGATGTGCCCATATATGGACATGATGATGTCATATCACTACCATATTCAAAATATCACTTCCATATATTTGGGCACACCACACTTTTTTTGTCAAACTAGTTTGATAGTGTAGAGAGAGATTTAGATTAATTATGCATCATATTGGTTAACGCAGTAGAGCGTATCTGTGATGTGCCCATATATGGACATTATGATGTCATATCACTACTATATTTGGGAATATCACTACCATATTTAGGCACACACTTTTAACGCAGTAGAGCGTATCTGCACATACTATAATGATACTATTACGTATTAGGACGCAATGCAAGGGACGTAAGCACAAATTTACCAATCAGGACGGATCCATTGCTTGTGATTGGTCAACTTACTTGCATTGCGCGTACGTTCTTACATTGATTCCTAGTGGGAACTATTCTTAACCAATTGGTTTCCTGCCTTCCTTTTTACTTTGCGACTACACCAAATTATGAAATTAGGGTAGTCAGTAGTGCAGTAAAAATTAAAGTTTAACTTAAGTTCGGGCATGAGGGCGCTGTTTTATAACTTCAATGTTACTGTATATCAATTATCGAACATACACCAATAAAAGGTACTTTGGCTATAAACTTAGTTACTAATTGATTTCTATATGTGTGTGTATATAGGCCTAGGGTAATTATCTACAACAATATTATCTTATATTATTGCAAGTGGTTATATTTGGTAATAATTATTATTATATTATTATATTTAATTATAATAATGCAGAATAACTTTTGTGATTATTTCGAATTAATATTTTCGCTATTTTAGAAAAAGTCAATACTACATAATATAAATATATAATATTATTATTATTATTGTTTATTATTTTTAACTTAGCAACAAGTCGCTATGATGATGTTACGCGATTATTATACGCATTTCCGATATGCTCTTCCGTTACGCGCACGCAATTACTACACACGCCAAGAAGTACGCACATACGCAGATCGGATCACAGAAAAATACAAAGTACACGTCACATAGACGACTGAGAAGACTGAGCTAACCTGCCACTAAATTCGTCAAATTATTAGTGTTTTAATTAATTCACATACATTTGTGTGTAAGAAAAAATTCTTGAATACAGTTAAATTACAGCATTAATATTATTGAAAATAATACAGGCTAGAGGAAGGATCGGATGGCACGATTTCATACAATATTTTGACAGATCAAATTGGACTAAAGATGTTTGGAAATCCTGGCAACCCTGACAAAAATAGAAATACAGCAGACGATGAAAGTATAATTAGGCCTAGGCCTAGCCCTATTTTAAAAACAAATATAATGTCTTATATTTAAAGGTATTTTTAAGTGTGCTATTGTCAGCTAAGTAATTAAGCAACCGTTTTTATTCATGGCTCCTAAACAGACCTATTTGTTCAAAACTTGTTTCAGATAACGTTATGTAGGCTAGGCCCGGGATATCAGATAATCGTTTGGTCTTTGTTTTCTTTCCACACGCGTGGTGGTGGGGTACAGTTGCTGATCGTTTAGATGCGAACGAGCCTCCTAGGCTAGAGGCCTAAGCCTGTTTGTATTGTACAAACAACTCAACCCATACAATTGATTGACTTCTAACATTAAAACAATGAAATGCAATTATTTACATTGGGCGTCACAAAAATTATTGATATAATTTTTTTATTTTATAATTTTAAAACTCTTGTTACTAGTTAGACCTACACAGTATGCTATACTTTACATAGTAACATAGGCTATATACAGCAGGGAGTTATTGTTTTCAACCCCCTGGTTACAGTAATTTAGCTTAAATTTAATATTTTTAGAAAAAGAACAGCAGGCAGATTCGAAAGCTTGGGCACAAATAAGACACCACATGTTTTTGTTTTTTTCATGTCTCTCTAGGCTGAATGTGAAATGATATATTTGGAAAATGATCTCAGATAATCACTGAAATGGACTACTTTTATACAGCAAATCTGTCTATATCATCATCACCAGAATATCCTGCCATTCCAGCAGAAACACAATACCAGGTACAGTAGACCAGAACCCTCCACCCTGATACCCGACACCCATGATAGACCCCCAAGGCTAAAAGCTAAAACATTTTTAATAGTCCAGCAATAGTTTTTTACAACTAAATAATTTGCCAGGAATATTGCAAGTTATAAGAACAATGCCTTTCTCCCTTTGGACATCTTTTAATTATTTAATATGTTTACAAATTACAAAATAAACTTAAAATCTGAAGTGTTCAAAATGTCCAAGTCGATTTATTTACGTCTACATTCATAGATTATGATATTGTTTCTAGAAATAAAATGTTTATTTGTAATGGCAATTATCAACAGGTTTGTAGGTATTCCTGTTATTTCCCATTGGACGAAGGAGAGTACAGTACGTGTCAGATTAAAACGTCAACACATATATACGTGTGAAGTGTACTCTAGATACTCATAGGCCGTCTACGCTCGTAGCTATTTTCATACCCGACGCAGACACTGTGTCCCCCTTTAAAATATCTTAATATTTCCATTGATATGTTTTGAAATTTACCTTCCCTATAGTAATATTTAAAATTTTGCCTCAGTCTTAGTAAACTATAAAGGATTAATGATTTTTAATTTAAATTATATTTTTTTTTATATTGTGTCTACATAATAAAGTAGTTATTTACAGTGATTCGTTGGAACCATGAACTCTTTGACAAAACCTTTAGTACTGTGTGATTTTTACAATTTCATTCTGATGATTACCTTGTGCAGTTAAATATACTATATTGTTAAATATAACATATATTTGCATAAATCTCTGTATTAACATGATTGGATTTAAAGGTACATAATTATTTTCTAAACTTGGCAATTTATCAGGGCTCATTATTTTATGTTTTCAGGAATGGGAATATTGTATGAGACGAGAAATGCAGGTATTTACAATCAGTTAATACTAATGTCTAATAATAACATCCCCTACAATGTTGTCAACAATTATGAATCATCCCTACTTATTGAGCATAAATATGTCATGAAAATAACAATTTAATTGTTGTATGAATATATTGAATTTAAAAGTTAGGTTGTCTTTCTGCCCAACATATTAAATGGATTTAAAAAATCTTCCTGTAATTTGGTTTTCTTCTCAGCATTTTTAAATTTTTTGTCATGTTTGTCACACCATACACACATTTTTTCATTTGTAATATTTACTTGCAGTAGAACCTCTATTAAGGGACACCTTGGGACCAAAAGAAAGTGTTCCCATAATAGGTGTGTTCCTTATATAGGTGTGTTCCTTATATAGGTGTGTTCCCATAATAGGTGTGTTCCCATAATAGGTGTGTTCCTTATATAGGTGTGTTCCTTATATAGGTGTGTTCCCATAATAATAGGTGTGTTCCTTATATAGGTGTGTTCCTTATATAGGTGTGTTCCTTATATAGGGGTGTTCCTTATATAGGTGTGTTCCCATAATAGGTGTGTTCCTTATATAGGTGTGTTCCTTATATAGGTGTGTTCCCATAATAATAGATGTGTTCCTTATATAGGTGTGTTCCCATAATAGGTGTGTTCCTTATATAGGTGGGTTCCCATAATAGGTGTGTTCCTTATATAGGTGTGTTCCCATAATAGGTGTGTTCCTTATATAGGTGGGTTCCCATAATAGGTGTGTTCCTTATATAGGTGTGTTCCCATAATAGGTGTGTTCCTTATATAGGTGTGTTCCTTATATAGGTGTGTTCCTTATATAGGTGTGTTCCTTATATAGGTGTGTTCCTTATATAGGGGTGTTCCTTATATAGGTGTGTTCCTTATATAGGTGTGTTCCTTATATAGGTGTGTTCCCATAATAATAGATGTGTTCCTTATATAGGTGTGTTCCTTATATAGGGGTGTTCCTTATATAGGTGTGTTCCCATAATAGGTGTGTTCCTTATATAGGTGTGTTCCTTATATAGGTGTGTTCCCATAATAATAGATGTGTTCCTTATATAGGTGTGTTCCCATAATAGGTGTGTTCCTTATATAGGTGGGTTCCCATAATAGGTGTGTTCCTTATATAGGTGTGTTCCCATAATAGGTGTGTTCCTTATATAGGTGGGTTCCCATAATAGGTGTGTTCCTTATATAGGTGTGTTCCCATAATAGGTGTGTTCCTTATATATGTGTGTTCCTTATATAGGGGTGTTCCTTATATAGGTGTGTTCCCATAATAGGTGTGTTCCTTATATAGGTGTGTTCCCATAATAGGTGTGTTCCTTATATAGGTGTGTTCCTTATATATGTGTGTTCCTTATATAGGGGTGTTCCTTATATAGGTGTGTTCCCATAATAGGTGTGTTCCTTATATAGGGGTGTGTTAATTTAAAACAAGTATGTTCCCTTGTTCCCTAATGGGGTGGTGTCCCCTGAATAGAGGTTCTACAGTATTTATTCAAATTAGAATATAATGTTTAATAATTTAATTACTGGCCTGTATCAGAATGGTTAAACTATAAATACATGCTGCTTTGTTTCTACTTACCTTGATAAACATAAATTGGCCATTGTCTATCAAAATTAGAAATACTGTATGAGTAAATCAACGAACTCCACCATTAGTAGTGGACTGTTCCACTTACCAATGGGGAATTTCTGAAGGGACGGCAGTTAGCGCTTTGTTATTTACTGGATGCTGTCACAACTGGTTTTATATGTGAAATCCTGACACCAAGCAAACATCTTAATTTAAAATTGTTATGAGACCTGTCAACACTTTACTCCTTGTTGCATTCTTTAGATTTTGCTTCTTTTTTTTCAGGAGATCCTACCGAATGTATTTCTTGGGCCCTATGCAGCTGCCACTAAGAGCAAGGTGATATTAAGATAATTTAATAATAAGATTAGTTGTAATAATATGTGATGCACGCAAGGAATAAACTTAACAGCACACTTTACAATCAGTGGAACAAAATCTGGAACAAAATTAAATTATTCCTTTAATAATGTCATGAAAGTATTAATATTTCCTAAGTATAATATCAAAGTATGTTAAGCAAATGATAATAATGTTTAACTTAATTTATGGAATTGACAGAATGATTCAGCGTTTTGTCAAGAAACTCAATAGTACTACATAACAACCAACATAATTTAATAAAAATTTAATGTGATACAGTGTGTCGTCGTTGACAACTGTTTCATTTTATCATTCATTCACCTTTGTTACATATTATAAACAGATATTAAACTGATACACTACTAGATATCATGTATAAAAAGATAACATTCCTTTGTCACTACCATATATCCTTGGGTATAATCCCACTTTGGGTCTAATCCCACCCCTACTATATGTCTGATTTCACAAACAGGTATATCCCCGGGTATAAAAATAATAGTTTATTCTTATATAACGCATATAAGCAAGCCTGTTGGATCATACTTCCATAATAATGCAGCTAGTAAACAGCACAAAGTTGTGTCCCAATATTGACTTTTTGTCTGCATGTATCTTTCTAGTCAGTTCAGATGAGTTTTTACAAGAAATGCTTAACAATCATTTTTTTTCAAGAATCGGGTATAGTCCCACCCCGCAAAGTCGGCACAATTTCGTGTTCTAGGGGGTGTGATTATACCAGAGGATATATGGTATTATCATGAGGGTGTTACTAGGAATTTGTAATATATATTGGACTACTAGTACTAAAAAAAAACCTCGTACAAATAAAAAATAGTTACTCTGTTTAACACAAAATTTCTTATTCCACATACTTTATAAAATTCACTTGTACAGTGCTGCGCTAAAAATATAGCTTATGAGTCTATATTATTTTCATTAGAAATCAATTTTTGTATTTTTTTATCAGCATATGCAGTTATGTCAGTTTGGTATTTCTCATATCATATGCATCCGACACCAGACAGAAGCTAACTATGTCAAGCCAAATTTTCCAGATCAATTTCGGTAAAGTATGGCAAGACAAGTTGTCATTTATTCGAAAATAGAGATTAGTTTTAAAAAAAGTTTAAAAAAAGACAAACTAAATCTATTAATAGATTATTTTTTAATATATGATAACAATTTTGATAGACTCAGTTTATTATTAGATATATCTTAGATGGTTTACCCTACCTTTTATATATAATGCCTTATCAAAAAAATTCACTTTAAGGAAATGGTCAATTTTAGCCCTGTTACCCTTCTGTCAATAGCCAATTTTAATCCTTCTACTTTTTCTTCTTTTCTTGTAAATCTATTTTTTGTGTCCATTATTTTCAATTTAAAAGGAAATTATTAATTTTAGCGAAACTGCTTTATATCTGTCAACATTGGACATCAGTGTCGCATCTGTTTTTTCGATTACCTCATCATCGGCCTGATTAAATAATCATCGTACATACCAAAAACAATCCAATTACCCTATTTTATAAATCTGCCGTGCTTCAGTTTTTAGCGAGAGACGTACCAATTAAGTATGTTGTATATTGGTCAGGCTGTGTCCTTGGGATGTCTATCCTGCCCTATAATAGCTGTGGGTACCATGTGGTACGAGAAGGCTTGGGCTTAGACTTCTAAGCTCTAGTAAATTACTCCAGAATTACCATACAGTTTTGTTTGAGAAAGAAACATTGTTTTATTGACTTATTGGTCCTCTTGTAAGAAATATTTGACCACAAAAAATGTGGTTATCTTTTATTAAATATTTTACATTTCATAAGCTGTGGTTATCTTGTATGATATTTATAATGAACTGTATGTATTTCTGAATGTAGTTCCACTAACTAGTTCAACATCATCATTTATAAGACACCTTCATAAAGGTTTATCGCAAATGGGAATTGGGAGCATAGCACAACCATCATTATATAAATTTGTTATTATATGGTGGCACTATTGCTTCCAAACCCTTCCCATCATGCATTGTGCATTGATGTTCCTCGTGGAATCAAGCATGCTATCATCAAATAATATTTGCGCCATGTTGCTTTTGTATTCTGCTCAATTTAAAAACTTCTTCAGTTTATATTTTGTCAAATGTTAATGCTGCTACCTCTCTGTCATCAATTGCACTACTTGTACATTTTCTGTGTCTTTTTCTTATAGTAATTTAAAATAATTTTGATCGCAATCTTAAGGAAATGATATTGTGTGACTCACCAGCATTGTGTTTCAAATTATTGGCAAGATGATAAAAATTATAAATATTTCAAAATGTTGGTGTGTACTTTTGAAAAAGAAGAAAAAAGTACATTGTGTTACATGCTGTACAAGGGTAAACACCCGTCCCAGGGTGGTAGTGAACGGTTCTGTAGTTTAAAACCTTCCCAGTACATTTCTAGTCATTTTGATGTGTATGGATGCGTGTAATAGCAAACATTTGAATACTGGACAACCATACAAACTATATTTTTCTCTCTAAAAATTTTTTTTTTATTATTATTTTGTAGATAATCTCAAAATTGACCATAACAATTTTCTGTATAGAGTATCACGGTGCTGACGTCACGACAGTGTGTGGTGCTGCGTGGTTGCTAGCGCCACCAAAAATGCGTTCAACCTGCCTGAGTGACTCCAAGGTCACCAATGGATTGGAATAGGCTTATTGAAGTAGTCATTTTAAAATAATAATAATTTTCAATAAAAACAAACTAAAATTTCAAAAGATCACTAAATATTTGTTTTTAATAATCTATTTATTCTTCAACTACAGTTTAAGTTTAAAAAAATCAAGCTAAGATACATAATTTGATAGAAATACAGATCTTTACAGTTTATCAACATACTAGTAGGGCTGAACGAATTTTTTGGTTTGGCTAGCAACCGTGCAGCGCTCTCTATCGTTGTGATGTCACACCTTGATACTCTATTGCCAGTACAAATAACTTAAGCGTGGTTCCCACTAGAGATGCAACGCAAGGACGTGAGTGCGACGCAGGCGAGTTAACCAATGACAAGCAAGTAATCCATCGCGTGTGATTGGTCAATCCAGTTACGTTGCATTACGTCCTTGCGTTGAATCGCTAGTGGGAACCATGCTTAACTCCCAAAAAGGTGTGTACATGTAATTCATTTGTAAACCAATGCTACAGGGATCGAAAAGAAATCACATTGGACTATCATTGTTTTTTAATATTAGCTTGTACTGTATGTATAAAAACATTTTAGAAAAATTGGTTATGAATTTAATATTGAAATCTTTTTAAAGAGTAAACAAAATATATTGTCTGGTAATAATTGGATGGCATAATTTTTAATTAGTGGTGATAACTGGCAGACTGGCCTCATAGTTCATCTCAGTTCAACTTAACTAGCTTACACACTGATCAGGTTCATTGGCAAGTCACACGCACCCCGTTTTGCCTCCAGAAAATGCCTGATAGCTCTTTGCCTTTATTTATTTGGTTAAAAATTAATAATAAAAGGTCTAAAAATGTGATTTTAATCAATTATGTAGTGTAGTCTTGATGTACGTAGGATATTTTGATAGGTATAGTGTCCGCTACTCTCAAACGGCTGCAATTGTTTATATCATTAAATTTGCCCTTGCCAAAGATCTCTATCTTGTTTTAATTGAGACCTGTGTAAGTTTTGGTGAACTGACTGTACAACTCTGGATACCACTTGGGAATTGTAGAGTTTTTTGGTCAGTCTGTACATGATTCTGTTACAATACTATGTAATAGTATACCGTGAAGAACCTTCACAGAAGTTTTTGTTGAAATATGACTGTCGGAAATGTCAGCCTTGGGTTAGTCGCATAGATGCATCAAATGATTATTATATACAAATTAATATTTTCAAGGTGATGGGTGTGTAACAATTTTAGGTTTGGATTACAGTGCCTGAATACATATATATGTTAAAGTGATTGGTTCTGTTTTATAAATGGGTTTCAATTTTCATCAAAAAATGAAATTAAAATTTGACATTTTTGCTCTCACTTGCCAACCACTGCCTGCCCATTAAACTTCCATAGTATCTGAACTAAACCACAATGGCTTAATAAGTATAATACGAAATTATAGACTATTCACATAAAACTAATTATCACACATCTTAGGCAGGTGTTCAAATAAATTTGCATACATATAAATGGTAATATCATGATTAAAATAATACATTTATAAATTAAATTGAGATAATCATGTATTAAATATATGTTGATAGCATTAAATTATTGCTGCATCATACCCTTGGGGTGTTTGGGATTTGATAAGAACCTAGATAAACTTTAGAAGAAAATTAATAAGGCTGAACAAATGTTTGAAAAGTCAATCAAAAATAGAATTAAGTCTGAGAGAATTTTTTTTTCAAATCTAGGCTACGTTGATGACATAATTGAAGGATCTAGTACAATGTCTGTCACCTACCCCTGAGACTTTACTTGTTTTGCAAAAATTTGTTTAATTTCCTAACTTTATCCTGTAATTTGTTTGTTTTTTACCCCCACGCCATCACTATTGACACCACGTTGTCAAAGATCAAGAAATCAACAAATCCTAACCTAGTCAGTAGGATGAATTAAAGTCTCACTTACATGGATAAACTGTAATTGGCTTATATTGATATTCGTTTAACATAGGACACCCCTATTCACATAATCTAGGAGCCCCGCCTTCAATTGGAAACAACCCAACACATTTTTTATTCATTTTTGTTAATATGCCATAACACAATATTTTCTCTAACATCTGAATATTGTCTGCATAAAACACAAGAAGATTTAAATTAATTTTATGTATAATATAAATGGTAAATTAATCAATATTTTGTTTATTTGTCACTGACTATAACAAATGAATTTCCCACTCTTGAGGTGAGTGACCTTCTACATGAAGATTGGCTGATTTTTAAAACTATATATCAAATAACATGCAATCTAAAAACGAAATATTATATATTATGACAAGATCTTAATTAAAAGGAAAAGCAACACCAGACAATATTCTGTATGGTCAAAGGTTTTAAAAATAAATGTCAATTGGTAAAATGTACAGCACATGTCTTTTATTGTATGGCACGCTAAAGGGCGTTGGCTAGGACTCACTATTATTTGGTTTCCTTTATATCTGGGTTGAATTGGGTCAAGTATTAATTAAAGAAAGATTTTGTCATCTTATATAAAACAGTCAATTTTTATATGCTGATGAATATATACAATATGTACACATTTTTATGGAACTTTCTTTTGAATATGATTGCAATGGTTACTTAACAATTCAATTCAATTTATTTCAACAATACACAATAACATACAGGATAATAAATACAATGAAATAATCATGTGGGGGAAGGGTCATAAAAGTCAGAAAGACTTTAAGTTTGATCCACCCCAAGATATAACATTAAATACGAAAAAGAAAAAAATAAAAATAATAAATAAAAGAAAAACAAAGCTACAATTTCTATTTAAACCACTTTATCCAATTTAACTTTCATCATATCTTGAAAGTAAAAAGTTCTTAATACTAATTTAAATTTAGAAGTTGTAGATGCATTTTTAATATCTACATGGATTGAATTTCATAATTTAGCTCCTTGGTATTTAATAGAGTTCTTGATCAAATTGTTTGTACATTTAGGTAAAAGATAATCATTTGCATTGCGTGTATTATTACTAGGAACCACGTTGTACATACTAATAAACTGGTGCATAAAATAGAAATTACAAGAAACGTAAGTAAGTATGAGTAAAGTGGTAAAAGTGTAACTTTGTGGTATGCCTGTGTATGACACGATTCTAGGGCCGTTCAATTTAGGTCAGACACTCACCAGGTTTAGAGGCTATTGGGTATTGCAATGACTGGAGTTGCATTGGGGGGGGGGGGGGGGGTTTATAAAAACTACATTTAAGACCATCTAGTATAATTTATAATCCAAGACTAATTAGGTCATGATAATAGCCTATTAAATGACTCATTTGTCAATATAGTACACTGGCAGTTTCAAGAATGTTCACATTTTATAAAACCGGTATCTCAGTTTAATATCTCTTTAATTTCATCCATAATTTCATCAAGCTGTTTTTACCAGTAGTATATTTTCTTCATCATTAATTTTCTTATTGTAATGACACGAGTATCTTTGATCTTAATGTAATAATGTTTAGTAATAAATGTTACAAATGAAAACCTTGACATTGCGGTGATTACGATACAAGATGACATAATTTGAATCTCATGTTTTCAATTTGTGTGTAAGGTCTCTACGGAAATGAGAAAGTGTCCCAGAAAATCGTCATTAATTATGTTATCACTTAAAATAACAAAAGATGAACTTGAAAAATCATTATTTTCACATGGATCCTTTTATTTTTGAAATAAAATAAAATGTTTGCAAAAAGGGAAACAGTGTTTAGAAGGATGCAATCCATACTGCTACAAAGGATACATGAATATTACAAAACAATTATTTAAAAGCAGAAGAAACGTATCTTTTATAAAATGCTAAAACAAAATGTTCAAAATTCTTTCAAGTCAAAGTTAGGTCTTGTGTCCATTTGGTAGCAGACAAATTTACATCTGCAGTATAAAATGAATGAATCGTTTGGAGCATGTAGTTGACTATAACCAATACATATCATGATTTTCCTTTTTCTTTTTTCTCCTTGATTTTTTTTTCTAGAACTAATTCCCATGCAGTAAAATCCTACTAAAGTACTTCTGAGTTTTAAAACTTGTGATTTACAAATTTTGTCATAGAAGAATCATACTCTTTCCTTTTCATAATAAAGGGCACCTTTTTACTTGTATCTGCCATACCGTCTCATCTTGGTGATGGATTGACACCATGTTGAAAAGATGACTAGTATTTTTAAACATTCAAAAAAAGCATATTGACTATAAAACATTGAAATCATTTGTTTTATTTTAGATACATGGTTTTAAACATTAATGATGTTCAAACAGAAAATATCATTCGATTCTTTCCAGAGATAAGACTTACATTTATGATCATGATTCTTAAAATCAATTTCGCTCCGCTCATTTAAGCAGATACATTCAAGAGACAGAAGCTTTAGGAAACGGTTACCATGCGGTAGCTTATAGTTTACTACAGCTGAAAAAATGGGTATTTGGAAACTAGGATTGGGCATGCTCACACCCTAGAGCACACCTAAGAAAACTATGAAAACATGCTGATAAATATTGAAAAGCATGAAGACGGTAGTTATCGTGAGATGAGCGGCATTTTTTACAAGAAATATTTCTTATTTAAATGTGTTTCCAACTAATCATTTTTAAAAACCCCCACTCATTGACTATTATTATCTAGAACATTTCTTATTCTCACAATTTCAATTGGAAAAGTGAAAATTTAACATTCTACATTTAGAATTGCTGGGATAGTAACATTTGCCAAGTGTTAAATCTTCTAAGGGTGTGGCATAATTAATTTAAAACGCTTTGGAAAATGTAAAATGTAAATTTATAAAGTTATCTTTTTGTGTATTAATCTAGTCATAGTTCGCCACAGGTAATTGTAAAGTTTCACACAGAAGTATGGGATAAGGTATGAACTGTTACTAATCCCATAAATCTTTGACAGCTTAATTAATTAATCCCATATGGTTTTAGACATAGTTTACAATCACATGATAAAACGTTGAACCGTGCCAATCATCGTGGCTGCCGGCCAACACTCCACTCGCCCTCGGGATAGTTCCTTTCACCGTCCCTCGGGATCGATCGTGGACAGCCACTCTTATTATACAGTTTAAACTGTTGTTGTCAACAGTGAAGTTGTTAGTCACTATTGTATCAATTTGTAAGGTTAACTCAATGAAATAACAGTTAAATGTTCACTTATATTCTTTTGATACTTTAACTTTCTGTTATTTATTCGCCGGCTATATTGACCAAGGAAAGTCCAATCTGAAAATTGGCTACAATTGAAAGTTAATTTTTTGCGAACAATTGTCAAAATTTCCAATGACCAGTGTGAACAAGGCTTTAGAAAAAAAACAATAAAGGACAAACAAAAGAAGGCTATGGGCATGCTCAGTAAAAAGAAGTATGTTCGCTACGTCATAAATGAAATCGGAGATAATATGTAGACATTTCGTCTGTCTTTGTTAAGCGTCCACTTTTCTATTAATCATCAAATGAAAAGAACAGGAACACAAAAGATAATATAGTGAATCATTTTCTTTAATATTTGATTCACATTAAAAAAAACATAATGAAAAATTGTATTTGACAGATTCAAAATATCTAAAACTTGGCAAAAAACAAAACACTTTAAATAAAATATTTTCTCTCATTGAGTAAGATTATTATTTAAAGCTATTTATTGTCCCCTGTGAAATATGTATACTTTATATTGTCACTTTTCTGACATATTATTTTAGATTTAATAAATAGTTGTTAAAGACCTTAATAGTGTGGGGTGTTAATATTATTAGAATGGCTAATGTACATTAGGTAGAAGAATTTTATTTGAAATAGGATCAAGTAGATTGAGAATTCTTCAAAGTCCTCCAACTATGGCACTCAGGTGCTTGATAGGTTTGAAGTAGAATCCACATTTAGAAATGTAACAAGTATCCTTAAGTGTGAGATAATAAATATCACATTCATTTCATCACATTCTCAACATAATTGCCCTGTTAGAAGTATGATGTGTGTCATCTATTTTTACTTTATGTAAACTTGCTTCTTGAGGTAACTTGAGTTTTGTCTGTATGTTTACCTTTCTTCACATGAAGCACTTCCTGTCTGTCATGATCCTGTATGTTTAGGGCACAAGTAACAAAGTCAATAACTTTCAAAAAAATCTGACTGTGATATTTCACTGTATAGTCTTTTTTTAAAAGTTTGCTAATTTACCAAATGATATTGTCCCATTCCCTACATTTTTTAGATCGTATAGATATTTTCATTTTTCCTCTTTGTTTGTTTGTTTTATCTTTATACTGGGTGGCCTCTTCAGTCAAAGACTGATCTCCCAGAGGGCCCAGTTGGTGATCAGTGGCTGTGATGTACTAATACACTGGGGTAACCCCCTACTCGTCTCGAAAGATGTACTAGGTTCTTTAAAGTGCACACGAGCAAGTTGTGTACACTGGACCTACGGTTTATAGTCCTTATCCGAGAAGACTCGTTCTACCACCAGAACCATGGAGTGAGTGAGCCTCGAACCCCTGCCGATGTTATGGCTACGTGATTACGGTTCCACTGTCTTAACCGCTCGGCCACTCACTCACCGTAAATCATTCTGTAATTCAGCCACTTTTCAATCGATCATTAAAAGAAATGGATGACTCCTAAACTTTTCTGCAAAAATACAAAACAGTTAATTTTAACCAAACACTCATTGTCTGACAGAAAATTTAAGTATTTTTTGCGTTAGTAGGTTTTTCAGGTAAATGATTTTTTTTGTTTTTCGATCCAGTATTTTCAAAGTGAATTACTATTAAAATGACATATTCAACAACAAATTTAAAAACAATTAAATTTCAGGGGGACAATAATGATATCTTTAAAGTAATCTTACACAACATTTACTGATTATACTATAAATGTTAGAAAATTATTTATTTTACATCTTTTCAGGTAAAAGAATTCATTGATGTTTGTTTGAGTGGCAATGGCAAGTGCTTAGTTCATGGTAATGCTGGTATTTCAAGAAGGTATCAGTATTGTAATATACTTTCTCTTCTTTTTCAAAAATAAAAGTTTCTAATAAATAACTAATGCTGTTAATAATCTAAATAATTTTAAGACTTCTGCCATTGCAGTGGAGCTAACTAACCCAAACTTAACTAAACTAACTATTACTTGTACTTGTTGTCTATAACTAACTAAACTAAATTAACTTACTTACTAACTAAACCAAACTAGACCAAACCAAACTAAACTAACTAATATAACCAAACTAAACTTAACTAACTAAACTAAACCAAACTTATCCAAACTAAACCAAGCTAAACTAAAATAAACTAAACTAACTAACTAAACTAAACTAAACTAAACTAAACTAAACTAAACTAAACTAAACTAAACTAACTAACTAACTAAACTAACTAACTAACTAAACCAAACTAAACTAACTAACTAAACCAAACTAAACTAAACTAAACTAAACTAAACTAAACTAAACTAAACTAAACTAAACTAAACTAAACTAAACTAACTAACTAACTAACCCAAACTTAACTAAACTAACTATTACTTGTACTTGTTGTAGTCAAAGCAAGCAGATATTGTTGTGTATAATATAACATGAATTTTCAGCCTTAATACTGATATTTGTATGTTTTTATACAGTATACCAAATTGAATAAATATTGTAGAGTGTAGTTAGTTGAACAGAAGGAGTCGTCTGAATTATTGAACCTATCTTCTTTAGTACCCCACTGGAAATCAATTCATTAGCATTTGTATGGGTTAACCAAATACAAAACTGACTTTTTCTGTTAGAATGTTCATAATGAATAACAAACTGTGAAGGAAAAAGATAAATGTTAGCCTTTCTCAAGAGCAATCTAAAAGGATATATATTATTACTGATTAAGTTATTGCATTATTTACGTTTAATTGATTTATTGAATAGGAAGCTCAATACATTAAATAATAATAGGAAATGTTCCTTTAAACACAAATCATTAAAAATTAGTAGTAATGTATAAAAAATAATATATATTTTTGTAGCTAAGTATGGAACAGTATAGGTTAAAAATGGAAGTGTTGGTATGTCTATTTTCTTCACCATATGGGATGTTTTATCTCAGTGACCGCTTTGAGCAGGCCGTATTACTGTATGTCCCTTTCTCATCAAGTCAAGTAAAGTAATTTTATCACCCATGTGTACAGTATAAATAGGTGAACAGAACTAACTGTCTGAATGCTAAATGCACCTGGTTCAGAGGGTGTTACCAGTCACAGATGCTGCAAAAACTGACGATAGTTTTGCCAGATTTGTTAGTCTCATGGACATTATTTATTTTTTTTATTATTGAAAGTGCTCTTCTTGTTTTCAGTGCAGCTTTGGTAATAGCATACATAATGGAGACTTATGGACTTGCTTACAGGTATTTTAAAATTTAAACCTAACTTTATTGATTGATTAGAATTTTTTGATAACTTTTATTATTGATTATTTATCAATCAATTACAATTTATGGATTAATTTTATTGAAAAAAAAAAATTTAATTTCTTGCATTATTATTATATCGATCAATTACAATTGTTATTGATTACTTATATTATTGATAATTTATTAATGGCAATTATTGATTACTTATATTATTGATAATTTATTAATTACAATTATTGATTACTTATATTATTGATAATTTATTAATTACAATTATTGATTACTTATATTATTGATAATTTATTAATGGCAATTATTGATTACTTATATTATTACATAAAGAAAAAAATTGCATTTTTTTGGTGGTAATTTTATTTAATGTACTTTTATTTTTAATTGTATTACTGATTTTTTTTTATTACGGTATGCAGAAAGGCATTTAAAATTGTCCAACAGAAGAGGTTTTGCATCAATCCAAATGAAGGATTTCAACAGCAATTAGTCGTAAGTAATTTATATTTTCATCAATATCTTAAGTAAATTATAAAAGGCAGTTTTTTTACAGGATAAGTTTGTAGCCATGTTGTTTTTGTTAAAGAATTTTAAGCTTTAGTTTTAACCCTAGTCATCAGTCACAAGCATAGTGGTTTAGAAGTACAGTTCCAGACTAGGGATCTCCAGAGCATCTGTTCAAGTCTCAGACCTAGAACAACTTGTAGATTGCTTTTCATCACTGTACACTGTATCTACAGTGCATTATTTTGTATTGTTAAGAATCCAAGTTGCATATGTACAATGTAACCCTATTGTACAGCTGCAGTTTAAAATCTGTAAATATAATTAGGAAAACATTTTACTAATTTGATTTTGTTTTATCATAATTGTTAACATGACTCAGAGTATTTATAGAAATGATTTTATTTAAATATTCTTCTGGGATATTGTATATCAGGTGGCCAGGAACATCTGCTATGTAGTCTGAATCAAAATCTGAATCTTTTACTGTTAGCAGACTACTTTCCACAAACAGCATGTAAAGTAGGACTGAAATGAAGTTTATAGCTACTGTACTATACATTAAATGTATATATTGATGGTGTAGACAGGGCCCAAACTTGTCTTAATTTTCTACACAACTAGTAACGATTTGATGCCCTAGAGTGGGGTCCTAACTAACCCCAAAACACCACATTTTGAGTAACATACTAGATCCCAAAGCACAGTAGCTTAAAACCTTCCCAGTAGGTCATTCTGATATCTAATGTGTATGCATACATGGGTTAGAATTCACCATGGTGGATGCTAAAGCTCTGTCTACACTATCAAAAAAAGTGTGATGTGCCCAAATATGGTAGTGATATTCCCAATAGTAGTGATATGACATCATCACCATATATGGACATCACAATTTTTTGTCACATAAAGTTTGCTAGTGTAAACAGAGCTTAACACACACATACTTCATCTCCCTCTTATAATATAGAAATGATTGGGATACTTACTTACTTAATGCCATTCTGCCGTATTTAGTCCACTGACTTTACCCGCTAGGCCGCTCTGCTTACTTCTGAAGTTTTTCCAAAGTATTCTGTCAGAAGCTATGTTCTGTATTTTCTGTAGGTCTGTTGCAGTTTTGAATTTTGTAGTGTAGTACAGTAGTTGTATTTGATAATATAAAGGGCTTATTATTAATAGTAAAGTGCACACTGGTGTCCCTGTGAATTTGGTCATGTTAGTGTTCCTGAAACATAAGTCAACTGCTGTATTTGATGGTGTTTGCTGAGTGTTTTTAATTTCTTATCTTAGGTTTAATAATTCATTGTCTGAATCTTATATTCATATTTAACTGAAATATTTCATTAAATTATCAATAGGTTATCCAGTATCAATTCATCTCTAGGCATTTTTTACTAGTTTATGAAGTTGTTAATTTGTGACATTTGATTTCTATGAAAAGTAGCTGAATTTTAACAGCTGTGTCGGAGCTGTCAGTAGGTACACCAATTGAGGAACTTGTTCAAGCATTCTACATGTGTTTGATGATCAATTGAAATATGAATACTGTAATAATGGGATTATGAATGTATGCTAATTAGCTGATAATTTAATCTGATGTGTCCATTGCTTTTATATAGTTCAATTTAATTGATTTTGAGCCAACTGTAAAATGTCGTAACAGGGTTTTTTATCGGCAACCCAGATATTGTCATTAATGTTCATATGTTTTGGTTTGATAAAGCCATTAAGTCTTGTTACCATAGTTTTTATTCAGTATTTTTAATAGCTACTGTATTTGAACCTGTGTCCCAGCATTAATCCACTACATATACCTTCTTATTACCTCCGCCAAGGAGGTTATGTTTTCACCCCTGTATGTTTGTGTGTGTGTTTGTGTGTTTGTGTGTGTGTTTGTGTGTTTTGTGTGTGTCTGTGAACAGCCTGGAGGCCACAGTTTTTATCCGATTCTAACCAAATTTGGACACAATGATTTATGCCCAAAAAGCTCGGACGAGTTCGAATTTGAGGGGGAAAGGTCATAGGTCAAGGTCACAACTAACAAAAAACTATTTTACTGCCTAGAGACCACAGTTTTGATCCGATTCTCACCAAACTTAGCCACAATGATCAATGACACATCATACAATTGTGGTTAAATTTTGAAGGGTCAGGGTCAAAGATCAAGGTCCACAAAAAAAAAAAAAAAAAAAAAAAAAAATAATAAAAAAAAAAAAACCCTCAGTGGGACTTGAACCAGCGATCTCAACTGTGAGAGGCTGGACACATAACCATTACACCACACTGTCATCCACAACTTTGTAGTGTGCAGTTAACATATTTACACTTAGAACTAATAAAACAAAATGTAAAAAAAAAAAATATTCAGGGGGCATTTTATGTAGGGGAATTTTACAGTAGGCGGAGGTTTGTACTCTTGGAGTACCCTCTAGTTAATAATATAATGATTCTTCTGATACAGTATAGTAAGCAGTCTCTCAATACATTGAATTGAAGTGTGCTAGAAATGGCAAACTGTTAGATAAAGGAAAAAAGTTTGTTGGGGCCATTAGTCTGAAATTAAGTCAAACAATCAGTAAATATTATTGAGTTTAAAGATCATAAGTAAAGGTTAAAGATCAAATCAAATCATCGTCTATCTGATTTGATACGAACGAAGCAAATCGCAGCATATCCGTACGTCAAGTCAAATACAAGTATATTTTGATTGCATTCGTTAAAAATTAAAACAAAATTTTATATGATCTGAAACGTTATTAACCTGAAATATTCATTCACACTGTTTAATTTTTCTTTGAGGTAATTCCAAATGACATTTTTACAGCAAAATGACCAAGTGATATTGAACAAACACGAATCCCAATAGTATTTTCATTGTACATTAAATATCTAATAAATTGACCACATCCTAGCAAGTACCAATTTATCCTCCTGGGTGAAGAAGAACAACTGTCCGAAAGCCTCGAGTAATGTGACTAATGTGGGAATTGAACTTGCCATCATCTAAAATTGACGATCAGAAAGCTAGAATGTTCGAAATATTAATTTAAATGTACAATCACAATTTTTCAAAATAAAATGATGAGTTAAGTTAATTATTTAGTCAATCTTTTAAACAATAGACTCACAGCAATGCTTACATGTTCGAAATATTAATTTAAATGTACAATCATAATTTTTCAAAATAAAATGATGAGTTAAGTTAATTATTTAGTCAATCTTTTAAACAATGCTTACATTTTATTATTTATGTTTTCTGTCATACAGTAAGTGTACGTACACACTCATAATTTCCATTGTGATAAATGTGTCCATACTCTGACGCCAAGCATCACAAGAGATTGGTTATTTTTTTGTTAGTCACACTTCATAGCAGCTGTGGGAATTGCCCTTACGAGTCAGCCATGATTCCTGTCTCAAACATAGAATGCTCTCTTGTGTGAGAATTCATGTGGTTTGTGATGTTACTCATGCGTGACCTTGGTGAATGTTTAAAACACAATAGCCATCACATATTGTTTAAACATGAAGGAGATGATGTGTACTTAAATAAAGAATGTTTACATTTATGTTAAGAAATAATAATAATATATAGCACACTTTGTCACCAAAGGTGCTCAAAGAACCTAGATGATTTATTAAATATGAACCTTTATCAGAGTAATATAATTATATTTTTCTGATAATGATTTCACTATACTTCATTTTACCTGTAATTAATTACACTTCACATAAATAGCAACCTAGAAATAACTTTTTTGCCTGTTACATTTTATTTACAACATAATAATACAGTATGTATCTCTACAGAATCGGCTATTAGAAGATGTTTTATCTTCTTAGCCATGGAATAATCTGATACATGTAAACTAATAAGCCAACTCCACTGAGAATATCTAAAATAATTTTATTAAAACAACACAAACCTGAGTAGTTAACTTGTGCTTAAACAGCTGCTGTTTAAATAATATATTCCCAAATCGCAAGATTTAATCTGTAAATTTTGATTCTTTTCCTGATAAAGATCCCTTTGTATGAAACTTCTGCCTTTAATGATATTAATATTATCATGTTACATTACAATTACGGTCCACTTGGCCTGATATAAATGATAACAACATTTTGCGTAATGGGACCAATTGAATTCAATTTTAATGTTGCCTACCTGTATACTTGACGTGAAAACTGTGATAATGTTATTATTAAACATTTTTTTAAATAATAATATTTTCTAAAAGAAGAGAATTTTTGTCAAAGTGAGTATAGCTTCATTGAAGCTCTGTCTACACTATCTATTAGTTTGACAAAAAACTGTGATGTGCCCAAATATGGTAGTATTGTTAAATATGGGAGTGATTTGACATCATCATGTCCATTTATAGGCACATCACATTTATTTGTCACATAAAGTTTGATAGTGTAGACAGAGCTTTAGTATAGCTTCATAAACCTACAAAGGGATTAATGCACTAAGTTAGTACCAAGTAGCATAGTGAAAGACCACGGCCAGTCACTCCATAATTATCATTGGTAAAGATGCAGAAATGCTTGATGTAGAACAAAAACGCTTCCTTTATTCCATATTATATCAGGCTTTTTAATCAACTTGGATAAATCATTG
This sequence comes from Antedon mediterranea, assembly GCF_964355755.1. Lineage (NCBI taxonomy): Eukaryota > Metazoa > Echinodermata > Crinoidea > Comatulida > Antedonidae > Antedon > Antedon mediterranea. The sequence continues at coordinate 6,322,008 of NC_092679.1, read as the reverse complement.
TTAAATCAGAGGTATACCTCAATGGACAGACAAAATGAACTATGTATAGTAGCCCACAGTGTATTAAGCTTGGTCTACACTACTTTTATGTGATAAAAAAATGTGTGATGATGTCATATCATTACCATATTTGAGAATATCACTACCATATTTGGGAATATTACACTTTTTTGTCAAACTAGTTTGATACTGTAGACAGAGCTTTACACTAGTTCTATACAGTATTCCTCATTTCAACTCAAAATGTATACTGTATATTCAGTGTTTGGTGACTATTACAATTCTGTCTCAATGCGACTCATTGCTGTTGATATTGTGTATTAAGCGTAATCAGCGTTATTGAAATAGTTATGCATCACCAGATCTGTCATACTTGTATGAATACTATATTGACACAGTTATTTAATTGACATGTATATCGTCTGGATGTGGTGATAGAACCTAGGTTAAAAATAAGCACATGTTAAAGACAGGTGAATACATCAAAGGGTCACCATAGTAACCCCAATCACAAGAAATCGGTTGACCTGTAAATTAGATATCAGTCAGAAAAGACAAGTAAATCATTGCCTCGAGGGATAGCCGGTAGATTGGCAAAACGAGAGAGAAAAATAACAGGTTTTGGGTTTTTTTACAGCATGCTTATAAATAGATCTGTGTCGATCGTGGCCGGGATGGCTTTAATGTGACAAGTCATTCTTGTATATACGCCATAGTAATGTATTATTACTTCCCTAATACAGCATACATTGATGTTTCCCAATGCCATCAACAAACTAATAGTATGATGTTATCCAATACTGCTAATATTTAGCTATTCTTCCCTAAACCCTTTAGTGCAAAGTATTGTCTTTTTGTTATAATGTCATCTGTGTATTGTGATATTTTGTATTTATTTGTAAGATCATTTTAATCCAGACCTTTTTATTTGAATTGCCCCATGTGGGATGATCAAAGAATTTTGAATTGAATTGAAAGTTTAGTGAGTCTCAATATAAATTCCAGTTTGAATTGAAACTTGGAAACAGATAATTGCCTTTGGTTGTGTTCATCTTGTCTATGCCCCTATTCCTTCTGAAGGTCCACCAAAGCAAGCTGAGCAAATTTTACAATAAACACAGTTATTGGTGTTAAAAAAAAATAACCACCCTTTGTTTAGACTCATTAAGTTACATAGAATCTGGCATCTATATATAAATTTACGTAAGGGCAGAATTCGGTAAATCGCGCCTTACTTCTACAATTTTTACTCGATGGTATATAAAGTTGGTTCGTACTTTCGGTACTGATTTTAACCACCTGATGTAACCCTGTTTACTAATTAAATTAAGTTAGATAATTAGTTATTGACGATTAAAACGAATTTAGGTTCAACGATTTGCCCCAAATAGGGGTGTTTTCCGATCGTGGTATACACTGTCTGATGGATGTCCATCTTGAAAAATACCCGCCACAAAAATGCGAGGAGGCTTCGCATTTTCCTATCTCCTCCTACGATAATTGTTTTTAATAGCTGAAAACCGGTTGAACAGCTAGAGTACAGCATCATAATGTTGAAGACAGGCCGATTTTCTTTAAAAAATACTATTTTGATAGATACGATTATACAAATGTATTGATTTGCGATGAATGGAACATCCCAATCTCTCAGTCTGCCAGAGTTTGGTTTAACACAAGTAGGTAAATTTATGAGCCCTTGGTTTAACACATACGGTAGGTAAATATATGGGCCCTTTGAGAATAAACTTGCAATACTTTGACAATACTGTAAATACCTATTAACTATTTTTGGTCCTCATTTGAATCGAACATTTCTTACTGTGAATGTTCGTACTGTTAGATGTAATATAAAAATATATACAAATAAACTTTATTACTGAGATTGTGGATAGGCTCTACTGTTAGATATATAAACACATTATTATATACAAATAAACTTTATACTGACAGTTCCTTCTCAACGTTTGTATTAATTAATAATTACCAAAAATATAAACGTCGTAGTGGTGTATCGTGACATGTACTTTAATATTTCAATCGATTATGACAGTGACAGTTTTAACAAAGTATTACATCGCAAATGTTTTACTGTATTTAGAGATATATTATTTATAGGCCTATAAAACATAAAAAAAATATTTCGTTACTGAGTGGATAAAGAATATATTTTAAAATTGTTCCTCTTTGTACCTATCCGCTTTCCCATCCCTCAACCCTAATCTTACATACAAAACACAAATTGGGTTTCTTTAAATGAGTCCAAATCAAAAATTTGGACTCATTTTGATAAGTTTCTCCTTCGGAAGTAATTCCCAGGGTGCTAATTTTAGTTGACTACATAAATCATCGTGTCTATTTATTCGTTTCTGTAAACGACAATGTATTATATATATATATATTTGAAATCGCCAGTTTTGTTACGCTGAAATTACTGTGTATTCGAGAACCATCTGTGGGCACGACCTAGATGGTACGCGAGCGTACCATCTAGTTGGTTTTATTTGAATGGGATATCTTATGTTATAAAATCTATGTAATATTATACAAATAATGCATGTTTATGAGTGTAATGGTAAAAATAATGGCATGAGGTGAAACGTTTTTTTTCGTGCACAAAAATGTTTAAAAAGTACTATTAAATGATCGTTTAATAGTACGTATTATTGCACGGCATGTGACCCACAATTGTCCAATCAAATGATGGGAATTAACTAACGTCTAAGAGTTTACACAAACAGGAGTACTGTACATGCCTTACAAAACGCAGGTTTGTGTGTACTCCAGAGTTTGCTAGGTGATCTTCAATCCTCCTTCTATTGGGGCATCTTGTTGTAGAATCACATTGTAGCCACTGTACTCTGGATCCACACAAACATCCTCTCTACAGCGTAAAGTCTTGACAAACTAAAATCCACACATTGCTTTTATTTGTCACCTCTTCCTTTGGGGTTTATTTGTAAGCGGTTTCATCTATTATTAGCGCAAGTAAATTTTCGCGTATGAATGAATTTGCATATTAGTGGGATATACACTCTGAGAATGGTGATGATTGAGTAATTACTCATTGTTTCATGGTTGGTATTAAGGGGGGTCTCCTGTGCCAAATAACCCCTGAGGCCGTGTGGTTAGAACAAAAGCCATGAACTTAGAGCACTTTTCATCCTTGCCTAATTTCCCCCAAATGATATGAAGCATTCCAAAAACTGCTCCACCACAGCTTTCTTTGAACTATGTTATCACGTTTTATAATTTCAAAATGTGTATTTGGTAACTACGTGTGGCTTATTTCTACCATTGCATTTTACCGATAATAGACGCCAGGAAACAACTAATATAAAGATCTCTGAAAGTTTAAATTTCGTACAATGACATCTTTGAATCAGATGCAGATGTCTATTGGTTTATGATCCTAATCAGCTGGAATATTTTATAATTGGATTATAATTCTTTATTATTGACCAATAAGGAAAGTTGTAGAGCATACCGCACACGAAAGAATTTAAGTTGAAAGTGTATAATGACTTAATCTGTCTTGGTGTACTTAAGTCATGTCCAGCAAGTGACTGTATCATGTAGGATAAGATACATTATAACATACGGTATGTGAATAGAGATAATAAACAATTTTTAAATGAAATTGTGAATTCATTAAGCAGACTTGGCAGCATTTTGAAAATTATTTATTATGGCCCAGAATGAAGTAGGCATATACCTAAAAACAAGAAGAGCAACAAGACAATACTGTATTACTACTATGGAAAAGATATACAAAATAAATAAATTTGACAAACAAATTTGCAGTTGAAAAATGAGATAGAGTACATTAAACCATGTCTAGGTTCTAGACCGAAATTAAGATATTTTGACACATATAGCATTTCATACATATAATACTTGAGCTCACAATTTCATATTTTCAGCCAAAAATTCAAGCGCCGACCGGTGGACTAACATAAAAAGACAATAAATACATATTTTATTTTTAAACCTGATATGAAAAACATAAACATTTAACATGAAATATCATTTTTATATTCATCAATTGGCTTTACAAAGAAAGCATAATTTTTATTATTTATTTTTTAAATTATTTTTTTATAACAAACTCTCTCCCCCGCATTATTATTCCCCGTACTAGTCTAGACATCTGCACTCGTTGATGACATACTATAGTTTCTAATTAGATTGTTTGACAGATGGATATATCCTCTAGGTCAGTGGGATTCCTTTTGGAAGTATGGATTCCTGAGGGATCATCTGCACATGGGATGGGAGGTAAAAAATTGGGTGATTATTTGTTATAATTGCTTTGAACAGTTTTTCCCAAGTTGTGAAGGAGTTGTTTGAGTAAATGTTTGTTTTATAATTCCCAAAAGTATGAAGTGCCAAAGTGAACAAAATATAATCAAATATTGAAATAGACTGAGTATTCACATTTGTAGTTAATGTTGCCAGCAAACATCGAATATAAAAATAAAGTTTTTAAATGAACAAGTTATGTCCACAAATAGGTTCTTAATATTCATATAAAAAAAATAACAGTATCAAAACTATAAACACTTTATAGATTTTAAAGTTGTTTTTCACTCTGAAGAAATTTCAATAATTTGAAATGAAAAAAAACATTAAAAAATAAATCTTAATAAAAAAGCTTAAAAAATTAATATTTATTGACGAATTTTAAATTATGTAGATTAATAATCAAAAAACTGCAGTGTGGTTGATGTGACAGGGACCCAATTTGACTCCTTATTGTTCAAAATACAATTTCTACCAGCAATTGCATGCCAATATCAATTGAGCTTTTAACAGGGTCAATACCGTGTGTGTCGCCTTACGGTGGTCAAAACCAGAGACATCCAGACTGGTGTTTTTCACTTTTTCTGTGTTTACTTCTATTCAGATTAATTATGTTTCAGTATTGTTAACTAATTGTGTCAATTCATGTCCTTACTTGACGGCTTTCATTACGTTGAGTTCTTGTCACCTGACAATATGCCCCAGAATTGAACAAATTAAATAATAATCTTAAGAAATTATTAATAACAGATTTCATTATTGAACCATTTTTTAATCTGTGAAACCCTGTGAATGTCGGAGAGAGAAAGACTTTTTATAATTGCATAAGCAGGTTAAATTGTAAACAAAATGGGGTTACTGCAGTAACTGCAGTAGAGTAATTCGGCATTGGCCCAAGGTAAAACTACAAAAAGAAATAGTACAGTTAGTCAGTTTCACAATTTATCAATTTTTTACTATGGTAATGAGACCGCAGAATGTCACATAAACCTTGTTTTAATTAAACTGCCAGAGACGACTGTCACAATGAAACGTTTGACTCACAGGATACCAATCTTAATTTATTTCGACACATCAATTCAAATTTGAACGTAACATGCTACTCACTGGAACATGGATACGCTGTTACTGTATAAGTGTCATGCATGAGTGCACACAACTCGTTTTGCTTGTGATCAGTAGTCTGGGTTTGTAGAGGTCACAGAAAGTCAAACTGTTATTAAAAAGTATATTTTACCTCCGCCAAAGAGATACAGTATATGTAATTGATTGTTTGTTAGCAGGATTACTTAAAAACTTATTGCAATATCTTTACCAAAATGAAAATACAGATAGATATGCGGTCAAGGACCACTTCATTAAATTTTTTAGGCAATTCGGAACACGGTCCCAATTCTGGACCACTTTTTAGTATTTTTTTTCAGAACTGTTAGTGTTAAAAGATAGGACAGAATTTCCAATAGCCAGCGAGCAGTCTTAAAGTAACAAGTAAACTAAAATTGCATTTTCTCGAAAACTACTTGTCCAAAAAACTTCATTTTTGTGCAAGAGATAAGAGTTATAATTTGTGATTTGTAATTTGGAAGCATAATTTGGTTTAATGTTCAGGTTTTTTGATACGAGTAGTTTTAAAAAACCTGATTCTTTTTCAAATTCACCCGTTTGTTTTTGGCTGGTTACATAACCTTTACACCAAACTCGGAGTCGCATACACATGCTTGTAGTGAAATTAGCCTAAATCACACACAGCATTAAGACACTCACAAAGATATAAATATTTGTCCATAGAAATCTTATGTAAGAGAATTTTACAGTAGGCGGAGGTATGCACTTTTGGAGTGCCTTTCTAGTTCTATATTTATTTGAAAGTTAATAAAGATAGAAAAATACATTAATTTTTTTCTTACAGGAATATGAACCAATATGTAAAGCCAGAGCACAGCAAGCAATAACAGACATAGCAAACCAGCAACCACATGATACAGGTAAGAAAATCACACTCAATTATGTCCTATGACCGAGTATAAGCCCAGGGGCCTACATTCGAAGTTTGACAACTTGGTGTGATGATTGTACTTGGATTACATTAACAATGGGTTTAAGTTTTGTGTTTGGATGTAGCTGAAATTCTAGGGTGGGGTTAAACTCTGTCACATACAAGATTTATAAAGCCTGCTGTCCAGCAGGTAGTGTACAGTCAACAACAATACAAACTTTTCCAGTGTCTTACATTATGTTAAACTGATTTAAGGTTTTGCATGCAAGCAAAACATTCTGATATAAGCAAACTCCACCTTGATCATTCAACCCACCAAAAGATGTAACAAATATTTTCATTGCATCACAGTTTGTTAGAGATATAAATTGTGTCTATGCTCTTTTTTACTTAAGTCTAATTTATATCCTGTTGCACTATCTTTGTACCGTCTCTCCAACAGTAAAAAATACTTTTTAGTCATAGAGGCAAATTTAAATTTTAAACTTTGTAATTTAAAAACTTCCATGATGGGTTGAAGAACCTCACAAACATTGTAACTGGTGATGGCTTGTCAAAAATATTAAAATTGTTTCTTTGATATGATACAGTAATTAATTGAAAACCTGTAGTTTATAGCGCAATGAACCCGAAAAACAATTACTTAGTACTTTTATAAAAATGTACCAGAAACCGGTTTATTTTTCCTGTCTGGTATGATTAAGTAGGAACTGGTGGATCTTTGTCGTGTAAGAATGAGCTCATTTCTTTAAAGTTTAATCCAAACTCCCTGAGGACAAATGTATTACTCGTGGGATATGTGCTGTTCTTTTTAAAAACGAATCAATTCAACAAATTTAAAGCAATTTAGTCCCAAAGAGAGCGGATGTTCTGATCTCTTAATGTGATCTTTGTCTGTTTTTCTCTCCCCCTAAAATAAGCTCAAGTGTTGGCCATAAGTCAACACTCCCTGGGGTAGGTGTATGATCCATTTGAGATAAAAGTGCCGAAACAATTTATGAATTACCCATGTGACTTGCATTTCTATGTGTCCACTCGTCGAAATCATGAATGTGACTTGCAGACTGTCACTATCAGAGTGACAAGTAGACTGAGTGATAGCTCAAAGCAAAAGTTTGTCATTTTAATCTACCTTTCCAGTGTGGGTCAAATTTCAAAATTCGAAAACAACCAAATTACAGTCGCAGACACAAGTGGCCCTTATTCTTTGTACTGTAGCTGATGATAAACAGTGTTGACTCAGCGATTGATTTGACTTGTGATTGATTGATAGTCTCTGACATTTCACAAATAAAGTTTACCTTGTATTAATATGATTGAATCACTGATTTATTCATCGACAGAAAGTTCGGTAGTTTTTATTTTTTCCCAATGTTTTGTAAAACCAGTGAAAAAGTTTAAAAGTCAGCACATTTGTTCAGTTGTAAAGTCAAAAAAAAAAGTCTGTCATATCAGACACATACAGTAAAACCACTCCTTTAGGGAGGAACTCCTAACCAGGGAACACCCCTTTCCAGGGAACACCCCTTTCCAGGGGACACCCCTTTCCATGAAATGAACAAGGGGGAAAATCTGTTTTAAAACTATGGTCTACCTCTATTCAGAGGTCATTCCTAGTAAGGGACCATTACGCATTACCTGTTTGAAATGCAGTCAATATAAAAATTACATTGAATTGATTGAATAATCGGTTTATTTAGCGCTATGCAGCAGAAACAGACCCCTAGACTATTGAATGAATGTATAGATGAATGAATGAATGGGTTCTAAAGGTAATAATAATCCATTTTAAAAGTGTCAATGTAGGTGTTGACTTGATGTCGTGACAATCAATTTGTCATTAGGAATATTTTGTGACAACTTTATTGCTATCTATGTGAACTGGAACTGTCAATTTCTTGTTTCATCAATTCCTGATCAATTATTTTGTTGCTTTCACCTTTCACTTTATTTCAATAATTCCAACAATTGTATGAGCCTTAGGTGAATTAAAATTATCATATTAAAGTTTTACTGATTTGAGGCAAAGGTTCAAAATGGCAAATATTATCTCTTCAGGAAAGTACCGGTTAAAGGCTGTAAAATCACAGGTTGAAGTTTTCAATTTTGCGTTTTAATTTGTCTTTATTTGCAACTGTAATGATCAAGTATGACCAGAAGTAGTGGTTTAGTAAAATAGTATCATAATATATTACCACCAATAGTCTGTCTAAACTATCAAACTAGTTTGACAAAAAAAAAGTGTGATGTGCCCAAATATGGTAGTGTGATATGACATCATCATGTCCATATTGGGGTTGTAAACATTTAGCTTAATATCACTTTGTTGTGTTTGTGTTTTTTTTTTGTTTTTTTTTTTCTTTTTCTGTCTCAAAATGTCATTTTTTGTTAATGTAATGCGTCCGTATAATATGTTTTGTGTTTATGCTTAGGACTACAAAGACAAGCCACTTTGGCTTCTGTGTATCTTAACCCATAAACTTTGTAAAATATTGAATATTGAATAAATGTTGTATTGTCATCTAAAAAAAATATGGGCACATAACATTTTTTTGTCACACAAAGTTTGATAGTGTGGACAGAGCTTAAGTAAAAGCTTTTGATGAGTACTCCATATAGCAGAAGTTGAATTGAAAATCAATAGGTAGATAATAGATGGAAGTACAGTATAGTTAATACGTTTCATGTTCTCAAAGTCTTCTTTATGCAAATTTAGATACACTATTCTGGTTTTATTTGCATATATTTACAGGTGTCCAAGTCTTCTTTTGATTATGCAAATAAGATACAGCTATTCTTGTTTTATTTGCATATATTTACAGATGTCAAAGTCTTCTTCTTTTGATTATACAAAATAAGATACAACTATTATGGTTTTATTTGTATATATTTACAGGTGTTAAAAGTCCTCTTTTTTAATATGCAAATTAAGATATAGCTATTCTGGTTATATTTGTATACAGGTGTAAAACGAAGACATGATGATGATGACAATGATGCAAATACGGCGCATTCATCAAAGTCCGGACCAAACAAAATGATGACAACAGAGCCATCTTGATAATCGGCTTTGGATCATGAACTACAGTGTGCAGATCCTGGGGGAGATGGTACATTTCTTTCAGGGCCCCAAAACTTGTTGATGCCAAATCTAAGCCCCTATACATCTGTATAAGGTAGAAGCAGCTTCCTATGACAGGACATTGCCCCCACCTCCCATTGATCTTTTAGGGTCCTCCTTTTCGATGGCAAACCCAAACCCTTACAACGTCGACCAGCACCCTTTATCATTAACAACTTATATAATAAAAGTGCCTTACTTATGCTAGAAAAAATTAAGACTGATTGTTGCTATGCTGTCAACTACAACACTTTCACTTTATACAGCTACTATTGTCAGACAATATAAATGGAGCCCTACCAAAGTTTGGTTTCCACTAGGACGCAACGCAAGGATGTATGGTATTTGATTACTGACACTTTTCATTGGTCAACTCCTTATGTTGCGTCCTAGTGGGAACCAAGCTTAAGGCTTTAGGACCCAACAAAGTGTACCCTTATAAAGATGCTCTTGAGTAGAGTTTGTTGTAGTGCTTTAAATACAGCACATGCTTCCTAGAATCCGTTATATTGGTTATTACAGTGCTCAGTGTGTGATAAATAATATAACATAAAACAATAAGATTTATAAAGCGTGTATATCCACAAAGTGCTCAAAGTGCATATTTTTATAGGTTTAGTATAAAAATATTGACAATATTTTTTAATAAAAAAGTAAGTAAGAGACTATGATAATTTTTAGATTAATTTCTACTAGATTATTGTTTGGGACCAGAAATTAGAATGAAGAATGCATGCTTAAATATTTTAAGTAGAATGAGCATACACACTGGTTTTTACTTAAAAGTACTTTTATATTAAATTACTCCAATATAATTTATGCGTGTGATGTTGTAAATAGCTGAAGATGGACAAAACACAATATGAGACCATACAAAATATAGTAGAAAAACGGGCCAAATTAAATTAATATCTCTGCTTTCAGCGAAAATGGATAGGTACACTACTGGCCAAAACATGGGAAATTGCATTTAAAAAAATATAGAATGGTATATTACTGTACATATTACCAGGGAGTTAATTGTTTACTATTCAGAAATACCACAAGATAGCACATTATTTTTACCCTTATACAAAAAAAAAACATTCTATAGAATCAGTACCGTCTAATACAGAAGAATTAAAATTATTCCATGGTTTAATTAATGTCTTAAATTTCATAAAGTAATTTTCTATATTATTATCGATAGCCATCTTTATATTACCGACGTCCACTACGCCCTCCTAGTTACGTCATGTTATTCACTGTGCGCATGCGGGGACGTTTTGCTCACTCGATTCCTCTACACAGTTTGCCAGGCATTAGCTTTTTACAACATATAGTTGAGAAGGCACTAATTCCTAGTTACGTCATGTTAATTCATTGTGCGCATGCGGGGACATGGGGGACGTTTTCCTCACTCGATTCCTCGATCCAGTTTGCCAGGAATTAGTTTAACAACATAAAAGTTAAGAAGGCACTAAGCACGGGATTATTCCTCCATGGTATAAAGCAATGGAAATTAGCGCCCCAAGCAGTTTATTATGTTTTCATACTCAATTCATTTTAGAAATCGTGTTAGCCATGCGTTCTATTATGCGTATGACGTCACGTCATGTCGTGTCGCAAATCTCTAATATAATTTCAGAGAGTTGAGATAGTTTTATAGATGATTTTTTAGAAAAGTTCACCTCAGCAGATTGAGTGCAATAAAATTGAGAAACGGTAAAAATGTGTTTCTTTAATTGTTCAAAATTCTGTATGTATCATATCAATAAAACAAGATTCAGTTTGTGGGGGAGAGGGTGGGGGTGTGGTTATACAGTAAACAATGTGTTGACCTATACAACAGTTCGATAGATGCGGGCACAAGCGAACTACGAAATGTATTCAATTATTTTTGTCGTGACCTGTGTCACATTAACAGTTACTGTTACTGAAATTTCCATTCTCTTAAGGTTATAAGTATTTTTAAAAAGTTTATAAAAATTGACCACTTTACTTCAAGACTTTGAGTAAGTGTTGCATGTTGCATACATTTATTTCAGTTATTTGACCAAGAGACCTACTTTACGTCAAGACTTGTTTTAAGTGTAATGATAGATGAACGTTATTTTTACATTCCGTATACTTGTATGTATTGTTAACTGCCAGATTGACAGAGAGGATAATCTTAAGGGAGGGGAAAGAAATTATTTGAAATTAAAATAAATGATTTCTTTGATGTTACTGTTGTCTCATGAGAACGTGGCGAGACATACGGATATACTGTGTTGTGCTTCGTTCGTATCAAAACAGATAGACGATGATTTTTGTTTGATCTTTAACCTTTAATTTGATCTTTAAACTCATAATAATATTTACTGATTGTTAGAAATTCCGAAGTGAATTGTTTGTGTCGGTTTGTTTGATTTATACCGTATTTATTTGAAATAACCAAAAACGATAAAACTTGCGTTGTTATGAATGTTCGTATGTCAGATTTTAGCCTAAACCTAAAATATTATTTACCTAAACCTTGTTAAATCTAAATGACCGTAATATAAGTCCCATCGTAAAGCTATATAATATTCATTGTTTAACAAAGCAAACGGTGCTGTCTTATATGATTTTCATTGTTTAACAAAGCAAACGGTGCCGTCTTATATAATTTTCATTGTTTAATAAAAGCACATGGTGCCGTCTTCCGTGTGAATGTAACTTAATTAATTAAGGAGAGATGAACATCTTGATAAACCACTGGCTGGGCGGTATTGTTTGAACTTTGTAAATGCCAGCTCACACAGGTCTCAAAATGAGAGAGGAGTACGGTGGGTGCAACCAAGTAATGCGACTACTGGATCGCACAACCGTTTAATTACCGTTCCTATTTAAAATTTACGGTCTCATAACATGTTAGTGACTTACATTTAACTGATCATACAAACAGTTCTGTTTTCATGTCTGTGAGAGAGAGAGAAGCAAAATAATGACTTTAGTTTGTTTGGTTTCGAGAGTAATACAGTTGCTATGTTTTGTAACGCGTCACGCACGAAAATGCTCTACGTTGCGTATTTACGCGCTTTGTTGTGAAGTAACTTTCTTTTTCATTTTGTGTTGTTCAACAACCGGCCACTCAGATTGTATTCTCTCCCTCCGCCCAAGACCAAAGTCTTGGAGGAACGGTCATCAATGAGCAAGGTCATTCCAGATGGAATTCTCAAGCCCCGCTTCGCGCTCAGAAGAGAATACTTACTCTCATCCTTGTGGGTTAGCGATTTGATCAACTTTATTCGTTTCTCCGTGAAACAAACTATAGAAATGATCCCTAAAAGTATGATCTTAAATTAAACATGAACTATCCAGTGTGCTTAGCTTACATTATCAAATAATCTTAATGGTGTCATAAATACGAGAACAGGACATAAAAATATGCGTTTGTTTTATTTATTATTTTATGGAAAGTTGTAAAGTTAAAAGAATAAATGATGTGACTGAATCACAGTTTAGTCTTTTAACTTTAGTGTTTTTAAACAAACTTAAAGATGTCATAAATTCATGAATACTTAAATCAGTCGCCAGTTTAGGACGTACTGTATACGATGCAAGTAACAGCTGTATACAAAATAGAGGGCGTAAGTTTGGAATTGAATAAATCAGATTTCGTCCTCGTTTTCTGATCTTTATTCATCACGTTGTTTTATTGGTTCACGTTTTATATCAATTGAAAATAAGAAAAACAACTCGGGTAAAACAAACTGGTGGTGGTTAGAGAAGAAAATAGCTATGTTGTACTGACATTTGCTGAATGTGTGAATTGTTTTTAACTTCGTATTATCAAAGAATATATATCACAAGAATGAGTAATCCGCGATTTTCCGTGTAACAGTAATATTGTCCATGTGGTAGGGTGCCGCCATAAGTGTGGATGTATCTGGGATGATGTATACAACTTTTTGTGACGGTTTCAATAATCAAAGGCTAGACCACCGGTAGTATTTTCATGATAAAAAATGTTAGCAACTGCATGCCAACATCATGTTAAATACTATTTGGATATTTAATTGTTTGTTTTATGCAATTTATTTAGTAAAAACTGCCGTATAAACAGTTTGCTTTATCAACCGGGCGCTACACAATAGCGTGACCGGGCGTGTTGGTGTTTACGCGTTTTCACAAAGGATAGTTTAATAATATTCCTATATTTAACTTGTTTCTGGTAAAACAAATAAATGTTAATGACATTTAACCTTTTATCCTATTAATAACATGTATTTTATACTAATTTATATCATAAAAACAATACTTAATTTACCGGGCGTAGAGTAGTACACGGCAATGGTAAAGAATAGGCCATGCTGAGTAACGATTCGTTGATTTTTGGTGTTGCTGTGTTAGGCCTTTTTTGTGAACTAACTTAGCATGTTAGTAAATAATTGTCTGTAAAAGTGAATGTACACTAGTTTGTTAATAAATATGTATTATAAAATAGTTTACAATTGCAAAAACTATTATCATAATTCTATTTAATGTGACATGTATAATATCTTTTAAATCATCATTCTTGTGATATATATTCTTTGGTATTATATATTACGAATAATTCTAAAGAATATATACTGATGTATCTGCTAACTGTTCTAATTTTTTGTATTTAAAAAGGGGGGTGTCGCAACCACTCAGATTGTATTCTCTCCCTCTATCCAAGACCGAAGTCTTGGAGGAACGGTCATCAATGAGCAAGGTCATTCCAGATGGAATTCTCAAGCCCCGCTTCGCGCTCAGAAGAGAATACTTACACTCGTCCTCGTGGGTTAGCGATTTGATCAACTTTATTCGTTTCTCCGTGAAACAAACTATAGAAATGATCCCTAAAAGTATGATCTTAAATTTTTAGTGTCAATTTGTATGGTAATATACTAACTATTTTTCGTTGTGAATGTGTGTCATATTCACTAATAATGTCATTCGCAGAAGTCGTATTAATATATGTATAATCAAATTTATATAATTGTATTAATAAATAATGGTAGTAGATAGGCCTAGATAATTTAATTATGTATAGGCCTAGTTATTATATTTCATAATCATATTTTTACAATCGGTTCATACATATTTAAATTAGTTGGATAATTTTTTAATCATTAGAGGGCGGAATTCATATTTACACTCGATCGATACGAAAACCCTACGAAAACATGAGACCTGAAAAACACCAAAAAATTAGGAAGCACCAGAAAAATAAGCATGGGAAAAGTGGACAGGGACAGTCTAGTGGTTCAAAGAAAAAGTCTGTAAACGATGATGGAAAAAGTGGTAGCAAAAGTAGCCACCAGAAACCTGATAACAGTAATACTATTCGTAGGCCTCACGGCCGGCACGGTGTTGATAGTCACTCGCCTCAACAGTCCGCTTCCAGCAGCAGTAGCGAAGGATTGAAATCTGAGTCAGGGGTATGTCTACCAGGCCTAGCGTACGCTAAGAGAATATGCACTAATATCAATTGCTGTACTATTTTTTTTTATCTGTATATTATTTAATTTATAATACAGTAATTACTATTAATAAACTTTACAATAATAATTGATTTATATTTTATAATATATATAGGCATAGCCTACTACTATATAACTAGTTACTAGTACTATAGTAGTAATACAGACAGACAGTAGTAGGAAAGGGATATTAATTACAATATTAATATTATCCAATCTTTTTTAACTACTTAAAAGTAAGTACTTCTTCTTCTTGCCATGCGTATATGTATAATATTTCATAACTATTTTACAGGAAAGAAAGTCTTTTTCAAGGCGCAAAATTGAGAGTAACTGGAACCGATATGGTGACATAGAAGAAGATGATGACAAAGTAGAAATAAGAGGTGCTGATTTTAATGTCCTACTTTCTAAAGAAGGTGAGTGAATAACAATATGGTGTTTATCAGGTGCTAGTAAGAGCATCATCATGTCCATATATGGGCACATTACATTTGTTTTGTCACATAATGTTTGATAGTGTGACAGAGTTTAGGCTAATATGGCTTGATATGATTTTAAACCTTGAAACTGTTACATTTTCTGCAGAAGATTCGTCGTCACAGTTTCGTTTCAAAGATGAACAAGACTGGCAAGATGACGTTTATCAGGAAGTAAGGGCATTTATTATGATAAAGTAGTCCAGGGTTGGCATTTATCAATATTTGCTTATATTTTTGCTTAAGCTGAAATATTTAAGAAGTGCTTAAGCAAATAACTTAATCTTATTTATCAAACCGTCTTAGCAATGTCTTAGCAGAAAAATTGTCTTAGGTAAATTTTACTTTGCACATGCGCAAAATTAAACTCTAGAGGGCAGCAAATTATGTCTTAAGACGAAAAATTCTTGCTTACGCATGCGTATTAGCTTTTTTCTCTTAGCGATGGCGGCGCTATAACATTTTATCTCCGTATTTTCACTCCCAACAAGAGAGGGCGCATTCTGGCTACTATTGTTTTTATTACTTGAAATAGAGAAAGAGCACAACAGTCGGAAATACATACGAAAATCATTCGCTCTAAACTTAAATCAAATCAACATTTATTTATTTTTATCAATGACAGCGACCCTTGCTTGGCAGCCGATACAGTTTTCTAAAAGCTAGTCAATTGGGTCGTACCTATCCCGAAAATATTAGTTTTGCTCGTCCAATTTCTAGGCCATCTTTGTGAAGATCGATATCATTATTTTAGCGTCCGTAGTACAGCGTAAAACGCACTAGCGTAGCCTTTCCGAATGTTCAATGTTCCGGCTTAGCGCGCTCGCGTTGTCAAAAAAGAATGTTTCTGTTGCAGAAATGAGATAAGACGAAATTTTTCATCTTAAGGCAGGGTGTTTTTCGTCTTAGATTTAAGACAAAATTAAGCAAATTTTTTTGCTTAGATATATTGATAAATCTGACTTAGGCAAAATCAAGGATTTAAGGCAAAGTTAAGACGATTTTTTTGCTAAGCAAGTTTGATAAATCCGGCCCCTGATCCCTATGTCAAAAAAAGTGCCTTCGTGTGCAGATCATGGGGAAAGTGTAAACATTGTGTTTTATGAATAATTGAATCATGCTGGTTATAAAAACCCATGTTGTCAAATTTCTAAAATTCATCTTTGACCTCTGACCTCAATTTGAATGTTTTGACCCATTGAAAACAAAATCGTCATATCTTTGCAACGCTTAGATTAAATGAAATAATTTTAGTGTCAAATTATTTGGGAGATGCATATTAATATTCGTGTAATGGAAAAGTTTGTCCAAAAATGGCCGGAAGTATGATTTTTGGCATTTTTTACCTTTGACCTACATATCATATAACTCCGTAACTAACAGTTGGACAAACTTTAAATAGGGCTCAAATTAATCTGAAGGTATATGTTTCTATTCAGTCTAATAAGAACTTTTTCACGAAAATGACCCAACATCTTTGACCTTTGACCTATAATCTCAAAACTAAGGCCGTAAAAGAGTTGTTTTTGTGAAATTGTTCTGATATGGACCCTCTTCTTTAATCTACTCCAAAAAGACACCTTAAATCTTAGGTTTTTTTGCACAAGTACCATCGGTTTGGAACCAGCTTTCACTCCATAAATATCTTAAGCAATTCAAGTCCCTTCTAAAATTTCACCTTTTTGTTTGTCTTTTAATGATCTAAGACATCAGTAAATAGCACTTTATAACAGTTTCTTATTATAATCATATGAATAAATATGGTACTAAAGTATATCTTGAATGTTTTGCGTCAGGATTGTCATACTGTATATCCATAATACACTATACATGCTCAGAATTGAACATTGTGTTATTAGTTTTATACTCCCAATAGTGAATTTCATTGGAGGGCAAGTATTCATAATCTCCTTTTTTACAGGATAATTCAGACTTTCTTTGTCTAAATGTCCAGTCATTGGTCACTCAGCTTCAGTGTCTTCCAATCTCACAAAGACTGAATATTGATGAAGAAGTATTCACTGTAAGTGTTTAAATTTACTTTACCACAACATATAAATGGAAACCTGGTAAGATCAAAACACAACTTTGCGCTGATTACCAGCTGCATTATGGGAGTATGTTTCCATAAGTGTTTGATCTAAAAAAATGACTGTGGTAATAATGTTCAGCGCTTAGAGGTTTCACAACATTAGGCGCTATATAAATCCAGGATATTATTATTATAGACAACAAATGTATGCAACGTTGTAGTGGGAAATGTATTTCGATTTGAATGTTGATCTACTGCATGTACTGCATCATTTATTCTCCCTATTATGTTTTACATTATTTACACTTTTACATTATCTATATCTTTCTTTAATTGTAGATTTATGAAAAGGATTCGGGTATTCAGAATTCAAGAGAAGAAGAAATGAAAACAGATCCATGTCTTGAAACAAATTTTCCCGATCAAGTTGAGAAAAAAAGAAAACCAGATGTTATATTTAATGTTGATGCATCAAAAGAGACATTTGATTTTTCTTTACATAAATCTGAAATATATAGTAAAAAACAATCAGTGATCAAATCTACAATAAACCAGTCAGAACCAGATAGAACTGGAATAAGTGAGGAAAATGTAGGCAGTATGATTGCTGAACCGTATAGAACTGGAATAAGTGAGAAAAATGTAGGCAGTATGATTGCTGAACCGGATAGAACTGGAATAAGTGAGAAAAATGTAGGCAGTATGATTGCTGAACCGGATAGAACTGGAATAAATTGGAAAAATCCAGTTCACGGTACAAATAAGGCAATCTCAAAGCCTAAAGTACAACAAAAGAAAGAGGAAGAAGATAATGACGATGAACTTGATTTTCTATTAGGCTTAGACAACCCAATAAATACAACACGTCATCAGAATAAAAATAACCAGGAACCTGAAACTGAATGTAAGTATCGCTTCTTAAGATTGGAAGATTAAGTAGGTTTTTATGTCATCTGTTAGTGTAATAATAAATTAACATCCTTGATTTTAGACTTGCCTCAACCCTTTAGTTATGTTATGAATGCCACACATTTCAATTTTAGTTTTTAACCAGATCCAGTACGGTAAGTATAGGTATGAAACGCCATGTGTGCCAAATCACCGTCTAAAACGTAGACTAAAACTTGGTGTAGAACACTAAATAGATCTTATTTGTTTTGTAGTTCTTTTTTTTTTGACAACCTACAGCTGATGCTTTAATAATACTTTTGTTTTTACAGTAAATATAGAAAAAGAGGAAGAAAGTATATTATCAAAACCAAAGAAAACTGGTAAGGATATACATTATTTTCAAATAATATACAAATAATGAATGTTTATGAGTGCAATGGTACAAATAATGGCACGAGGTGAATGATGAAAGGTTATATCAACGAGGCAAAGCCGAGTTGATATAACCTTTCATCATTCACCAAGTGCCATTATTTGTACCATTACACGAATACAAAACATTCATTATTTGTTTTATATAACATCTAAATAAAAAAAAAAAAGTAGTATTTAACGATCGTTGAATAGTGCGTACTATTGCACGCCATGTGACCCACATTCGTCCAATCAAATGACAGGAATTTATTTAGGTGTTATATAAAATGTTTTATTTCATCATATACAAAATCATAAAAGTTGATAAAATATTTTTTATTTATATACATTTAAAAAAAATTAAGTAGTATAATCATTATAAATGACATTATTAAAATGTGTATTTGTTTTTACTTGCTGTATAATATTTATTAATCATCTTTGAATGATGATAATGATTAAAGCCAAATTGATAGTACATTTTATGCGTTATGGTGATTGATGGAACTATCAAACATTTTTTTGTTTTGTCATATTTATAAAACCTTAACTTCATTTTATAGAATTTGTGAATTCAAAGAAAAATGAAGATGAAGGTAATTTGGAAGATTGGTTGGATAGCATGTTGGATGATTAATGATGATGGCCCTCCTCACCAACAAACTGCAGTCCAATCATAACACAAAACCCAACCATCATAACCAATGCTTTTAATGTCCCACGATGCTTATGTAATTGCAACGTCGGAACTATTTCTATAAATATAATGTAAAGAAAGGTTCCAGATGCCAGACTCTGTAAAATGCCGTTAAGAGCATGATTCGAGTCTTGCGCAGATACTGCAATAGCAATCGCAATCGCAACACCAATCGGGGAGGATATGCTAAATATCACTAAAAACAATACCTTCATTAGCATAGTCATGTTATATTGTCGTGCTAGGTTAGTAGAAAAACTGAATGCTAACACACATTTATGAATTCCGATTGCCAGTAATAGTTGCAGAGTTTCCGATACCGTTTCCTGGATCCCAACAGCGAAACCTTCAAAAAGTGAATGTACACTAAGCGCCAGAAGAAATATTAACGATCGTAGAGTAGATGAGCTCTCGAAGATGTTGCCATGATCGTGGACTTCCGCGTCACAACTCGTTTCGTTGTGATTAGAGGCTTGTTCGCTAAGTATTGGACGACTTTCGTCGTTATGCTGCGCATTCGTTTCTCCATGACACTGAATAGCTACACACTCGATGAGCAATATCAAGAAAAAACCAGCCGCGACAATCGTCTCGCATATCTTAAAATCGCTATGAAATGCTTCTTTGATTTCTTCCTGCGATTCGGGGAAAAGATGAAGTAAGAATGTCCCCAAAAATACTCCTGCAGCGAAACAGTTACAGAAATTGAGTATAGCAGTTTGTCTGTGTGTGCGTCTTTTAAAACATAGCAACGGTAGTAGACCACATACTAAGCACACAAACAGAAGAACAAACAATGCAATGATTTTTACATTTTGTACATCCATCATTCCTTGGTTGGTATCTGTTAAGAGAGAAAATAATTGTAGTGTAATACAAATACAACGGTTGTCTGCCTTTTATGTAGACCTATTTATCTAATCAATATGTTTTTGAATGAACAAATCCGATTGTCGCCTTATCTGCACCCAAACTACAAAAAGTCAACTTTTTACAATAAACCTTATACGATAAAATCCAGCCTCGTGTATATGAAAATTACCAAATAATTACCGTGGAAAAACAACATTTTACAATCACGAAATACAACAAAAAAAAAACATGTTATTTTTGTTGTATCCTGTAAAACTGTTTTACTTGCGGGGTAATGGGCTGAGCACATCACAAGAAATAGTTTGATTACGTTTTGCTTTTCCACTAAATCCCAGTATACACTTGTTTTATATGTAGAAAGAAACAAGCGACAAGCGTATGAAAATAAATCATTACAAAATAAAAATTCCCCCCCCCCCCCCTATTAATATCTAATTACCTAATATTATACGCCCTTAATCAAGCGATTGATAACGTGTGTTTGTCATGTTGTCATGGCAAGGAGGCCAAACATCGATCGACAGAAGATCCATGAAAAGGGAAATCCCCGGATCCAATCCGGTTAAGTTAACTAGATGACCTCAGTCTGCATTTTTTCCAATTTTTATACTCACTAGACTTGCACTTAAAATATTTATAGAGTATTTATTATGGGTAAAAATAACCCATAATTAGGATGATACTTAATATGACTAGACAGACTATATCGTCGCTTCTTCAAAATCTTGTATCTTCATTTTTTGCCAACCTCATTGTACCCATTGTTAAATAATTGTGACGTTTCAGCAGCCAATCAGAAATCCAGATTGTGGGTTAGTTATCGGAACACGTGTGTTGTTCATGCTCTCCGGGCCTATTTATGCTACATACGGGGCTTTGTTAGGCCTACATACAAAGTTACATAACTAACCATGGAGGTATAATATAACTCCGTGAACCAACATCATAGTAAATCGAAAAAAAAACATCGATGTTATTTTAATATGTCAAATAATTCAAAATACATTATTTAAAAAGAATTTATTTATTATTATTTATTGGAAATTAATTTTACCTTGGTGTTTCCAGATTATCTTCTGAATTTGGTTCCTCTTCGTATTTTGCACCGACTGTATGTTATTTGCGTATGTCTTCTCTTCACGTCGTGTGTAACGGGTATCTTGTAGCCTACCGATGACTGAACGTTGATTGATACTGAATGTTAAAATAAATCCGTTTTATCATATTTATATTACTTTTTACCATGTGATTTGCAGTGGGTGTCAATGGCGAGTTTCTATTCGCTTTATTTCTCTTTGGTTGTATAAGGTAACGGATAAAAGTATTGAAAGTGATGTCATTCTCATTATTATAGTTGTACATCATGTTACAAGCCTTTGCGCTATTAAATTTCTATTTAAAAAAATGCTTATGCTAATACAGTATAAGCAGAGGATCGGATTAATTCGAAAGGCTTTTTCTTAAAAGTAGGGCGCCTATATCGAAATTAACTCACAATCATGAGAGAATCGAATACGGATACACTATCACGAGTTTTATATAGTTATTTGTTCCTGTTTATTTTTTAATACATATCGTCGGTGTAATCAATATTATTCATCCATATTTATAATTATAAGTATACCGCCATCACAATGATTGATCCGACATTTCCCTATTTTCTGCAGAGGTTTATTACCGTGTGCTGTGCATGTTTCACCAAGGAATCTAACAACAGGACACTGGGCTCGCCTTGTTATCTTATGAACTAGTAACAGTCTTTTATCTTATGTCTGGCTGCGACAAATACCAACAGTACTATTACTCATGTAGCGTACACTTATCCACGGCGCGCGGTGTCTGTTTAAGCGTGGTTCCCACTAGAACGTAACGCAACGACGTATTGACGCAAAGTCCTGTATTGCGTAATCACAAGTGGGAACCGACGACGCAATAGTGCTGCAAACATCGCAGGTTTGATTTCACGCAGGCGGGGGCAAAAACAATGATTGGAAATTCATTTTCTTACGTTGCGTAGATTGCGTTACGTTGCGTCGCTAGTGGGAACCAGGCTTAAGGGTGGAACTGTAGTGTCGCAGCCACAGATAAACCCTTTGATCTCCCGTCTGGACCTCAGCACCCTGTTAGATTACCTTGGTTTCACACGTAGGTACGTTTACATGTTTTTTTTTCAAGCCCGAAAAGAAGCTCTACCGATTTAATTTTACATGCGCAGAAAATATATACATTTTATCGCTGTAATAAAGACGCAATATGCTAACTTTCTAATGAGCATATGGCATAAAATATATTTTAATCATCTAATCAGTATGGACAATAAAAAAAATCGATTTATATGGCGATTTGAGTTACCACACTATTCAACGTATACACACTGCCATACGGTATTGATTTTCGTTTTATACGCGTGCGCAGTGTCTTTCGGAACCGTGCTGCAGTGATTATCAGTTAGACTGAACTTTGTACTAATCTCAGCCTAATGATAAACTATCAACAGAGGAATTAAGAATTAAACAGTTAACTTGTTCAAGGTAGGTTTCAAAAGGGGCATGCATTTACGTATTTCTGACGCCCACATTTTAACCTGGATTACCACTAGTTGGGTTAAACAGGCCCGTGAGAATATCGACACATGTGAATCCAATCTTAAAATATCGATGCTAGTGATGTGTATGCCTGTGTAACTATTAATTAGGCCGCCACGCTTTCTGTATAGGCACACATTGTCTCCTAACTTAACTAGTGATGTTTGGGTTTATTTTTCTGGTTTTACGTGCGCTATATGTAGCCTAGGCCTAGTGTCATTTGGAATAAGGGGTTTTTGTATCTCCATAAAGCTCAGTCTACACTTATCAAACTGTATGTGACTAAAAAAAAACTGATGTGCCCATTATTATATGGGACATGATGATGTCATATCACTAACATATTTGGGCATATCACTACCATATTTGGACACATCACACTTCTTTGTCAAAATAGTTTGATAGTGTAGACAGAGCTTAAGAAATGTCGTAATTATCCTATGAAGAATGATTGTTGAGGCGCTTTCGTTAGCTATAACATTGTGAATGTGGTAGAGGTCGTGACGACCGTATACAAGTTCTTCGGAGAGGAGAGCGCTAACATATTACATTAATAGGCCGTGGGGCAGATGCAGGGTTTTGTAAAGGGGTATGAGAGAGGAAATAATTTAATATGGACCTCTGGGCACCAGAAAATGCACCCTAACCGTTTCGAGTTCTTAAAATAGCACTGGTTCAAGCAAAGGTACTATACGTCGCATCCGGGAAATTAACCTTTTTTTTATAACGCACACACGGCGGCATCATGTTATAATAGAGTTTTACAATGTTAATCTGTTATTTTTGTTTATGATAATTATATATGATAATTCACAATATAATATTTTTTGTGTGAATTATTTTGATAATATAAAAAATAGATATGATAGGGAAATAATAATAATAAAAGTATAAATCTTGATTCCCACTACTATCCGCAACGAAAGGACGTATATACGCAAAGTATCGACACAAAGTGCTGAAGAACAATACCTATATTTGCATGAACCGTGACGTAACATCACGCCACATAGGCCTACAGCAAATTAATCAACTTCTCGTAAGAGAGGGGGTGCGATATTTTGCGTTGGCTCTTGAGTTGCGTTAGGACATGGGAGCTTGAGGAGGGTAGTTCAGAGATGACACAGTTAAATACAAAATTAAGTCCCTTGTAGTCATAAATCTAGTAATTATATACACTGAAAATATGGTTTTAGCCTACCTTAGAGTAGGCTTAGAGGTCAAGCCTAGCTTAATACTACAGTAATTGAATACAATCTATATAATTACTGCACTATACAATACAATGTTGACAACGTTTTGGCTGATTCGTACTAATTTACGTATCATTTGTTACCGTATTTGGAACGATAATCCTACGAGTATATAAAGTTGTAGGCCTATATACAGCAGTTCTTTGTCTGCAAGATCTACTCAGCCACGTCACAAGACCACTGCCTGGTGGACCATGCGCAGTGCTAAAACATTAGTGAAATATTTTAGGGATCGTCTCAATTGTATCCAACAGCGAAATCTTCTTAAAAGTTCCGGTTTGTAAAGAAACCACCCGGTGGTTGCCTGAATTTTAGGTTCGTAAGCGAACTGACCAATCGAAAGCGTTGAATTACTCGAACTTTCGCCTTTGATTAGTCAATTGCGTTGCGGCTTACGTTTCTTACGTCACGTCCTAGTGGGAACCAATTTTTAGTCGCGTGGAAGCGACTCTATAGTTCACTATGTCGGTCGGTCGGTCTGTCTGTCTGTCTGTCTGTCTGTCTGTCGGTCTGTCTGTCTGTCTGTCGGTCTGTCTGTCGGTCTGTCTGTCTGTCTGTCTGTCGGTCCGGTATCACTATGCGTTTTATCGCTTTATGACCTTATCTTGATATCAGTTTAATCTAGCTAAGTCAATTTTTCACAGAATATTCCTTATGGCCAGGAATCGATGTGGTTATGTTTTCACGGTGCGCAATAAAAAATTACGCGGTCTACGCACGATTTACCGAAATCACGTTTGTAATCATATCTTAACAACCATGAATCACAATTAAATAAAATTTGGTACTCATAAATTTCAGGGCATAAATCATCATATGGCAATAATTACAATTAAAATTTATTTTCGATGAAATAAGAGTACGTTTCAGGCAATTTTAAGCGTTTACAAAATTGCCATGAGTGCGCAGATTTTTGCGCGCGCACTGCGCGTTAAATGTTATTGCGCACTCTTCTTGCCCGATTTCTGTTTTCTTGACTTACTTTTCAACTCGAAATTACGTTATACGAGCACGTCAAAAGTGACAGGCTACGCACGTGTAAATTAAAAAAATATAAATGTTTTTAAACATTTCAACATTTTTAAACATGTTCAGTAATTTCGGTCAGTATAGTTCACTATGTCGGTCGGTCCGTCTGTCTGTCGGTCTGTCTGTCTGTCGGTCTGTTTGTCTGTCGGTCCGGTATCACTATGCATTGTAGCACGCGACTTAATGGCTGTTGGCCTTGTTAATAGATGTAGTGGGTTTCAAAGGGGGAATATATTTATGTATTTCTGACCCCAACGTTTCTCTTCAGCACCACTATTTTGTAGGCTTAACAGGCAGAGAACATTGTCACATTGTTGCAATCTTACTGCTATCAATACGCTAAATTGGTGCAATGACGTGTGTGTTGTTATACTATCATCACTAATAGTTGTGTGTAGATAGGAGGCATACATACTTGCACTCTACCAATTTATGAAGTTTGGGCCTAACTAAGTGCTAGAAAACGGTGTAAATAATTCTTCTAGAAGCAGAGGCAGTCGCAGGACTATTTTAAAGGTGTTGCCCACAAATCTAGGGGGTCGTATGGATACCGAGTAATACTTGGTGGGACCTGTGGCGAATTTTAATTTTGTTAAATGGCATCCCTAGATGGCCGGAAATGGAACTCTTGCACGTAAAATGGCACCTCTAGTTTTTGCCGGATGACATCTATATCGGGCTACAGCATACAGCAATACCATCGTATGCCATCTATCGGGTGTTGCCTGGAATTCCCCTACTACTGGGTATCCGCTCTGTGAACAGTCCGCACTGTTTAAAATTTAGGAAGAGATCAGATCAGAGTGGCCTATCCTTGATTCCCCACTGCCCAAGTATCGAGTGAGTATAGTCAACATTACGAAGAATCGAAAATATAAAGTCATGACATTTTTCTGCGAGCAATTTATTTACTTTTATTTTGGTGCCTAATAATAATAATAATAATTTATTTGGAGATTACACTTTTACAACAGTGGCACTCAACCAAATGGAAGGTGCATCCAAAAGAAATGTACAAAAAAACAAAACAACATGATATAGAAAATAACAATTACAATAAAAAGTTGACGTAGGTCAAAATGTCAAAACAATACCATTGATAATTAAAACTACAGCAGCAGGAAACCCACTGACACCTAAAAATACAAAATTACAAGAAATAAACAATAATAGAATAGGTAGGAACTGTACAATATAAAATGAATTGGGCAACAACAATGTAGACCTAACACTATAATGAGATAGATATCGATCATTTAGTGAGATAGATATCAATCATTTAGTTTGATTGATATGAACATTACTCGCCTAGAACAATACATCTGTGTGCCCATGCTCTGTTAACATAGTGCTTACAGTAACAATCAAAGACATTTGATATGGAATCGACGTCATACATATAATGATAGTATAGTTATCAGTTCCACCTAATACAAGATTTAATTTGGTGTTCAGGTCACCAGAGATAAAATTTTCCCATACATCTAAATGATTGATATCGATTAACATATATTCTAATTTGGTATATTCTTCAATCCTTATGCCATTGAGTTGGTTACATGTGAATAGAAAATGTTGAATGTCTTCTAAACCATTCTTACACATTTTACAGTTACCATCATATTCAGGAAGCCACTTACAACTCCTGTGACCTAAAGGAAGGGTGTTAGAACGTAGTTTGAATTTGAGGCTAGATCCTAGAAAATCTGTACAATCCAATAAATATTTTTCAAGGCACGGATTAGACTTAATAAGAGAGTATGTCTGGAGTGACGATTTTCTTAGCATTTCACTTGTCCAAAATGCAATGTTTGTGTCATGCATCAACTCTTTAAATCTCTTAACCCAATGACTATCAGGGTCATTGCCAAGGTAGAAAGTTTCGAAAATTGAGTCGATGTTCATATTAATAGACGCACACGTCATAGCAAAACTGGGAATCAGCTTATAGCGTGGTTCTACATTTGTAGTTGAATTTAGACACGTATTAAGCATAAAGTTAGGCCAACGGTGTTTATCCATGTTCATTACATAATATAAATAGCTTGAATTTAGTACATTATAATATACCATATATTTATTTTCAAAGAAAGCTTCCGCCTATACCTGTTTTTTTCTAAGCCATTGTTATCATACTTTGCATAAACATATACTAATCAATTCATTAGGATTTCGACTTATTGTATTTTTCATATTGTTGTATATTGGCTTTCTTCGTCTTTAGTGTGTTGTATAATGTATTGTCAATTCGGATTTCGACTTTATTGTTGTCTGTTGTTGTCTATTGGCTTTCTTCATGCTATAGTGTTACTATTGTGTCATGTCAATAATTGTTTTCTTTTAGACAATATTACATATGGATAACACTGATATTATTGGTAAAGTACGCTAGTCGGTTTCCTGTTGCCCTTGGCTATACAGTATACACTGCTCTAAATAGACAGATAAGGCGATATTCCTTGACCAAGTTCCTCTCAGTCTCATGTGCGTTTCGATAAGTTGCGTAAGTTAGGCTACTTTTTGTTGCAGGGGGCGTCGTCTTTGAATGCGTTTTGTTGTATGTTTAGCGTAACAAATATTTGATATATATTAGGGCCTAGGCCTACTACAATCACTGTTTTTGTACAGAATGCACTGGCTAGGTTGGTCATTTTGGATGGGGCGATTGACGAAGAAACTCACTACATTCCTCCCTTTTCGAAGCCTAAACCATTAATGTGCAAAAAAAACCCAGCAAATTCGTTCTGTGTTACATGTTTATTTTCTGGTTCACTGGTGATTCTCCCCTCACTCCACACTCCACCCGCCCCCAAGCGCATGATGAAAATTGTCTATGTACAACAAGGAACTGCTGTTTCAAAAACCTTACATAAAATAATAATTTTCTAAAACCAAAGTGTATTACATGACATGCCGCTCGCTCGCAATTATAATTCAATACCGTATTCCCTGCAGACTATGAAACTCAAATCAAATTTCAATTGCTTGTATTGCGTAGATTGGTGCAATAAATTATTTATGTATTCTGCAATACACTATATTCCGTAATTTATAAAAGCCTTAGAGCCGATAGAACGCCGAGTGTATGATGGTGTCTTAAACAGGTGTATTACTCTAGTAGGAGTGCGTTTGAGTTATAGGTAAGGTAGGCCTCGTCTGGTAAATAGTGCGTTCTGTCTTCTGTCAACTTAGGCCTATATTGGTCAGACCAAAACAATCTAAAAACACTGAGCTCGTCTTGCCAAGATAGGAACTCGTAACGGTCCTTTGATCTTATGGCTGGCTGCGAAAAACAAATACCAACAGTACTGTATACTATGCACATACTCGGCGTCAGGCGGGCGTGTAATTGATCGTGTTGCAGCCACAGATATATACATTTTGATCTTCGGAGTTCAGCATCATGTTATTAGATTGCCTTGGACAGTATTTATGCGACCGGTTGTTTGATTTATAGTTCCGTTTATACTCATTCTAATTACGACATTTATGTATTTCTGTGGGTATAATAATGTGTTATAAAAACCTAATGCAGTACATAGAAGCGATCTGATCCAGGTTTACAGCCAAGAACGCCGTATGTGCGTCATCGGTTCGACTATGATCAAAGGCCAAGAATAAATGTACTTAATAATATGATGAATACAATTTATTAGACGTTGTATGTAGGCGGCTACTTGTTGGGCAGGATTGGACGGGAAGGAATCTTTTAACCCGATTGCTTGACATTTTAATTGCGTTTAGTGGTCTTTTCCGGATATTTATAAGACTAATAGGTTGAGAAACGACAAGAGTACAGTATGTCGAGATACCCGCTTCTTTCAAGCTGTACCACCAGCAAGCATTGTCTGCTAAAACAGAACGATAATTGTCTTTATTTTGTTTGTATATACAGCAGATCATTACGCTGCACTCTTTGTTGTTATTTTGATGATACGCATTGATTCTCATTACAGAGGCAGTAGGATACAGATGAGGAATGGTATCGTGGCTGAGTGCTTTTCTTGGTTCGATCTGCTTACTAAACATTCATACTTGATCTTATGCACATCGGTAACTGCCTGAACTTGACGTGACGTCATTATATGATGTTTTATCACTTAGGACTTTCAAAGCATTAATGAAACTCTATGTAAAACCATTTGTGATCATGGGGAGTCACGGCAACAAACGGAGTTTTCTACGATACGCTTTCATCCTTATTCTGTTGGTAGCGTCGGGCTCGTTTATGTTTTCCCTGGGACTACTTTCGGCGCATCGCCTAGGGCCATCATTCAATTCGTTTGTTGTGGATGAGATCAAGAGAAATGAAGCACCTATTGCGTCGTTATCACAGGTAA
This sequence comes from Antedon mediterranea, assembly GCF_964355755.1. Taxonomy (NCBI): domain Eukaryota; kingdom Metazoa; phylum Echinodermata; class Crinoidea; order Comatulida; family Antedonidae; genus Antedon; species Antedon mediterranea. Next base: position 6,292,546 of record NC_092679.1, on the reverse strand, counting down.
GTGAACTGATGTAATAACATCCTGAGGAAGTTAGAGCACTAAAACTGCAAATTAGGCCTACTTATTTGTTAATACCGAGGTTAAACTGCTGGGAACCCTCAATTAACGCCTTTAAAAAGTCAAAATATTCTTTAAAATTGACACTATATCCAATAAACGTAATTTGATTGACCATTGTTGTGATTGAACCATCAGCTGGTTCACAGACTGACTGCAAATATTAAATATGTCGTATATAGGCCTATATATATAGGCTATATATTAAAATCAATGTAATTTAGTTTTTACGGTGAGTTCGATTTTACAATAAAGATATTCTACACAGTATTGTATTATCATATTAAAATAAGATATTTGGAATACAAAGGTTTATAATATTAGATAATATATTCATTTTAAATCAAATCCAGCTGCTGAATGTTCCTTTGGTGGTGAATCATAGACTCTTTTCGGTTAGGAACTGCTGGGAACCCTCAATTAACGCCTTTAAAAAGTCAAAATATTCTTTAAAATTGACACTATATCCAATAAACGTAATTTGATTGACCATTGTTGTGATTGAACCATCAGCTGGTTCACAGACTGACTGCAAATATTAAATATGTCGTATATAGGCCTATATATATAGGCTATATATTAAAATCAATGTAATTTAGTTTTTACGGTGAGTTCGATTTTACAATAAAGATATTCTACACAGTATTGTATTATCATATTAAAATAAGATATTTGGAATACAAAGGTTTATAATATTAGATAATATATTCATTTTAAATCAAATCCAGCTGCTGAATGTTCCTTTGGTGGTGAATCATAGACTCTTTTCGGTTAGGAACTGCTGGGAACCCTCAATTAACGCCTTTAAAAAGTCAAAATATTCTTTAAAATTGACACTATATCCAATAAACGTAATTTGATTGACCATTGTTGTGATTGAACCATCAGCTGGTTCACAGACTGACTGCAAATATTAAATATGTCGTATATAGGCCTATATATATAGGCTATATATTAAAATCAATGTAATTTAGTTTTTACGGTGAGTTCGATTTTACAATAAAGATATTCTACACAGTATTGTATTATCATATTAAAATAAGATATTTGGAATACAAAGGTTTATAATATTAGATAATATATTCATTTTAAATCAAATCCAGCTGCTGAATGTTCCTTTGGTGGTGAATCATAGACTCTTTTCGGTTAGGAACCCGAATGAGATTTTTGATAACTAAAAAAATTGTATATTTTTCTTCATTTCAGTTAAAAGATGAAGCATCACATTCACATTTACAATCAATCAAGCAACCAAAAGGAGCGCCAGTTAGACATGTTTCACCAATAGTATTTCAAGATGGCGTCTTAGGGAATTACGAGCCAAAGGAAGCGCCTTTAAGACACGGACTCGGCGAATACGGCGTCGCTGTAAAGTTGAACCCAAAAGAAGAAAATGAATACAAAAAAGCATTTAAAAACTACGGATTTAACATGGTGATAAGTGATCGAATATCGTTGGATCGAACCATTCCAGATATTCGAGATTCTGAGTAAGTAAATCTCTGTCAACTTGAGTGACAAAAAAGCTCAGATATGGCCAAATATTGTAGTGATATGATATCATCATGTCTATATGGGCACATCACTTTTTTTTCATCAAGTTTGATATAGTGTAGAAAGAGCGTAATAAGTAGTTCACAGAGTTGTTGCCGCAAAATCACGTAACGTGATAGGCATACTGTCACTGAATTAATTGATAAGTCCTCGCGTATCGCACGAATATAACACGAGACCACACACGTGATACAAGAGTCGAGTAGGCTTTTTTTTGGATTTATATATTTTCTTTATTGTTATTTCATACGCATTTAACTGCTAGAAACTCGTCAACTACAGGATGGATAAACTATAAATTATCCTGCTTAAAACAAAACTTTAGACTAAAGGCTTTAGATCGAGTCTTGGGTTACAGCACTGACAGTAGCTCACTGTGAACCCTGGACATTCGGATTGAAGGACATTCGGATTGAAGGAAAGCACGTTAGGCGCCGAGATACAGCGCCACTACTTTATAGTTCGAATAATGCGCTTTGCAAATTGATCAACTAACTTACGTTGCGCTTCGTCCTTGCGTTGTGTGTGTGTCTCTCTAGTGGGAATTAAGCTTTTGTCCGGAATGTCGGTAAGGGAAAAATATCACATGACCTAATTGTACATTAATACTAGTGAAATGACATGACAACTGTTTGTCTGGCATTAACCATTACCGCTATCCTTCCATTAATATTAACACCCAACAAACCCACATCCGACTGGTTATTGAATATTTGGCTCATAATTATTTTACTTCTGATTCAACATGTTCAATATAGACGCGACGACGGTTGTAAAATGGCAACGGCAAGCTGTCAAGTTTTTACGATATTTCAAAATTACGTCGTAAATATGTGAGATAGAATGTGCAACAGGTTTTAATACAGTACTATATATTTTATTTCTATTGTCTGTCCTTGTTGTTGGCACAAATACAACAAGATAAAGTCTGCCTATATGAAAACATAATTGACTGCATAAATAATCTCAGAAATTGTAGGTTCACAAAAATGTCGAGGAAATGAGTGGAATATTAATGTTCGACTCACTTCATAATTAGATTTATCGTAGTGCAGTCATCATAATGATGTTTGCTAGTCAACGACAGACGATCAAATTCATTGCCTGTACAAGCAGACGATTCAAATCCCAATTGGGCTTTTTCAAATATCAGAATACATATCATTATTAATCTCGTGTTTTCTTGTATTGTTCCAGAAGATTTACCCTCTCCTCCAATAAATTGGTTAAAAATCTCTATACCCAGTGGAGTGCTCTGCATTCAGATGACTAGCCATCTAGTCCAGTTCATATTCAATAGTCTAACGCTCAGTCGATTCCAAATATACCACCACCGGCCCTGAGGATACATTGTCCCAGAAGAGTTACCCTCTCCTCCAATTGGTTAAAATGCCCTACCCACAAGCCATCTAGTCCAGTTCATTTTAAATAACCCTTGGTAGATTCCAAATGTAGGCCTACAACCACCCTGAGGATACATACACTCGTCCGTACCGTAAGCCCGTTCAGGCGGTGTTATAAGCGACAAATTCAGAAGAGAGATCAGTTTAACGCCTGACGGTAACAGACGATTGGAATATTACCCCGTGGTATAAATCGTAAATTCCCATCTCAGTCATCTTTTGAAGGCACACATCGTCATGTCACTGCTTCGTCATAATCTCCTGAGTATTGACTATCTTACATGACATAAACATACTTATGTCTGTGTTCAATAACATAATCCGGTTTTTATTATCTTTCGCGTAAAATATTTAATCATCTTTCATCGCTAAATATTAATAATGTAAAATATCGAAGAGATTATTTTTTTATGTCGGTTATAGACACTCATAAAACCGTTGATATAATTCATTCGTCTTATACACAACTTGTAGAATAATATTGTCTCGTTGGGATGATATATACTCGTAACTTTTTCTACAACAATTATGAAGAATTCGCTGCGTAATCATACTTTATAAGTTTTAGGCCTAAGGCCAATTCACCAAGACGAGCGGTAAGCGGAAAACCGCGTATCTTATCACATGGGGCCTATCTATCCTCAACGCTTTATGTAAATGTCATAAAACATAGATTTTATATTCGTATTACCGTTACCGCTCGTCTGTGTAAATTTTATCAGAGCTCAATTTAACTAATTTAAACTATTCCCGTTTAGTTTTACCCTTTTAATAAGTAATAACTATTAATTGATAAAAACATTTGAACGTAAGCGCAACGCAACAGTTCGGATTCATTGCGATTGGTCAAATTACTAAAGCTTGAGACGCAACGCAAGGACGTATACGCAACGCAAGGACATAAACGCAACGCAATAGTTGACCAATGATAAGCGATCGCCAGTTCATCGCTTGTCATTGGTCAAATCACTTATGTTGCGTTACGTCCTTATGTTGCTCCCGTCTCTAGTGGGAACCAAGCTTTACGTTGTGCCGTACTTGCGTTGAGTCCAATTTTTTGAACCAGCTGTAACAGCGACTAAGAGATATAGGCCTACCCATTACCCATAATTCAATCAAAGAACAATTAAGTTAAGACCTACATCGGGAGATGAAAGTGTGGATGTTATATTGAATTACTTATGATTTAGGCTTTGGTTATTCTTCTTCTGATCCGCAGGTGTCAATATTGGCATTATCCAGAGAACCTTCCCAGAGCAAGTGTTGCGGTAGTCTTTCACAATGAGGGTTGGTCAACCCTCATGCGCACAATACATAGCATTTTTAATGCCTCCCCAGCCCACTTACTACAGCAAGTCGTTATGGTGGACGATTTTAGTACGAAAGGTAAAATACAGATGATGGTCAAGTGAAGATGATGGTCAAGTGAAGATGATGGTCAAGTAAAGATGATGGTCATGGTGATGATTATGATGATGGTGGCGGTGATGTTGATGATGATGATAATGGTGGTGATGATTTTGATGATTATGATGATGATAAAATGACAGCGTGACAATAACAACGATGACCATTGTGACATTGATAGAATAGCGGTGATGGTAAATAATGATACACCAGCAGTTGTTGCCAGGGAGAGTACCAGGTCGGGTTGCACTGATGACGACGACGATCGATATGATGACGAGAGATTAAAATTAAAATGCTTTTACTCTTGATATTGATTAGGCCAATGGAGATGGCAGTAGTAGCAAGACAGATTATTATATATTAAGACTGTTTATGACGTCATACACCCACCCTTCGTCTAGACATTATCATAATTTAAATTCGACTATGTGTCAGGCCCCTGGGGGTTGTATCAGAGCCCCTTGAATATGTTCACTAATGGAACATGCTTAAAACCTCCGTTGAAACCATGATAAACGCCTTGACTAACTTTACAATCAATCTCTCAATCATACTAAGAATAAAACATGAAAGTAGCAAGATATATTCCATTTCCATGTTGACCTGTTAATAGTCTTTCTTATTCTTACATTTCCATTCCAACCTATTATCCATTTTTTTTTTACAGATCATTTGAAAGCAAAGTTAGAAGAATATATTAAACTACCTCGGTTTGAAAACAAGATAAAACTGGTACGCACAACAGAACGTGAGGGGCTAATAAGAGGACGAATTATTGGCGCTCAAAATTCAGATGCGGAAGTTGTCGTATTTCTAGATGCACACTGCGAATGCGGGAAAAACTGGCTTCCTCCCCTGCTAGCAGAAGTTGCACTTAACAGGTAATATGTATTGTCGCATTGCAACAAAATGTTCTACACGAATGATGATGAGGTCGTAAAGTAACGCGTGCGTACGAAAACTGTGCTTTTTTCATCAACATTTTTACGCGCGTGTCAAATACCGTGTTAATTAGCAGCATAACCATTAGATAGAAGCGACCGATGCATAATAAAAGGGTCTATAGTTGTGATAATGTTTGCCTTTAGTACATATTTAAAGAGTACGGATATGGCGTGTCTGGAACTATGTGAGCGGTATGTTATGCGAACCTAAAAGCGTTGTATTCAATGATATTTATTATTTAATGATATTAAGTAGTCATTCTTAGGCGCAGCCTGAGTGTCCAACGGAAGGGAGTAGATTAACGAACATTTGACACTCTTGACAAGAATCTCATGGGGACTAGTAGTGACAGAAAACCTTAGGCTTAAGGGCCTAGCGAAACGTTTGATAAAGCCTAGCCTATTCTAAATGTATTGATTGATATAATAATCAAACAAACTGTATTTACATTTTTTGGCGTTCGTTTTTTCCTAATATATATGAAAACCAAGAAGAAAAAGACAAAAAACAAATTTACGATAATTATGATGTAATACTGCTAGGTAATGTCCTCTATCTATTCATTCAAAAAGAGTTACTTAATTCTATTATATCTGACTCCAGTCACTAATTGTACAATAAAAATTATTTATGTGATTTTTCAGGACAACTGTCGTCTGCCCAACAGTGGATTCCGTTGACGCAGATACATTTGTATATGGCCCCCAAGGGGACGGGCTTTGTAGAGGAGCGTTCGACTGGGAGTTTTGGTACAAACGTATCCCGGTTGAGTATAGCAAAGAAAATACACGCAGAAAATATAAATCACAACCATACTAGTAAGTGTCATAATTAAAGGTCTTTGTGGTTTAATGGTTGAAGCGCTCGACTAATTTGCAAAAGGGCACAGGTTGTAGTCCAACCAGATGTTTTATCGAACTTTTGTTGGAATGTTGATATAAAGTTTGCGGTACACCGACGTATATTAGTTCTCGACGTTTCGATCAATATGCTTTGATCGTCCTCATAAGTGTGAATTATGTTGGAATGATTATATCACCTTTTAACATCACCTTTACTATCATGGTCCTCTAATTACATTATGTGTGCTTCATTTTTTAATGACATATTAGTAACTGAAGTAGGTGCATTTTATTTCTTTGCCTTCTTAGCTCACCCGTAATGGCCGGTGGACTGTTTGCAATAGATCGATCGTACTTTTTCGAAATTGGTACTTATGATCCTGGCTTAGAAATCTGGGGAGCTGAGAACTTCGAACTATCGTTCAAGGTAGGCAGTGTATCATTATTGCTGCGTCAAGTATGGCAGGCCAACACGCTGTCATTTCTGCAGAAGTACAGACTATTTTCTATAGACGGCGCTGCTTTTCTCTTTGATAAGTTCAGTACAGTAAACTATCTCAATAACCCTAACGGATTTTCTGAAAACATCAGTGACTTTTCTTGAGGTCCAAAGGTCCCACATTTTTACCATTGACATACATTCGAAATATCTGGAAACCAGACATATAGCCCAGTCCGGTCCGGTATTGAGAGAGTTGATTTCTCTTATTATTGCCTAAATACTATGGTTCAGGAGGCACAAAAGACACATTTCAAACCATCCAATCATCATTGTTTAAACGCGCGAGTTAAATTGCGTGTGACTTATTTTAGTTCAAGCTAGTTCCCTGATTGTTTTATTTTTCTTTTAGATATGGATGTGTGGGGGAACCTTGTTGTTTTTACCATGTTCTCGTGTTGGTCACGTTTACCGAAAAGGTGTTCCATACGAGTACAAAGACCTTGGTACAGGTGTCTCGGTAGTCCATCACGTGAGTTGCAATCATCATTAATAATTATAACCATCAGCGTTTTAACATCATCGCCATTATCATTAGCATAATAGTTCTTCAACATAGCATCTTCTAGATCGTTATCATTATTGTCATAATTATTATTATCATAATAATCAACAATACCACTAATCGACCTCCTTAGTCCTCCTCCCAGCGTTCTTTTTCTAAACTCTAATATATAGTAGTATAATAACTTGTGACATTTTGATATACTGAGTATATTCTGAGTATACCTAGTCTGGTATTTCTTTGGTTAGGCCTCTACTCTGACGTAAATTGTGCCTTTTATATTTATAACACGCAAATAATTGCCTTTGTGGAACTCGATCCCACGACCTCAGATCACTGGCCTGGCGTTCATACCTTCGCAAAATGTACCGTGAGTGTAGTGACGTCATAGAGGGCAAAACATTACAAAGTTACTTCACAGTTAGCTACTTCTTATAATAATATTTTTTTTCAGAATTATATGAGAGTGGCTGAGGTATGGTTAGATGAATATAAAGACTATTTCTACTCAATTAGACCTGAATTGATTGGTAAGCCACACGGAAATATAAGCGCTCAAGTTAAATATCGCAAAGAAAATTGTCCACATAGTTTTAAATGGTTCATGGAGGAAATAGCGTATGACGTTATGGAGCGATTTCCGCCGCCACCGCGGAACGTTGCCTGGGGTGAGGTAAGAACAACACACATTGTTTGATTTTTCTGCTTGATCTATGTATGGGCAGCCAATTTGGCCAAAATATACGCAACATTAAATACTCGTCATAAATAGCACAATAATAAGATACATTCTAAAAATATTTATGGTTGTTATTTCAGGTTAGAGCGGTACTTGATGATAAATGTTTGGACACAATGGGTCACCAAGATACTGGTGGTCAGTTTGCTATTGGTCATTGTCATGGCATGGGCGGAAATCAATTGTTTAGAATTACCGAAAACGGAGCGCTAATGTTTAATGATGTTTGTATATATTATGATAATTATAAACAAATACGAGCCATAAAGTGTAAAGGTGCAAAAGGGAAATACGTTGTGACGTGGAAATACGATTCAGTAAGTTTATTTTATTTAAAGATGTACTGTCCCCCTGAAAAAATTCTTAAAACTTTTTTTGTTGAATATGCCATTTTAATGTCACATAATACGCCAATGCTAGTGATCATCTAACGTCATTGCAGAGGAGGGAATGTATCCTCTTTAGATGCCCCAGACGTTTCTAACAAATAAATGAAAAGAAATCCTTTATAATAATATTGATCTATTTTTCTGGCTTAAAGGCTATAGACCTCCGTTTAGACTTGCTCTAAGTGTTTATGTCATTCCACACGTCGTCGTTCCAAACTATATGTGCAAAAATATTTAAGACAAAACTCCGTTGTGTTACGAGTGTGGCTCTAATCAAAAAGTGCGTCCACCTCCCACAGTTTATGATTATTTTTTGTTTTTTTCTTATAGGCGAGTCAGAGGATATCTGCTCCAAACCATGATTTGTGCCTGGACCATAGTATCACCAAGAGTTCTATATTTGTTGCACCTTGTGATAGTCATAAAAAAACCCAAGCTTTTCAAATATTATCACCAAAGAATTCTTGAAAATTATAAATTTTAATTACTCTTAAACTCACGTGACGCCGTTATTAACTTGCGTTTCTTGTTGCACAACATTTTAATGATGTCCGTTGCGGAAAAGAGTAGTGAATTTTATTAAAATCAAAGCTCAAAACGTTCGTTTGCCGGCATAAATTCAAGATCTGAAAGTAAAATGCATGTTGTTGTCGAAAATTGAGCATTGCTAACATGATGCTCAATGCATACCGCCGTTTTAACCTTTGGTTCCGCAGGGGTCTTGTTTTATCTGTTGGTTGGCTATAAATTGAAAGATTTTAATGATTTAAACAGTTTTAACTTTAGTATGACAAGAAAGAAGATAAATTGAATTTTCTAGGTTTTATTATTCGCCTAGCTGCTGGAAGAATTATTTATACGTATGAAACGCCATGTGTGCAGAAAGCTTTTAATGATTTAAACAGTTTTAACTTTAGTATGAATTTGAAAAGAACGAAGATAATTGAATGTTCCTGTTTTTAATATTCGCATAGCTGCTGGAAGTATTATTTATACGTATGAAACGCCATGTGTGCCAAACTGTTTATCTTTTTACCAATATTAAGTAGAATCGCCGTCAGTTCATTTCATTTCATTATTTATTTGGTCTATTTGAGTATATACATAACAAAAAAAACTGAAATTGGGGAGACCAGGGTCAACCTAAGTGAACTAATGTACTAAGTTACTAATGTACATAACTATAAAATGCTGCAGAATTGAAATTACTCGTAGGTAGATTCAATATCAGACTCCCCCCGCCCCTCCCATTCTCCTTATATTAGTTCACCACTTGATTTTACAATTTGTTATTTACTAATTATCGCATTAACAATTTCGAAATACTTTCTCCGTGGATTAACATTGTGCTTTGGGATTGCATTTACTCTGTATACTGACAAAGCCATGTTGCTTGTGTCCAACCAAATGCTTTATTTATTTTTCTGTTTGATTAACAATAACAAAGAATATTCAATAAAGTTTCATTTCAACCATGCTCCTCTTCATTTCTTAATTTAAAATATAAATACAGGCCTTATGAATAATAAACATATGCTGTGCAATCAACTATACCATCAATAAATTAACATCGTAAACATAGGCTGTAATAATACTAGTAATTATAGTAAGCAGTGAAAGTATCATCTCCGTAAATGGAATAACTTTATTACGGAATAAAGTGCATGACATTGGAAAATCTAGAAACAGCACTGAATTCCCCCGCCCGCGATATTTCTTTTCGTACATAAGTTCATGTCGATGTATTGAGTTCGAATCCCATGAGCAACTTCTTTTTACTTTATGGTGAGAGAGAGTTATTTAGAGGGTTAGGTTTAGTTATATTTAGGACTAAGTAGTTTGGCTATCCTTGACATAAGGGGTCCCCAACTTATGTACGAAAAATAAAATCGAAAAGAAAGGTGATATTTTAGGTGAGATATTTGCTACAAAAATAATGGCTTATGGTTGAATTTTACGTAAAATCATCGTTTACTGATAACAATGTCTTGACATTGGCTATGGACTGGACGAGACTCTAACTTTTCTTCTGCGCTAAAATAAAATGTCGAAGTCTGTATGGGTATGACGTATCTCTAATATAGGACTATTGTCAATTCAATTTCTATTGACTATCAATATTTTTTGACAATAGTTTGTCAATTTTTAGATCTAAATTCCTAAATCTATTTAATTTTGCCATTTTTTGTATGTATTTTTCTGTGTTTTTATGTATATAGCCTATATACATAGGCCTATATTGCTATCTAAGTATTTTTAATGGCGATTTTTTTGCTGTTGGGTGTCGTTAAAATAAAAAATTTTAAAAATCTATTTCTAACATAGGCTAACATAGGCATATTTTGTTCTCATAATTTATTTTTTGTTCTTTTTTATTTTAAAAAAAAGCTATTATATTGTAATAATTTCCGAGCAGGTTTATTTGGAATGTGAGCTGACCGCAATACCACAACAAAGACTGGTGCAAGCCTCAACAGTGACGATGGCTCGTGGTTCAGTTTACACAACTAAAACAATCAAGTTCAATGTTACTCTAACGATCTTGTATTTCATCTCGTCATTAGTTAGTAAGGCCACTAATGAAAGAAGTTGCAGTGGAACCGTCGTCATCAAGAAGCAGCTAACAAGGTAAGGAACAAATAAGATAGAAACTCGTGTCCCGATTGATTTAGGCCTAGGATTTACTTTATTTTCTTTTAGACTGAAGAGGGTTGTTTAGATACACACGAGATGAATTGTTTAGTAACTGAACTTGTATAGACAAAATAATGAGATAGCTTGTATCATTTTGTGTTTGAAGAAGAACATGCATGTCATATTCAACAAGAAATATGGGTATATTTTCATTTCTACGTTTAGCTCACAACAAATATGACATTTCTGCAATGTGTGATATGGTAAACTTCTGTCTTTCATCATAACGAACAAACTATGTGACGTAGATATACGATGGGGTGGAGGAGGGAATTTCACTCCTCTTCAGAATGTACGCTGTACATGCCGCATAACCTTGATGCAAATTTCTGAGAGTGCTCTTTTCACACATTAAAATGTCAACATTATTAGCTGGGCCTGGGCCTAAGTCAGGTTTTATAAGGCGTTAATTTATTAATTTTTAACGGCGGTGTCTTTGGCTGTCCTGTGACGCATCTTGCGTTATTCGATCCGATGTGATGACGCGTTTTCAAGTTTGGTATGTTAGTGTTGGAACGGTAGTTATGGTAACATAAACAAGGAATTTACGTTGTCCGATTAATGTTCAATCAAAGCACTCGAATGACCTTCTATTAATTATATTTTAGAGAAGAGTGGCGATTACAAGAGCTATCAGAACGGCGGACCCTGAGGGCCTACTTATTGGGGAGTCATGGGATAACGGCGAGGGAAATGGGAAGGTGTGGGTTTGGGAATCTAATATTAACGATATCGATACCTCTTTACTCGTATTATATCTGTTTGGTTGTTTAATGTACACGTGTGCGAACTGTCACTTTATCGAAAGCGTTTTGGGCACAAACAGTTTTAGAATGGAGCTTTACAGTATGAGTATATTAATATTATTCTTATGATAGTTTATCGTTCAGCACCTGTCCAACAATTCTTCAGACAAACTTTAACAAAGCCTAACGGTTCATTACACGTATCTAATAACCGTACCATTCTTTCTATAGAGTCTTTAAGCAATGTGTTCTTTTCATCCCAATTATTTTTATAAGCTTTCTTATCAATTGATTTTAGAGTTGAAGGTGGTAATAGGCGATTATAGCATACAAAAGCTACGTGCCGTAAGCTGTTACCTTTTTTGTTAGCGTACACGGTTGACAGACGATTCAAGTCGTCTTAAGATGGGATTCAAGCACGCTATCGCTGATGAAGTTGTCACTTTAGGCCTAACCCTTATCCAGATATAGCACCAAGCAAATAATCATTGTTTACTTATTAATAACGAGAAGGTAGTCATTCGATTTGTTGATTGAAATTCAAGTATTTATTTCAGGCGGAATTCAATTTCGATCGAACTCAGCTCACGTCTGCATGTCTGCCGCGTGGATAATTAAGTTTGAAGGTAGGTGTTCGTACATTTAGAGGACCTAATATAATTATCTTATAAAAGCCGATTTATATAGGCCTAAACATAACTGAAAAGTATTATAATCTGTGTGATATAACGATTTTCATTGGGGTTTTATTGTCAGATCACGCGCACGCGTGCTTCCTCGCCAAACATTTAAACATTTGACAATACAGTACTACTTAGGCAAAGCTAAAGATATCTTCACAAATGGAGTGACACGATTGCATATACTTGCCTGCTACTCATAGAGTCGTGGTTCAATCCAGACTCTGTGAGACAGGATTACTATCGTGATATAGCCTTTGCCGTATTATGAATTTTTTTATGGCCATAACAATTAAACACCACATATGAAATGATAAATTGAACCTGGATTGAATTTTCATCCTATAAAGCTATTTAATTTCCTGTTGAATATCAAAAAACGAGTGTATAAGTAGTTTTTTTTTTATATCAGATTAAAGCTAGGCCTACTTATTTCCTTTTCAATTTGATCTAAATTATAACGTTGACTGAAAACAGTTACTACCTGTCATGTAACGTAGGCCTAGCATTGTTTGTTGCTTTCTGTGTGTGCAGAGTTTATCACGTCCAGACGATTAAATATTATCCTGAACAAATAACCAACTCTCATCAATAGGCAATATACTTAACATTATTATATTGTTATTTATATATCTAAACTCTCGCAGTATTTAATACGTATCTTCTATATCTATACAGGCTGAAAGTAAAGTTCATCGTAGTAAATCACAAGGGAGTCGTTTGGCCAAACAAGAGTCAAGTACATGGATCATGATCATCTAATAGATCACCTTCCATAATTGCATTTTGATGACCATTGTATCTTTTTTGGATAGTATCAACGTGATGGCATCAGAGGCGACGAAGAAACAATGAGGTTTCGATTTCTACGACGCGGACGAACGGCTTTCTGCTTTGTTACCATCTTCGTAGTTTTTACGATACTTAACCGGTCCATCCCACGGAGGGTGAAGGTTCGACACGCGTATCAACAGGTATGTAGGCCTACGTAAAACAATAGATTATACACCATATCTGTGAGTATGAACCAACCTACGTATTTAATGGTTTTTGAACTGCAACAGGTTCGGAAACAGTATAGTAAATTTCTAAATGGTTCAAACCAGGACGCAGCGCAAAAACGTACGCGCATCAAAAGTATTTATTGACCAATCACAATCGACAGGCCGAATCATTTATCGATTGTGATTGGTCAAATTACGTGGCGTTGCGTGTACGTCATAACTATTTTTGTACATTGTTTATCCAAGTATTAATAGTTTAAAGTTGTATATAAATATAGGCCTATTGAAGGAAACGGGTGCTATTTCAAATTGATAATTCTGGTAACTAGTCATCGAGAAAGTTTTAGGAATATCATCAATTCGGTTATTACAAACTATTATACAGTATTTATACATTGTTATATTAAACATATATTATAGAATTCCCCTTTAATTATTATTTTTTCAACATCAACAGGCCGTTCTGCTGTATTACAATACGGTGTACTGTAGGCCTATAACATTCTTAGTTCCCATCGCAACATATACAACATTAATTTACTGCACAGAAAAATTCTCAAGGGAAATACAGTTCTACATAATAATATTTTAAAATAAATAGCAGCTGGGATTTGACGAAGGTTCTGTTCCCTTGGAAGTTTTACGTCATCAAATGCATGTTGCTTTATCATATTTTAATAGCATTTCGATTTCAAATGACTTCTTTTGTGATGAAAAGAAACTCGTTAATACCTTTATTTTAATTTGACCAGTCATGACGCGATGGATTTAATATCGGAATTCTGATTGCTCAACTCACTTACTTACTTGCTCAATGAAAACCAAGCTTAAAGCCTATAGCTTTATAAGTTATAAAGACTATTCAAATGCATATTAAAACTCCTGTGAATATTATTTTTCATGATAAGCATTCTTATAGCCTCCACTCATGCTTTAAAAAACTAAACAAAAAAAATAATGTAACTACGGGGCGCCGTTTGGGACATCGTTAATTTTCTCGTATTATCCATTGCATTTTGAAGGACTACAATACATACCTTGGAATGGCTGTATGGCTACTGCAATGGATCAGCGACACTGAGTATCATGTGTTAGGCGGAGCAGTGATCCGACCGATGTGGGGTAATTACGAACCCAGTCAATACGGACATACTACGCAAGGACAAGGGGAAAATGGACGAGCAGTAAAACATGAACCATGGGAAAAGAATGAAATCGAAAAGAGTGTGATGATGTACAGTATCAACCAATTCAGTAGTGATAAAATTAGTTATAATAGAACGATCCCGGATTTACGAAAACATGAGTGAGTGTGTACTTTTATTCCTTTTCTCTTCTATTCTATTTTTATCGTCATCTTTATCGTCATCGTTATCGTCATCGTTATTGTCATCGTTATCGTCATCGTTATCGTCGTCGTTATCTTATCGTCGACTTCATCTGTTTCTCTTTCTTCCACATCATTATCATAGAATTTCGCATTATGGTATATTATATTTACCAAATTGCAGGTGTAAACATTGGCACTACCCGTCTCAGTTGCCCAACGCAAGCGTTATCATTGCATTTCACAATGAAGGCTGGTCGACGTTATTACGGACAATCCACAGTGTCATCAACCGCACTCCTCCAGCCTTTCTCCGGGAAATAATTCTTATCGACGATGCGAGTACAATGGGTAAGCTACTTGATTTTTAATAAGCTGTAATGTAATTTTAATTAACTCCAAACCTGTTTTGTGACGTTTTATTTGTTTCCGCATCCTGAAGCAATGTCAACTCGATGCTTCGACTTTAGGCAAATTTAATTCCAGATGGACTGAAGAAGCTCATAATTTAACATCATCATGGTAAATGGTTTCAAATTAATTTTGTAAATAATATAGGCCTACTTTGTTACAGAGCACTTGCATTCCTCGTTATTTACTGAAATTACTAAACCACAGTACCATCGTCTGGTTAAACTATTGAGAAACACCAAACGTAGAGGAATCATCGCTTCCCGCGTTCTAGGCGCTCAGATGGCAACTGGGCAGACGATAATCTTCCTTGATTCTCATTGCGAGGTTGGACTGAACTGGCTTCCGCCGCTTATGACTATCATTAAGACAAACAGGTTTGTACATTTTGGTCCTAAAACGTCATATTTCAGCAAAACTTATTTTTGAACAACCGTTTACTGTCCTACTTCCAAGACTGGGATTAAGTTTACTCTATGTAATGTTTTAATCCAAAGGACCACAGTCGCCGTACCAATACTTGACATTATTGACAGCCTCAATTTTACGATTTACCCACAATCTCAAGGAGCGCTGGCAAGAGGAATGTTCGACTGGACTTTGGACTATAAACGAGTTGGTGGGCTACCAATGCGTGACATGGTTTCTAGACGTTATGCCACAGAACCATACAGGTAGGCCTACGTAAGGCTGATTGGTTTATTGTTGAAATGGCCCACCATATATAATTATTTCGAACTACTATTCTATGATTTTGTTTAAAACTGGTTTGCCTAATCGTAAAATTTTGAATACAGATCGCACCAGAACATTACCGTTTCAGATTGATAACTAAGCTAAGTTATTGAGAAATAACTGAATTAATTATTAATCGTGTTTTATTTCTCTGAACGCCTAGGTCACCGGTGCTTGCTGGCGGTGTGTTTGCCATCGATAAGAAATACTTTTTTGAACTTGGTGCCTTCGATGATGGCTTGGAAATGTGGGGTGGAGAGAATTACGAACTATCATTTAAGGTATACTATATTAAGTGTTTGTGACATGGTCTGCCTGGTCAAGTAAAAATAAATCGAATATGGAAAGATAACATTCAGGTTTCCAAACGTTGACTTTGCAACAGGTTTGTCGTTGGTATGAAATATCGGTTACAACCAGCTCGAATTTTAAGGTGGAGAAGGAAACTTCAGCTCTGTCTACACTATCAAACTTTATGTGACAAAAATGTGATGTGCCCATATATGGACATGATGACGTATCACTACCATATTTGGGCACATCACTACCATATTTGGGAACAATACACTTTTTTTGTCAATTAGTTTGATAGTGTAGACAGAGCTTTAGAATAGAAAATATCAACCATAACTTGTATATTTTACATTTGTATATTTTATTGATCCAGGTATGGATGTGTGGTGGTTCATTGGTATGGGTCCCATGTTCAAGAGTTGCGCATGCGTATCGCTTCGATGGACGCCCTCCGTACAGCTTTCCAAAAGGTACACTTCAATTTATACAAGATAAGGTAGGTTTCATTTCATTATTAAGGTTTGTAAATTCTGTATATGGTTTTGAGCGCCTGGTACGTTGCTTGTGGACAGTGTATGTTTTTATTACGAACTATCACCTGTTTTTGTTTAGAATTTTGCAAGAGTAGCTGAGGTATGGATGGATGATTACAAACAGTACTTTTATTCAAGAAAATCGTATCTGTACAGTCCGAGTATAAAACTTGGAGATTTAACCAAACCAATACAGTTTCGCGCTTCGCATAAGTGCAAATCGTTTAGATGGTTTTTAGAAAACATTGCGAATGATCTCGTAAAGCACTTCCCGTTGCCACCTCTACTTCTGCAAAGCGGAGAGGTAAGTTAATGCACATTTCTCATCATAAACTCTAATGTTCTTGTACTGTTCTAGCTATTACAGTAGTATTGGTAAGTCTTTATTGAGTGGGTTTGCTTATTGATATAATATTTCACCAACGCCCTGGTTAATATTATGATTGTAAGATGAATGATTGTGTTTGTCTGCTAGATTCGAACCTTTGATACAAATCATAAATGTATGGACACGAGAGGAATTCAACCTGGTACAACTGGTGGGCGAGTGGGCTTGTACAAATGCCACGGGCAAGGAGGCAATCAAGTAAGTTCATATCAGATGCTGTCCTTCTATGTTTTTTTACTCATAGTTATGAGGAGATTTCCCGAATGATCGAAATCAAAACGGTACTGGATTTGGTCTACTACCGTTCTCAACTCGTCATCCATTCATAGAAGCACTAGTGAAGTAAGCCTACCTGGTGGTGACTAATAGAGTGTGGTCCCGGGACATGACTATACTTTGGTTTTAGTTGATAGAAGATTGAAATGTTTTGTTAAGAGATAGAGTATACGATGTTTGATTTATATTAGTGTAAATAGTTAATAATAATAATAATAATATTTATTCGGCAAATATTCTTAAGATAACTTTACATTTCATCTTGCCAGGAGCAAGTAATAGCCATGAATAGTTGGATGTAATGATCTTGTACATTTCCGAATGGATAACTTTTGGGAGCAGGAACGCTAGTAGACCAAACTCAGTACCGTTTTGATTTCGATCATTCGGGAAATCTCCTCATGACGTTAAACAATGCTCTGGTATTTCAACAGTTCTTTAACATTTCACAGTTGTTCCATCTTTCTACCAAAGGAGACATACGTGTGAACGGGGACTGTTTATGTGCAACTAGAGTATTTATAAAACTTTGCTCGTGTGAAAGTGATGACGTCATTCGTGATTGGGATATTGACCAGGTATGTGTATATCCCTAGTCTTGGTTCCAGAGGAAGTTTTGACTTAATATTTGTAAAACGATAAATATTTTGGCACATATGGCGTTTCATACATATACCACTTGAGCTTGTAAACTCCTGTATTTTCAGACAAAAATCAAAACGTCGACTGATGGACTAATAATAACATAAAAAAGACAATAAATACAGACTTGGGGCAAGTCTAGTATATCCTATGAAATATGTATATATGTAAAATATTATGTAGACAAAAATGAACATTATAACGCTTTGGACTTGCATTCAGAACCTTGACTTAGTAATGCGCGCGCATACGACTGTATTGTAGGCCTATATAATTATACACAACACTTACTAATTTTCTTTTATTTCTAGACAAATCATGTTATATCATACAAAAGATATGAGTTGTGTTTAGCAAGACACAATACAGATGTTATTATAGATAAATGCATCGCTGGCAAACAGCAGCAAATGTGGACTTTTGTAGAATATGCCAAAAAGAAAAGTTGACACCATCGATTGAATTCGATTAAATGATAGAGCGGTATAAAACATGCTGTGTAAAACCATGGGATTTATGACACGATACAGGGCGCCATCCGACACAAACAATATGGTTTGTAGAACAGAATTTAGTGTGTTGGACGCGTGAAAAATTTTCCGTGAATAATTAAATTTGTTAAATTCTGGGTACAGAATTTAATATTAGTTTAATATTAGTTTGATCATTTTTAAAATAAAAAATATACTTTTTAATTAAACTATGTAATATTGTTTTTCAGCACATATACATGTATAAATGTATACAGTGTTAAGAAATCAAAGCTGTGTATGTTCACGTTCCATAATGACACTGCTTTGGTGTAAAATATATTGTAACATAAGAGTCATCAAAAGCGCAATTCCAACTAAGATCATACTTTTAGGGATCATTTCTATAGTTTGTTTCACGGAGAAACGAATAAAGTTGATCAAATCGCTAACCCACGAGGACGAGTGTAAGTATTCTCTTCTGAGCGTGAAGCGGGGCTTGAGAATTCCATCTGGAATGACCTTGCTCATTGATGACCGTCCCTCCAAAACTTCGGTCTTGGATGGAGGGAGAGAATACAATCTGAGTGGTTGCGATAATACATATATTTGATCAATTGGGAAGACTTATTTGCTTTTGATACTGATTAGGAAGACCGGCGTACAAAAGGTATGCTACAGAACACTTTATTTCATTCTCTCTGTTCTAGACCGAAATTAGTAAAAAGATATTTATTTTGCCACATGTGGCGTTCCATACGTATAAAATGTGAACTAATATTTTCAGACTTGTGGGAAGTCTACTCTTTAACCTGTAATTTTTACATATTGACTGACAACATACTATGTTGAAACAAACTAGCCAGACGTTTTTGTAGTAACAATGTAGTTACTATGCGTTGGAATTATTTTGAAATAAACCTATTATTTAACAGAAACGAAATCAATTATTCACTCTACAAACGAACCATTAAACAAGTCTTAGTTTTATTACGAAGCATGTAAAATGGAAATACGAGTTGACACTTGTATCAGGTAATTCAGTTTAACTGAAAATGGCCTTCCATAGCAAACTCTATACAGCTGCGCGTAAAACGTGTTATGCATGTTTTAATCTACGTATAGATGATAACCAGTATTGTTTTTCGGTTTAGTCGTCGATAGCTGTGCAGTCCATATACACTGGTAAACATGGATATTCACCGAACAATATCGACCACGACAGGTGAAAGTTTGTTCCAAATCGACTCGGCTCAAACGTTCCTTCGTTAAAAACACATTCCAAGAACAATTCAGGAAAAAGAACAACAACAACAATCCTGCAGGCATGCAGCATTAATATTACCAACCATAATACAAGTGTTGTGCTTTCAGCAAACGTGCGCACATCTTGCCAATGTTTCGCCGCGGTTTTTAAGTTCAGTGATTTAATATCTTGAATCTTCTGTCGTAACCGGTCCGTTTCTTCTTCTAATTCGCGTTTCTTATCTTTGTATTCTGATTCATTAGTTACTCTTTCGTAGATTTCTTGTTTCGTTTTTTCTTTCTTCTTTAACTTAAATCAACAATTTGAAACAAAACGTAATAATTGTTAGTATATCAATTACCCCATCCCCTACTTAGTTACTACATTAGTTAGTCTTGGACTTTGTATGTGTTATAACTTAGAGCCAACATTAGAACTTAATTGATTAAAAACGTACTTTGGCCTATATTTATGTCACTTTGTCGATATACTATTATGTATTTGTTAATTTCCTGTCCAAACCATAATAAAAATACCTATATAATTTATTATAAAGTATGCTTACAGGAGCCAGGAGAGTAAAAGGTCAATTCAAGTTCTAGAGACGTCACAAAGATTTCAATGTGACGTAATAGGTCAATGTTATGACGTATTTTAACCATGTTTGTGCTAAAATCTTACGAGCAAAATATGATTTCCGGTTTGGAAAAGAATAAGAAAGATTGGCCTATGATGATAACTCGCCGTTATAAATAAATATTAAAATTAGATTTTGTAACACATTGCTTTTAATATCCATCGGACTAAAAACTCTACTAGATAGATGCAACTTCAAGGCAACAACGAGACAGACACTAGACACAGATTTTTAAGACTGGATGTGATCTAAAAATATCAACCAATGTTTTATCAACTAAACTTGAATCGTGCTTTAATCTAAACCTTTAATTACATACAATGTAATATCGAATTTTACCTTTAGAATATCATGTACAAAGTCCGGTGAGCCTAGGTCAAGTCTATGCCAAGACATTATGTAGGAAATTCACGGTCGCACAGGCGTTCAGCTAAGCAGAAAACTTACGAACATTACACGCTTATGTGAGCGGTTGTTAAGCCAGAAATATGTGATATTTGATTCTAGTTTAGGCCCTGCCTGTGGGAGGTTTATTAGCATAAGGTGATCGTTAAGGAGGTCGAATATATTGATGACAATATGTTGTCGAAACCAAATTCGTTATTTTATTACTTCCACGGCGGGTACACATAAAGTGAAATCTATCAAGTATTTAATATGATTCTGTGCATTTTATTGTTCATATTCCAGTCCAGCTGAATGCATGAATATTTTGCTTAATTGATATCGTCAGAAGAGTCGTAACATAAATTTAGGCGGCGCGACTCATAATTTAAAACAATTTTCATTTTCAATATGTCAATCAAAGCATCATTTATTCATTTGTATTATGTCACCATGACAACACTGCCTGTATAATCCAGCAAACGAAAATAAAACCTATGGATATTTGTGTCACTAGGTCACAATACCAATGGATCTTCTTCTCGTACTCTAGACTCTGTCGGCGCTTTTCTCGTTTTGTATAAATCTCCCGGCAATCATTAAACATCATATTCAACATCTGAAAAGAAATATATTTTATTAATATTTAAATAATGTTCCCGGAATCATTTTGTAAATATTCTTGTAGATATTTTCAATTACATTTATGATAGGCCCAAGTTATGTGTGAATTAGATGAGGCAGACACACAACCAGACTGTCAGTGAAATACCTATTAATTGTCATAGTTGAATAGTATTTTAATCGACAACGGTATGTAGCTATGTATGAATGATCCTGCATTATGTTAAGCCTGTTAGCCTACCTTAAGCCTGCTGGCCTACCTTTAAGCCTGTTAGCCTACCTTAAGTAAGCTACCGTTAAAGGCTGGTTTCCTGTCGACGTAAGAACATCACTTTTGTTGCGACTACGTCGATTTGTCGTAAGAAATGCGGATTTTACAGGAAACCGATTACGATCGAAAATTTATAAAATCGACGCAACGTAAGAAAAATGGTAACGACAAACGATTTTACAGGAAACCGATGACCTAACAATTGTTGCGTTACGACGTTTTCTTCCGATTTTACAGGAAACCGGGATTTTTTATCTTACGCTTGAATGAAAGCCCTTGCGTCACGTTTCTTACGTCTCTTACGAAAGTTGACTTGAAGTCAACTTTCGCAAGAGACGTAAGCGCAATCGTAACAAGCAACCAATGAGCGACAAGAGTTATGACGTAATGTGTATGTCCTTATAGTGAAATAAAGCCGGACAATAACATTTGTATGTATTTACTACTATAATTTTAGCCTAATCATGTTCTAATCAGGGAGTTTACAACTCATATCAAAATATAATACTCTTATTTATGGACGTGCAATAAACAATCAGCATCGGTAGAAACGTCGCGAAAATGAACATTTGCAACAAGATAAGATATAGAAAGCCCCTGTAAGCAATATAATATTAATATGTAACTTTAACAAAAAATTGTTTGCTTGATTTTGTATAATTTATATTGTTTTGTTAAATTTATTCTTACTAGATGGTTCTCGAATACATAGTAATTTCAGAGTAGCAAAACTGGCGATTTCAAATGTACGTACCGCAGGACTATGATTTATGTAGTCAACTAAAATTAGCACCCTGGGAATTACTTCCGAAGGAAAAACTTATCACAAAATGAGTCCAAATTTTTGATTTGGACTCATTTAAAGAAACCCAATTTGTGTTTTGTATGTAACCAGGGAGATGTAACATTAGATGTAACAATTTTTAAATATATTCTTTATGCACTCAGTAACGAAATATTTTTTTCATGTTTTATAGGCCTATAAATAATATACCTCTAAATACAGTAAAACATTTGCGATTTAATACTTTGTTAAAACTGTCATTGTCATAATCGATTGAAATATAGTCACGATACACCACTACGACGTTTATATTTTTGGTAATTATTAATTAATACAAACGTTGAGAAGGAAATGTCAGTATAGTTTATTTGTATATAATAATGTGTTTATATATCTAACAGTAGAGCCTATCCACAATCTCAGTAATAAGTTTATTTGTATATATTTTTATATTACATCTAACAGTACGAACATTCACAGTAAGAAATGTTCGATTCAAATGAGGACCAAAAATAGGTAATTATAATAGGTATTTACAGTATTGTTCAAGTTTATTCTCAAAGGGCCCATATATTTACCTACCGTATGTGTTAAACCAAGGGCTCATAAATTTACCTACTTGTGTTAAACCAAACTCTGGCAGACTGAGAGATTGGGATGTTCCATTCATCGCAAATCAATACATTTGTATAATCGTATATTAAATCAAAATAGTATTTTTTAGAGAAAGAAAGAAAATCGGCCTGTCTTCAACATTATGATGCTGTACTCTAGCTGTTCAACCGGTTTTCAGCTATTAAAAACAATTATCGTAGGAGGAGATAGGAAAATGCGAAGCCTCCTCGCATTTTTGTGGCGGGTATTTTTCAAGATGGACATCCATTATTAGACAGTGTATACCACGATCGGAAAACACCCCTATTTGGGGCAAATCGTTGAACCTAAATTCGTTTTAATCGTCAATAACTAATTATCTAACTTAATTTAATTAGTAAACAGGGTTACATCAGGTGGTTAAAATCAGTACCGAAAGTACGAACCAACTTTATATACCATCGAGTAAAAATTCTAGAAGTAAAGCGCGATTTACCGAATTTTGCCCTTACGTAAATTTATATATAGATTAGGCCTGTAAATAATGGGTATCTTACTGCGGTAGTACTATCTCATGCTCGATTATATATGCTTATAGGCCAATAGGCCAATGCCTAGTCTAGGGCCTAGGTAGGTCTAATAATAATAGGAATCTCGAAATGATTTGCCTTTTTTTAATTTTGAAAACTATTTAAGGCTAGGCCTAGAGGGCCAGGATAATTAATTCATATTTTGATTCATACAAATAATACATAGGCCTACTAGCCTAGGCTAGTTTGATTATTTGGTCAAATCAATTCCTATTAGTACGGTACCATACAGTATTAATTAAGTATTTTACTAATACTAGGACCTAGCTTATCTACTGAAAATAACATGTTGGTGTGCTGCACTGACAGGTAGGCTACAATAACAACATTCAACATTTTGCGCGAAAAATGATAAAACCCGCTCTAAAAAGAAACACCAATCAGAGATGTTGTTTCAAATACGTCATAAATCCGACCGACGTAAGAAAAAAATTTCAACTTTCGTAACAACACTAAAATCGACGTAAGCATACGACGTGTGTTTCACAGCCAAAATTTCAACTTTCGGGAGCAGCATAACTACAGATGTTTCTCTGCGGCCCGACACGATCTTGACTAACGTCAACGACGTCAATTTTTTCTCAACTTTCGTAAGAGACGTAAGAAACGTATGAAACGCAAGAATCGTTGCAAAATTCGACTTCTTACGTCGACAGGAAACCAGCCTTAAGTATGTTAGCCTACCTTAAGTAAGCTACCGTTAAGTATGTTAGCCTACCTTAAACTACCTTAAGTCTGTTAGCCTACCTTAAGTCTGTTAGCCTACCTTAAGTCTGTTAGCCTACCTTAAGCCTGTCTTTCAATGCTACAATGGAATCTTTATTTTCACCTTCTGCCATGATTTTCTCAACGCATTCGTTTTGATTTGACTTTCCCAATTCCTTTTTAATGATGCCTTCTTGAGCCATTGTTCTAGTATCAGATTAGCCTATTGATAATATTAAAATATTGATTTTAAAATAAAATATAATTGACATAATATTATTAGGCCTAGGCCTATATCGCATTTTAAATTAATTTAGTTATTATCCCGTTATACATAGACAAATAGTACTTTCCTATTTCTGTTCCACAATATCAATTGCGTAATTCGGCTTTATTTTCTATATAAAAATGGTATTGTTAATCTGCTGCCTAAGTTATACCACCCACTGTGTAAAGTTGATAGTTCTGTTCTTTTTTTTTTTATTCGCTTGCTTGTTTCCGTCATAAGGTTTTGTCAGTAGGCCTAATATCTAAATGTTCTCTTGTTATTTGTTGATTTTTGGCTTGTACATTATATTATATTTCATGTCTTTCAACCCTGTTGACGTATGGTCACTTTAGGGTGATGATGAAATAAAATTAAAAAATAAATAAATCATACTTTAAATGTGTATCCTTCAATCATGGTGGCTCTGTGTTTTATCCATAGACATACATTGTAACTGGTACAGCATATCTGTGTCTATGACTATGACCCGTTTTTTAGACCATTCATTTGTTACTCCTACAAAATAGCGTTTATGTGGTACAGTATAGGTCTGTGTTGAGGATGCGGTTAAGTGCATGGGCCTATCGTACATTCAGTATCTGGTTTAGTTCTTGATTACGTCACCTACTAAGCGTTATTGTTATTAGACGGCCCTATGACCCCCTTCAATCTACGGCCTGCAGCCCCTTAAGTTCTTTGGAATTTCCCCTCAATATCGTAACCGCAATACCAAACTGAGGTGTTGAAGACTTGTTCTTCCTGGTGAAACATGACGCAACCTCAGGTCTCCGGTACACACAACTGATGGAATCCAAGTTGGAAAGCGGTTTATAAATATCTAATAATATTCTAAACATCGGCCTAGCCATAGCCTGTGCCCATACTTCAAAATGAATTATAACGCCCATAAAACAGTGACAAAACAGTAGCCTGAATGTATCAAACACTAATTAACTAATACATTTCCACTAAGCCAAACTTACCCTTTTAAATGCAATCTTTTAGATTTACAATGTGAATATCAACATTCGCTTGATTTCGTATATTGAAAGTAGTGTGTTTACACTGGATTAAACTATTTAAAACCATTCAATAGAGTCTGCATGTGGTTGTTCCTTATTGAAATAGGCCTGTTACTATCGCTTCACCGCTTACAAATCAAAGACATATTTTATTATAAGTATTTCGAATTCTGCCGTTATATCATTCTGTTGAGACACGGAGGAAATGCGCAATTGAATGCAAACGAAAGCGAATTTATCGATAATGCGATGATTCTGTATTATTGTAGCACCTGCCGTTTCTCACACTAAAAGGCGCGCAAATCTGCAGCGTCAATAGCAAAGGTTGATTCGATGTTTTATGTCGAAATATTCAATCGTATATACGTTATATAGTCATATGCCCTATATTAGTATGCGCATGCAGTATACAGAAATTGGTTGTATATAGGCCTAATGGGGTCATATTTTAGTTTCTATTGATTCAGTAAAGGTAGCACGCCTTACAGTGTGAACAAGAAGTACTGTATGTGCTAAAAGAGGGGGAGTGAACTTTTAAGGTGGGATCTTGTTTCGGAAAAACTTTATGGTATTGCTAAACGTTTTGATGATCTGTGGTAGGTCCAACGAAATTCCGAGTAAGCCATACGTCAGGATCTTAGAAACAGACTTCTTGTTTAAGTTGCCGCCTTCAACAAGCTGAAGATTTTTGCAAATACTGCATATGCGTGACAGTGGCTGTATGAACTAGTATGTACTAGTACACGGGGTAATCTCCTACTCGTCTCGAAAGATGAACTATGTATTATAGGGGTCCCCTGTCTTAACAACTCGGCCACTCACTCACTCACCCACTTGTTAGTATCTTTATCACGGATAAATATATGAACGTTCTATATTGTGCTTCACTAACTCACCCACTTGACTTATGCATTCGATCCCATAGTGCATACCGATGTATGGCGAGGAGCAGAGCAAGTGAGTCACACGATGTCTAACGACGACTAGCGTTTAAGGATAAGAATAGAATTCATTTAAATATCATATTATTCGTTCAATTAATAATGGTGGTGGTACGGATATATTTGTATTTATTTCCATTTAGGCATACAACAATGAAAACAATAAGCAATCATTCAAAGGGCGTTCGTGACGTTGTTAGTATCTTTATCACGGATAAATATATGAACGTTCTATATTGTGCTTATTAAATTAGGGCTTAATTTATATTATAATTCATCAATCATCTTGAATTAGTTACTGTCCTCCTTAGTTACAATAGCTTATCACACGCCAGATGTATCGACGGTATTTACATTGCCAACTATTGTATCAATTTTTATCCATCTGCATTATAAATTAATCTTTTTAAATCATGAATACAGGAGGTACTATAAAATTCAGTGATTTGGTCTCGCTTGTTGTATTATAATACAACACTTTGTTCCTTTACTAAGCAGTAATCGATCGTTTTCATGTCTTTATCTTTTTCTGAGCTGGTTCCTGGTTCTTTTCTTCCTCCTCGTCATCTTCCTCCTTATCATCTGTTACTGTAGTGAAATAAACATTTTTTTTTAAATAATTAATACTGTATAATAATATTAATATTATCATATTGTAATAATTGCCTATTATGTTATGGCCGATTGGCCTACGCTAAGCCCTTTTCTAAACAAAATCTAATAATCGTAACAATTTTCACGCCATCACGTCAGTCTAGGCTATATGGAGCTAGGCCTAGGCTTCATTTTGAGATTGCGAAGGCACTCTAAAAAGTCTACGGGTGAGTGGTTAGCCATCAACAACATACCGTCGGTAGTCGATTGCGAAGTGACGTTTGACGCTTCTTTCTCTTTTTCAACAAGTTCCGTCAAATATGCATTTGTTTTCTGTTGAATATCTTTTAAAGTCACACTTAATTCCTTTAAATTAACAGGTGATCCAACAGTTTTAGAAGTAAAGCGTTTAATTTCACCCTGTCTATCCGCAACAACAACTTCTACCATGGGCGCAGCCATGTTGTTATGATAGGTCAAAGTTGAAATAAGTGTATTCGATTGGCAAGTATGCAAGGCCGATCCGAGGCGACGAGAGATCAGAGGAGGATCGAGAGCTGATGATGAGAGAGGAGGCGAGATAGAATGTACCAATCGAATACATTATTTATTTACTGACGTGTGAATTGATTGGTGAGTGTTTTTCATGTTTTAAGTGTTGAAATGTGAATAATTTATAAAGACCATTATAAGTGTATTTAGTTTAGAAATATTAAACAGATACATATCTTGTTTTCACTACCTGAGACATATAAAACACTATAATAATATGGTTAGGCTAGCAAGGCCCATGTTCGTCCGACCTTGCCACACTCACATGACCACAACAAGCAAGAAGGAATGGTTTGTTTCGCTAACTTGTATTTCACCTAAGTCGATTCGTCCCCGTGTTGTATAATACTGTAATATCTATACTACTTAAAAAACTGCCTATAAAATATATTAATTACTTAATACAGTGCTATATACTTTTTTTTAAAGATGTTCCAAGATACTACTATACTGTTCTTTGAAATTATTTACATGATGTTGATGGTCGTAGTGTAAGACACAAACTTTGTAATGAAAATGGCAGAACAATCAGTTGTAGAAAATGAACAAAGTACAATATACCATTGGTTCTCGTCATGGAGTAAACTCCACAAGGAAGACTTTTTGAAAGACTTGATCAACAAAGCTGTGCCACCAGACGTAACCACTTTGTTTGACGCGATGGAATCTTTTAAAGTCGAAGACAAACCTCCGAGTATATTTATGTGTCAAATGCGACTTTTTACAAACTGGTTTGAAGAATGGAACCAATTGGAACGTGATCGGTTTTTACGTCGACTTGGCAAAATTGATAAGAATTTTATAGCTGAATTTGAAGTGGCCGTCCAGAAAAGACTTGAAGAAAGCATGAAATAATAATTAATACATATAATACTTTTTTTGGCTTACAAAAAAAAAAGAAACTTTATTAAAAAAATGAAATAATAATAGTTTTATTTTTCTTAAATATTTATGTATTTTGAAAACGTATACAATTTTCACGAAGGACAAACTTATAGAGATCAAATTCAAAGTTGAAAGAAACAAATCTTAAGCTCTGTCTGCACTGTTAAAATTTGTGACAAAAAATGTGATGTGCCCATAATGATATTAATGTCATAACACATAACACCATATTTGAAACTAGATTCAAGAGGGCAGCAGACCACCTAATAATTTCCTGATTCATTCAGTATTGTCAGGGAGTTGTAAAATACTCCTTGGTATTGTGTATATTTTTAATTTGTTAAAGGCATGGAAAAATGTAACTTGGGAATATATAAATGCAACTTTACATGAAGTACTACACAAACCAAAGTGAATGTTTCCAGAAACTCACCATTCAGATTTAGAAAATTGACAAAACTCTATAATGCTCTATCAAACTTCATGTGACAAAACAATGTGATGTGCTCATATATGGACATGATGATGTCATATCACTACCATATATGGCCACACTTTTTTGTCACATATAGTTTGATAGTGTAAACAAAGCTTATGTTAGCCAAATATTCAAGCTGGTATCAGTCAGTAGTAAAAAAAATACTTGTTTATCATAAGGTTATCAAGCAAAAATCACATTGTGTTAATCAAACCAGGTATGTAAAATAAATCTCCTGATCAAACTGAGTAGAGTTTGTCATATATCCATCAGATTAGCATACCACAGTAGCGCCTCATTATAAACTAATACTACAGTACTACTGTATTACTAAATACAACTAATTGTTCATTCATTACATTAGCATATAATTGATGCCATGTTTGAATAGTTCTGCTGAAACATAAACACTCTTTAGATCAATTTAGACTGTTCTTGTACTGATATCTTCTCCTTGGTCAATCTTGCATAATATAATATGCATAATAGAAGTCTATTTAGCATAGAAATGCATGAACTTCTATACCAGCTATTTAGAATGACTTTTGTACTCAACAGCTTAGCTACGACATATGGTTGAGTGACACGTCATGAAAACAGCTCCCTATCGTCCTTAGTATAACACAGTCCTTCAAATGGTACAATTGCAGTGCATACAAATTATGAGTATTTTTTCAATCTTTTTTTATGTGAGAGGAAATAACCCCAATACCATCTCTGTAAACCGGTTTGTCTGTTTCGGCTGCTAGTTTGATTACATCCAGAAACTCCTGCGATCGCTTTCTCGATGCCGTCATATACTCTGGATTTTTTTCTGGCAACACCTAAATAAATAATAAATAAAAAGTGATTAATATAGACATAGTCATTCATAATAATAATACTGTACTACTAGTACTACTGTATTAATAATATAAATATACAATATATTATTATTATATTATAATGTCTCAAATTTAATAAATAATATTGAAATTGTGGCAGTTTCCTATTGAACTTTCTACCAATCAATTATGAATTATTTAATAATAATACACAACAACGCCTCATTTCAATTGGCTCTGCGGCCAGTGGTGGTCGAATGTGCATGGAGTTAGACCAAGACCGACCGGAAGGAGTTTTGGGTGCGATTCTACTTGGTGAAGTAGGCTAGGCCTTTTAATTAGGCCTAGGCCTGGACTAGGGCCTAGGCTTAGTATTAGTAGTGTGTTTGTAGGCCTACCTCTAGCATCTGTTCTCTAGTAGGGGTTATTGCTTGCATTAGTCCCCACGCAAGAAAACCACTTCCACCAACCGTAACTCCAACAGTCAATACTTTGTATAATTTCGACATCTTGTGAATTTTCCTCTTTTTTAGAAAGGTTTGTTTTATATTACGTAAGATAAACACGAAGTACACACAAAGCACTGAGAGATACGTTTAAAAAACTTGGTGAGCGCCCTCTAGACTTATATTTTTCCTCTCTCGCTCGCTCCCCCCCCCCCCCCCCCCCCCCCGGCCGGCTGTGCATGCAATTCCTCCTCCATCGTTAAAGATGTATTGTCCTCCAAAAACATGAAAAATGAAAATTAATAAGTTATTCACTTCTGTAAAAAAAAAGAAAACAAAAATGTTATTTCACTTATAAAAAGACAAAAGAAACGACTATAGAGCATTTTGTCTTGACGGAAATTACATAATTTTGTCAGGTAAATACATTTTTTTTCGATCCAGATTTTGGTCAAAGTGAATAACTATTATGTAACATTACAATGGCATATTCAAACTTAATATATATATATATAAATCATACTGTAAGTTATAGAAACAGTGCTCATAATCGGAACCATAACCTCACATAGCATAGCTCATTGGCAAAAGTTCCGTATTTTTTAGTTGTATGAAAAAAAATTCTCTGGCGGGATTCGAACCTGCAACCTCTCTCTTACAGGGCGAGTATCATACCACTAGACCACAGAGCCATATATGGTATTATCACAGATTTTCACCCACCAGATTCTGACTTGTTTAGCCTCCACTGATTGTGAGGGCGTTTGTTGAATGTTGTACCACGCCGAGAATGTTAAAGAGTCGCTATCCAATCGAGAAGTTGAACAATACCATGAAAGCCCCAGTGGTCTAATGGTAAGGACATCTGCATATCAAGCAGGCGGTCCGAGTTCGAGTCTCGGTTCTCACAGATTTCCTCATCTTTATCGCTTAATAAATTGGAAACGATAAAGATGAGGAAATCTGTGAGAATGAGCAAAAGTCGCCCAACCATTCAGGAGCCAGAGAAGAATTTATTTATTATAATTCTTTATTAAATGAAAATTTACAGTTTTTGTACAGGTAGGTAGATAGACTATTAGGCCTACTGTATTAAAATCAAAATCCGACTTTACTACAAAAGTAATTAAGCCTACATGATCGAAACGTATTTCAGAACTAATATATGTGGTGTACCGCAAATGCAAACCTTTAACCAATATAAAACAATACATAATTATTTTTCAACAAAAAAATAAGACATTCTAGATCAAACTCTTTGTCTCTCCTTTCGTCATTTTCACAGTATTTTCTAGATATTTTATTGATATGCTAATACCAAGAATCAATACAGTATACATTGTGATTTCACGATCATATTATAGGACTATTAATTACATTATTTTCTCTCTATAAATCTGATTTCTTGGGCCGCGGGTGGGTGTGTCCAACTAGGCGTTAGGATTTATAATTTTGGATTGAAGCCAGAGAATAATAATCACAGTAGATAGAGGGCGTGAACATATAAACCGCAATCTAAATTTAAACAGGGTTACCTGTAGTTTATTTGTGATTCTTAGTTTTAAGTATTACAATAACATTTATTACGAGCAGCTGTTTTTATTAGAATATATTTTCATTTATTTTATTTTTAGATAAATTTTGAAAATATAATAAGGGTTTAATCGCAATAAATAAATTTTACATTTATTCATCCCTACTATTTAATGGACTAATCGTATATGATTAAATTGCCCGGATTGTGTATCTATCATATCAGTGGAGTAGTATTTTCTGAGTTTTTTCGGATCTTGTGTAGATTTTAAAACCGTAATTTTAACCTATTTGAAATCACAATAATGGTAAGATTAATGATTATATGAATCTTTTATATTTCAGAATACAAACGTTGTAGTGTTTTCCGTTTACTTGCTTGACTTAACAGCTAATTAAGCTAATATCCAAATTTGACTTTTTGCTCCTGGACTGGTGGTAGCCTAGAGTAGTAGGCCTAGGCCTAGGCTAGTAGTAGTACAAGTAGTAGTTCTGTAGTACCGTATAGTCTCTTTACTCTAGCCTAGTCTCTCTAGTAGGCTAGGCCTCTTTCCTACACGGAGAGAGAGAGACAGCGGCTACATTCAGGAAGAACATTCATAGCTGGGGAAGAATGAGTTTGTTTCTAATCTATAATCTAAGACTAAGAGGCTTGATAAAGATGTTCATATTAATTAACTGTAAGAAAAATTGCAATAAATAAAGAATAGGCTAGGCCTAATAATATATTGATATTATTATATAGGCCTACCTCTAGTCTACTCTAGCTAGCTAGACTGCCCTCTATATGTATACAGTAGGTAGACTAGTTAGTAACTAACTTAAATTGAATAGCGAAAGCTGATTTATTTTGGTCGTTTTTATCATTATATTTGTTAATGAATGAATGTTTGTTATTTTATTGTTATTATTATGAATGTTTTTTTTGCAGGGAAATGAGGGGTCATTACCGATGGAGATGTGCTCCAATTGTAAGTTTATTGACTATATTAAACTGCTCAATTATTGCTTCCCGGCTATGGTTTTGAAATAAAAGCAAACGATCGTTTTTAGTCCACTGGCCAATAAAAGATAATGAATGTATGTTCAAATACATGGAACACCTTTTATTGTATTTAAAAGGTATAATCTATTGTAATTTTTACAAATAATACAACATTTTCTGTTAAAATCCCAATTATCTGGTTTTATAGTTAAATTATTAAATGTTGAAAACTCATTTAATGTATAGTAAATATTACTTTTAAAAGCTGTCTTGCTGGGACACACCATGTGAGAATTCCATAATCCAATATCAGATTATAGTATTTAAAATACCGTATTTAGATTTACATAATAACAAAAATTGATATTACTGTATTATAATACAGTGTATTCTTCCAAAACTGGAAACCCTTGGACTGCCAAAACATATGACCAATTTCCTGAAATTCTGGTATTGTATTGAAAATTAATTTAGGACCTTGTGAATCTCAACTGAAAGTGTAGTTTTGGCAGAGTTTCCACTACTAGACATAAGTCAACTACAGTACATGAGTTGAATTATAGTTACCATATTGTTTAAGGCGAAGGCAAACACACTCATAAACTTGCAGTACTGTACAGTAGGCTTGCGATACACCTTGTGATTCCTAAAACAAATAAAATATGTTTTAGAATTCTCTTTATTCTACAACCGTTCTCTTGAATTGTAATTTATGCGGGTTTTTATTCCAACAGTTGATGCCGATGAAATCAAGAGATTAGGAAAACGCTTTAAGAAGTTGGATCTTGATAACTCTGGTTCTCTTAGCATCGATGAGTTCATGTCTTTACCAGAGTTACAGCAAAATCCTCTAGTACAAAGGGTCATAGACATATTTGACGAAGATGGCAATGGAGAAGTTGATTTTAAAGGTGAGTTGTCATACATTTAATTTTATTTTTAAATTTAATTTGTGTTAATGAGGTGTATATTAATACATTTAAAAATGTATGATGACCAAAGTTGTAAAATTGTAATTAACTGTTAGTGTCCAATTACTGTACTTCACACATCATTGCCTCCCAAACAATGTACAATTTAAGCCATCAAAGTGTAGATATACCAGTTTACTGTGGTAATTTAAGATAATCTAATTGTATTCAAACTATTTATACAGTAAGAACCCTTTGAAAGTAGTTGTATTGTTTCTTTTCAAAACAACTACAATTTTGAAAGAAAATGTTGTAGATTTAATTAAGTTACTGATACAGTATTTAAAATGAAAAGCGTGACCTAAATAGAATAGTCAAGACCGCATCGCGTATAATTGGATCTACACAACTGCCTCTGGAGAACATATTTTCGGATCGTCTTCTGAAAAAGGCAGTGGCTATCAAAGATGATCATTTTCATCCGGCCTCTAGTATGTTCCAGTTGATGCGCAGCGGTCGGCGATTTCGTTCTATTAAGGCCAATAAGGCACGATTTACAAATAGTTTCTTTCCAGGATCTATTAGAGCCTTAAATATGATGTAGACTTTTTTTTTTTTTGTAATGTTTTTGTTTTTGAGTTCGTGTTGTGTCCGTTGGATATTGTGCTCCGCCAACAGAGCAAACAGAATTTCTATGTTTTTTCTAAAACAAATGATAATAAATGATACTTGACTTGACTTGACTTGACTTGACTTTCATTAAAAACAAAAATGATTTTGATCTTTAAATATTACTATTTTCTGTATTGTGTAAGCATTTTGGGAATTTTTATAGCCAGTAAAAATATTATGTCCTTAAGTCTTACTATCAACCATTTAAAAGATAAAAATGTACTGCAGTGTAAGATCAAAGAACTTATAACACAAGAATCTCCTGTTCGTCCGAAGCGCGTAACAATTTCGAAAGGCATTGTGGGATAGATTAGAGCTATGGGTGGCACCATTGTGAGCCATGGAGTAGGGCGCCCGCATCAAATTAGAAAGTCAAAATCATAGAGGGGATCTGCTAATACTCTACGGGGGTAGAGTAATTGACTTCCTAGTTTGGAGGGGGCGCTGCTCCATGCTGTGAAATGGCGTCGCCCAGTTTGACCTTTTAACCCTGTACTTCCGATACTGTGTTTTGAATGCAAATTGAAGAACAGGAGATTCTTGTGTTATAAGTTCTTTGGTAAGATTAACAAAAAAAAGCTAAATCAAAATGATAAAGTAAAACAGACATAGATAAAAAGACATAGATAAATTGTAGAGCTTTCGGGAAACACCACTAGCCATTCCTCAGTGCAAAATATGTTTAAATATTTTGTTTAATGTACGGTTATAGTATATTGCACATTATTCCTCAGATACTATGTATTTTTTTTGTAGTTTAATTAAGTATTGTAGTATGTGCCTGTTTATATCATCAACACTGATAGTAAATGGATGAGCCAACAATGTCCATTGACTGACAGCTTGATCTAACATAATGCATTGCATGCTATTTCATACTTAAATCATATTACAATTGATTCTGAATTTATTCTGCTAGTTAAGAGCAAAAATTTGATATTGTTGTACTGTACAGTATGTGCTGCTTCTAAGTTCTACTGTAGCTGCATTAGTGTCCGCCTCTTTTGTCTATTTCTGAACTCCATTATTCCTCAATTATAAATAGAAAATGAATTAATGTTATCAAATCAATATTTATTTTTGACTCAGTAATACTGTATGTAAAATAGAAATAAGGCAATATCCTTAAAAATTAAAATATTTTTTTATGATTTATAGGTTGATGTACAAGGTAAACAAATACCGGTAGATGATTAAATTGATTTACATTACATTTTGAAACTGCATTATCTGTGATGTTTACACATACAGGATAAATTATCTATAAGTAAAATACTGCACTGTAGAACCATAGAGATATTATAGTGAACTATAATATCTCTATGGTAGAACCCAGACATGTGGGCGGTAGACAGAAGTCTCGCCCAACCATTAGGTCAAAGGTCATAACTGCAGTTATATATATATTTTTTTCAGAATTCATACAAGGTGTATCCCAATTCAGTGTAAAAGGCGACAAAGAATCAAAATTGAAATGTAAGTAGAAATGGAGGGTGAAAAGGAAAAAAAAAAGGGATAGACAGAAATAGGGAAGAGTGAATACAATTAAAAGGGCGTGTAGATGAAAATAAGAGGGCCTGTGGATGAAAATAAAAGAGTGTGTGGATATAAAATAAAAGGGCGTGTCTATGAAAATAAAAGGTGTGTGGATAAAAATAAAGGATGTGTGGATGAAAATAAAAGGTGTTGATGAAAATAAGAGGGTGTGTGGATGAAAATAAGAGGGTGTGTGGATGAAAATAAGAGGGCGTATGGATAAAAATAAAAGGGCGCATGGATGAAAATAAGAGGGCATGTGAATGAAAATAAGAGGGCGTGTGGATGAAAATAAGAGGACGGTATAGGAAAATGAGGGGAAGGAAAGTAAAAGAGTCTAGACGAAACTGGATACAAGGATTAAGGGAAAATGTGGATAGGGTGGAGAATGTTGGTGACATTTTTTGCCAACAACTTATTTTAAAAATGTCTACCATTCTTGCAGTGCTTACAGTAGTGTTGCTCTACCTTGAGCTATTGCATGCATTTCATTCACTGAATACATTAATATATTGATTGCTTTAATTATGACACATATTCTAGGCCTCTGGGATCACTAAAATCTAATGGAATATTTTGAATTGAACGGTACGCTTGACTAAATAAAAACGAATGAGATATTTAAATATGTTCGCATTGTTAAAGAAGAACAAATAGAAAAAAATTATTTTGAACTTCCTCGTTGAAAATTCATAATTTTCCCAGAACATAAAAATATACTCAAATTAAATGGTTTTGCAGTTTTATTGAAGGTTATTCAATATATATAATAATATAATATAATTTATATAATATATAATATTCAATATATATAATATATATAACTCTTCAGAACAAAAATAATTGTTTCACTTATAATGAAACAAAAGGTTAAATTTAACCTAGCCAAAAACCCCAAGTAAAGTGTGACATTAAAAGCAATTTTTTAGGGCAATGAATCAGTTAAAACTGTTATAGATTAAATAAATCAAGGAGGTATAAATAATAATCGCCCTGCATACATTGCGGTAATTACAACTGCAAACACTGAATTAAAGTGTTGTTAGCAGAGAAATAGTTTGTGCAGTAAAGTAAGTTGAAGGAAGGAAGACTATTTATCATACTTGTAGTAGTGGTGGTAGGACTGCTCACAGCCTTCTCTTTTGTGAATACTGCCATTAAAACATTTTATACATGTATGTACAGTATGTATGCTGTATTCAATTTACTTTTTTTACATTGAAATGCCAAGCTAATAGATTGCAATACTGATAATGCAACTTATCTTTATCAAAACCATTTTTGTTCTGTCAAGAACAACAAAGCAATCCATTTATAGATGTAATAAAAAGGATTTTGTGTCAGTATCTGTGTGGCATGGTGTGATTTAGGAGTAAGCTGGCATATAAATCTACGATTCTGTCTCTGTGTATGCTTTTCCTGTTCTAGTCCTGCATGATTTAAGTCGACATTATAATAAATCTAATAAAAAAAATGTTGTTGGTTTACTGTAGATAGGACAGAGTCAGCATAGAAATGATCTATTTTGGCTACAAAAATGGTGTATATGAACCCTCGAAGCAGAATTTAGATCGAATGCTGCAGTTTGATTGTCTCTTCTGTTTATGTAGTTGCTTTTAGAATTTATGATATGGATAAAGACGGGTACATTTCAAATGGGGAGCTCTTCGCTGTTCTTAAGATGATGGTGGGAAACAACTTGAAAGAAACCCAGCTTCAACAGATCGTAGATAAAACAATAATCAACGCTGATAAGGACAATGATGGAAAGATTTCATACGAAGAATTTTGCGGAGTAAGTCACAAAGAAAACAATATTTAGTTATTTCTTTTAATTTGTCTCTATATTCAATTTGACCTTTCTGTATGACCCTTTTCTACATACAAGGTACAGTACATTATTATATTGGTAATGTTTATGAGGTCACATACATTTATAGTGAGGTCGCATATATTTATGAGGTCAAATATATTTAAAATGAGGTCGCATACATTTATGAGGTCAAATACATTTATAATGAGGTCACATGCATTTGTAATAAGGTCAAATACATTTTTAATGAGGTCCCACATAATAGGGTTGTATACATTTAAATATTGAGGTCACATGCATTTATAATGAGGTCACATGCATTTTTAATGAGGTCACATACATTTATAATCTAATATTTTAATTTTTTTATCTCAGATTGTTGGTACTATGGACATACACAAGAAAATGGTAGTGGACGTATGACAAGTTTAAAGTGAACCAACCAGCAAGCTTGTATTAGTCAACAAACCAGAATCGGTCGTCAATGGCAACATTCGCACTGCTGACAACATTCTCACTGCACGTTGACACTATTTTGTAACTAAGTGTTTCTTGTGTCGCCATGACTACGACATAAAGCTAGTATGTGTGATTTGAATGTTTTAATTTACATCACTGTTGCTATTAGTGACATACAACTGTACTGCTTTTTTTATATTTCTGTTGTGTTGCAAACTTTTTTGATTAAAGTAGTTGTTGTATTTTCTATATAACATACAACATAGTTATTTAAAATTAAGATACAGTATCAGGAAATGTTTTCTTTATATCGTGATTCAATAATAGTATAAAACAATTACTTCTAAATAGTGTAGCTTCCGTACAAGTGTACGAACTTCAGTATATAATACGAAAAATTCAAAGTTTAATACTGTACTTATTCAATATTAAACTCAAACTATATAGATTGTGTACAATGCATTACTTAGCAAATTAGGATTTATAGTTTCATGTTTAAAATAAACTATATTAAACATTGAGTGTATTGTACCTTTTCTCTACCTCTATTGGCCCCTAAATTTTTTTTTTTTTGGTTGTTCTTTGACAAACAAAAATGAATTTAAAATTTCTAATATTCTGACATTTTATATACCAGCCCGTTCAACAAGTCTGGGCTAGTCCTTTTTGCCTAGTGGGCTATTGCCCTTTTTACCACTCATTTTACAAAACTTGTTGTTTTGGGCCATTCAAATGGGATGTAGCTAGTAAATCTTTCCCATGGTGTCCACTCAGTTTTTTTTATATTTTTCCTTACTTATTTTGTATCTGTACTGACATCAGCCAGTAGTATAACCACAGCATTGTTTTTCAGTACTTTGCCTTTGGATTTATATTAATATATATATAACAACAAATAGAAAGTTTGTATATGGAAAAATGCAATATTCATGAACTGAAAGTGGTTAAAAAAGGAATGAAAAATTCTAAAAGATATGGAACATAAAAATTACCCTGCTTGTGAAGAAAGAAAGAAACACAAAACTAAGAAAACTTATAGAAAGTTAATTTTTTAATTGAAATTGTATTAAATAGAAATGACAATAGAAAAACAATAATACTGTTTATTAGACTTTTCACAAAGATGAACTGTCACTAAATAAAATCTAAAATTGATTGCTCACAGAAAAAATAAAAACATTTGATTTTCAAACATTTTGTCAACATTCTGAATTGGCTTATTCAAAATTTCTACAACTTGTGTGTTTCTGTTTAATTATAAACAAACTGCATTGTCGCTTCTTAAGTAACTGCAATGGAGGTTTAGCTTGGTGTTTAACATTCTTGCCTTTCAATCCCAAGGTCCAGGGTTCAATCCCGATCTATTGCCAGAGTTGTAACTCATGAACAATTCCACTCCCTAATTCTCAAATGAGACTTGGTATAGTTGTTCATCCATCCTGTAATTGGTCAGAGGACATGCTGTGGATGCGATGACTATGTGGTCTTTGTCAAATAGCCAGTTAAACAGCCGATAACAACCAGTTAAATGGTGTTGTTTGAACAGAAACACGGCAAAACAACAATTTGTTTTATTGTAACTTCTATCTATAATTATACTACATAATCATCTATAATCAATATGAATCAATATCTGTATAATAATCAATTTTGTATTCATTTTTTCACTAAAGAAGTGACAGTACATCTTTGAATAAATTTGGTGTGTGAGAAATAAAGATTACTAACTCTAGATAAGGAATCTTTCTTGGTTGTATATTTAACTTAATATTTCGATCATGTATCTGTGAAAAAATATATTATAAATGGTATAAATGTTGTAAAAAGTGTTTATTTTATTTGTTTATGTTCAACAATGATAAATAATGAGTCAATTATCCTTTCTATATTTTAGTTTTTGAGAAGTATTATTATAATAATTATTTTAATATACAATTTAACTGATAAAAATTTACCGCCACTCAGCGATATTAATGATAAAATAATATTCAGTTCAGTTTAATGTTAATTTATTCAGATATTACTATTATATTGATTTAAAGATGTATTGTTCCAAAAAAAAAACATGAAAAATAGAGATTAATAATACATTTTATAGAGATAAAAAAATGTAATTTCTACTACTTACATGACTGTAATAATTTACTTTACCACAACATACAGTTTATTTTTAAAATCTAAATTCATTTTTAATCAATATAGATTTGTATTCCTATGACGCATGCGTAAAGCACAGAAAATCTCGCTATTTTCTTCTCCTCAAACATGAAAGGTCGCTGGTTCAAATCCAGACAATTTATGTTTTTATTTTTAAATATTATATATACTTTGTTGTTTATTTATTTGTATGAATATATAGGCTGCATTAGCATGGGTTGTTTGATACCAATAAAGTGAACAACTATAAAAATGTCAAATTATGATTTTAAAATGTAGTATATTGAGGTAACATGCGCAGATCTATGTGCGTCTGCGCATGTTAATTTATGATAAAGTAACGAGTTATGTTGAAAATAAAATTTGGCCATTAAAAAAAAAAATCCCTGTATTATAATAGTATAGGGATTTTTTTTCGAAAAATGACCAAATATCGACATTATAAAATATGTATAATATAATATTGAGGTAACATGCGCAGAACACATTATGTCCATCTGCGCATGCCAATTTATGATCGAAATTGGGATTTTTTTTTTTTTAAATGGCCAAAATATCAAGTTTTTAAAATTCAATTTTTATGCGATAATATTGCTGTATATGATCATACAACATCTTATAGTGCCATAGAAAGCATTTATGTCGAAAATTGCCCATTT
The DNA here is from genome assembly GCF_964355755.1 of Antedon mediterranea. NCBI lineage: Eukaryota > Metazoa > Echinodermata > Crinoidea > Comatulida > Antedonidae > Antedon > Antedon mediterranea. The sequence goes on along the minus strand of NC_092679.1, from coordinate 6,251,433 downwards.
TTTGGAAAAAATCCCTGTCCTATAGTTAGTGATTTTTTTTCGAAAAATGGCCAAAATAGCACTTTTTTAAAATTTAATTTTTATGCGACAATATTGCTGTATATGATCATACAACATGTTATAGTGCCATAGAAACCATTTATGTCGAAAAATAAAAGGATCGAAAATTGGCAATTTTTTGAAAAAATCCCTGTACTATAGTAAGGGAATTTGTTCGAAAAATGTCCAAAATATCAATTTTAAAAGTTCAATATGTATGCGATAATATTGCTGTATATGATCATACAACATCTTATTGTGCCACATTTATGGTCAAAATATCAAGTTTTAAAAATTCCAATGCGATAATATTGCTATTATAGTGTCATAAAAAGCATTTATGTCGAAAATTAAAAGGGTCGAAAATTGCCCATTTTTTGAAAAAATCCCTCTACTATAGTAAGTAATTTTTTTTCGAAAAATTGCCAAAATATCACGTTTTTAAAATTCAATTTTTATGCGATAATATTGCTGTATATGATCATACAACATCTTATAGTGCCATAGAAACCATTTATGTCGAAAAATAAAAGGATCGAAAATTGGCAATTTTTTAATAAATCTCTGTATATAGTAAGGAATTTTTTTTCGAAAAATGGCCAAAATAGCATGTTTTTAAAATTCAATTTTTATTCGATAATATCGCTGTATATGATCATACAACATCTTATAGTGCCATAGAAAGCATTTATGTCGAAAAATAAAAGGGTCGAAAATTGCCCATTTTTTTGGAAAAAATCCCTGTACTATAGTAAGGGATTTTTTTCCAAAAATGGCCAAAATATAAAGTTATTAAAATTCAATTTTTATGCGATAATATTGCTGTATATGATCATACAACATCTTATAGTGGCATAGAAAGCATTTATGTCGAAAATTAAAGGGTCGAAAATTGCCCATTTTTTGAAAAAATCCCTGTACTATAGTAAGGGATTTTTTTTTAAAAATGGCCAAAATATAAAGTTATTAAAATTCAATTTTTATTCGATAATATTGCTGTATATGATCATACAACATCTTATAGTGCCATAGAAACCATTTATGTCGAAAAATAAAAGGATCGAAAATTGCCAGGCAATCTTTTGAAAAAATCCCTGTACTATAGTAAGGGATTTTTTTCGAAAAATGGCCAAAACATCACGTTTTTAAAATTCAATTTTTATGCGATAATATTGCTGTATATGATCATACAACATCTTATAGTGCCATAGAAAGCATTTATGTCGAAAAATAAAAGGATCGAAAATTGGAAATTTTTTGAAAAAATCCCTGTAAGGGAATTTGTTCGAAAAATGGCCAAAATATCAATTTTAAAAATTCAATTTTTATGCGATAATATTGCTGTATATGATCATACAACATCTTATTGTGCCATAGAAAGCATTTATGTCGAAAAATAAAAGAGTCGAAAATCGGTAATTTTTGGAAAAAATCCCTGTACTATATATAGTAAGGGATTTTTTCGAAAAATGGTCAAAATATCAAGTTTTTAAAATTCAATTTTTATGCGATAATATTGCTGTATATGATCATACAACATCTTATTGTGCCATAGAAACCATTTATGTCGAAAAATAAAAGGGTCGAAAATTGGCAATTTTTGGAAAAAACTGTATATGATCATACAACATCTTATACAGGCCAAATATCGACATTTTAAAATATGTATATATATTGAGGTAACATGCCCAGAACACATTACGTGCGTCTGCGCATCAGGGCCGTAGCCAGCATGAGGTAGCCTCGTCTGAAATTTTCAATTTTCACCTCTCGCTACAGCCTAGAACATGCCAATTTATGAATAGTAACCAGATTTGTATTAAAATTCATTGCTTTCCATGATCTACATTAACCAAGCATTTTGATAGAATTTTTACTTTATTTTATCACTTCTTGATATAGTGTACAAATGCCTTCCCCTCAAATCAAACATCTATCATACAGTATATACTTTAGTTAGTGCTTTCATATACATTATTTGTAAATGTGTACATATTATATGGTATCACAAAGACATAATAGTAAACAATTCAGTGTAATATATACTTTGTTGGATAACCAATTCATTACATGAACCATTACTTATGGATTTTTATCAGATTTACTACAAATATGATAATTTCGTATTCAGATTGTGTTTGTTTAAGTTTCTATAAAAGGAGAATTAACACTGTATGATAACAATCATAATGAAAAACTTCTAGTCTAGAGTAAAAAAAAACTGTTAAATTGTTAAAATTATAATAAAAACCAGAGTGACTTGTCAAGCTAGTCCAGAGTGACTTGTTGGGCTTGTAAAATTTCATAATCATTGAAAGTCCTCATCTGACCAATAATGATCTTCTTCCTCTTCTGAGTCAATATCTGAAACTTCTACGACATCAAAGATGTTCTCTGTATGGCCATTCAATAATGATTGAAATGATTTGCTGTCTTGTTTTTTGGGTTCCTTCTGAAACGAAAAAGACAAATTGCATATAAAATAATGAAATAAACAAACATAGAGTAAAACATTCTCAATGTGATCTTAAACAATAAGTTAATAGTTACCAGGGAAGATTAACAACAATTCCAATTGAAACAAATAGACATAAATTTTCATTCTTGCCTAGCGCTTTTAGACTACACAACAAGTTCCAACGATAAGTCACTTGGTCTTTTTTTTAAATTGCTTGATCAGTTAAGTTCCATGTTGATCATGAATGTAAATATTATGTGTGTATTGTTTTGTTTTTGTTTTTCTGCCAAATTATCATTGTACTATATGTATGAATGATTTAATAAATTGAATCTAAACACAGACCAACAATTTTTGTGCAAAGTGATACAGTTATAGTTTTATTTTTTTTATGAAACTGATGGGAAAATATATGTTTTAACACTTGAAACGGCCTTAGGTTTTTGTAGTGTCAAAATAATGATTCAAGTTCTTACCGCAACTTTTGTTGGTCGCATACCACGTCTTCCTTTTCCTTTCAAACGATAAATATACGGATCTATCTTTTGCCTAAAAAACAAACCAATGTTTACTACTCATTAAGAATGAAGTAAATATACTGTACAGAACAACACTAAGATAAGTGTAGGGGTGTCCCTTGAATAGTGGTTGGCTGTAGCATTAAAACCTATATTGACCCGAGTTTGTTTCACAGGAATGTGTCCCCTTAATAGAAGTGTTCGAGAGGAGGGATACCACTGTACTAATAATTTAGTAGAAACAAATAATATTTGTAATACTATAATGCAACTATATACAACAAAAAAGACCTAATGGCTTTAAAAAGGCTAGAATTGTTATGATAGTATTAACACAAGTAATATACAGATACTCCCAATACCGGACTCTCTGAAAACCAGAAACTCTCCCAATACCAGACTTTTTTTGAGGACCAAAAGGTCCCAAATTTATATTTACCATTAAAAACACATTCCGAATACCAGACTTTCCGGAAAACCAGACTTATTTGGCCGGCCCAAAGGTGTCCGGTATTGGGAGAGTTGACTGTAGTAAAAATACTAAAACTTACCTATCAACAGAATGGAATAATCCAGGACTGAGTAGCATCGACTGTGGTGTTTTTTGAGAAGATTTTGGAATCCTGGTCATCATTGGACGAACAGCGGGCGTCTGGATGTTTTCAGAGTTTTCAACTTCATCCTCATCTGTTATCACGTCATTCGGGATCTAGAAACAATTATTCCAATGACTAAGAAATGACTATTTTCAACAAAAAATTCTTTATAAATATTCGAAAAACGCCGAATGCTTTGCAATTTTTTAGTAGTTTATATCAGCTGCTGCTTTTACGGATTTTTTTCTTTAGCTTTTCCAACTTTTGTAAGTCCATGATTGACCACGGATGTGTTTAAAGTTATGTCGTGAATAATGTGTTGCCGAGCTTCCACTAGCATAATAAAAGTAAAATAAAAGTTTTGCAAACATGTTTCGTTGTTATGCAGAAAAACATCATCAGTGCTATGAAATTCTTTATAATGAAATGAAAAATACATGGATATGGAACGTTTGTGTCGATTGTTACAAATAAAAAAAATTCTGGTGTTACCTTTGGCTTCTTCGATGATGGATTACCCAACATATGAAACAGATCATCTTCATAACCTTCATCGTGCTGCTCTAAAATATGTCGAAGTTGTCTCTTCCGTTTCATGGTACCAACTGTAGCTGTCAATTTTACAGGCTCTTAAAAAAAAATAATAATACAGCTAATATGTCTTTTACATACAGTAGTGTGATGTGTTAGATGGTATACAATTGTAATGAAATACCTCAGAAAGGACGTACAAAATAGCATATATCGTAAATCTTCTAATAGTAACACCCCCCCCCCCCCCCACCCACCTTCTAATAGTAACCCACCTTATACGGTAGGTCAATCTATAATAATAAGCCACTACTCTAATAGTAACCCATGGTGGTCAATATTAGAGTAAAAAAAACTATTGACCAAAAGACTATAAAAAAACGATTCAAAGTACAGTAGTATGATATCTGCCTTACCATTGTTATTTTTATTTGCGGTGGTTTGTCTAGTAACCTTTCGACGTTCTGTACATGCTTGGTATTTAGTCTGGCACTCAGCTGCAGTCTTTGTTGATACTATTTCGGCAATCTTATCCCAAAATCTCAAAGAGCTAGGATCTACGGTTGTGACTGCTCTACAAATATATAAGCCATAAAATACAGTTGGAAAACTAGAAGCCTTGCAAACAGTTTCAAATAAAAATAAATTACAACAACAAAATAGTAAACTAAACTATAAAAAACATAACTTACTTATGAAGCTCTTTTATTTCTTTGGCTTGCCATACTTCATTGCATTCTTCAATCGACAATTGCTTATCATTTTTTGGTTTACAGGTAGCATTTGCAACAGCATTGCTTCCATTCTTTGGTAACTTAAAAGAGACTACAGTGTGCTCCTTAGTTTGTGTGCTCTTTTTTTGGCCAAGGTCACTTCCAAAAGTGCTCTTCATTTGGCCAAGGTCACTTCTAAGAGTGCTCTTCATTTGGCCAAGGTCACTTCCAAGAGTGCTCTTCGTTTGACCAAGGGCGCTTCCAAAAGAGACTACGACGTCTTTCGTACTTTTTGTTTTCTTTATTTGGTCACGGTCACTTTCTTCATCGTCTGCATCTTGGTCACTAATCATCAGGCTGTTTTTTGAATGGTCAATATACGTTGGACCTTTCACAGAATCCTGTTTCTTGTTGACTTTACCATTTACGCGACTCGACCTCCGTAATCTCCTTTCTAAGCTGGTGGGAGTCATCATTTTATTGTTCTTCTGGATACTCGTTGGTTTTCTCTCCAGAATGGCTTGCCTTACAGGCTCAATCTTAGATTCATTTGTCTTTTCATCCTCAGTTTCCGAACTTATAATTATCAATTTGCTTGAGCTACGGTTTAGTTGATGTGACTGAAGTTTAGAAATGGCATCACTCTCTGTACTAGTATCTTTGGACAGAATTTCTTTGCTAGAATTCTCTTCAACTTGTACTACATTTATTTCTTTTGAGTTTTTACTTCTAGATTTGCTGTCCAATACATTATTTTCCTCTACCCCACTTATTTCCTTTGCATCACTATCTGTGTCAGGAAATTCTTTCTTTACTTTTTTGGTTTTTATTGCTTTGCTCGGCATCCTTTTGCGCATTCTGATATCTCTCTAAATAAAAACCATTTTGTTGCAAATTAGAATTGTTTTAAAAACAAAGTGACTTAACTGCCCTTATAAAAAGCTGACAATGTCTCAGTGTTTGGCTTTGGTCAACTCTATTATCTTTGGAGGGTGTTTTTCATTATAGATATAGTACCATTTTATTTCATTCAGATATGGTTTCAAGACTAAAAAATGCTTTTACTATAGTGTACCAACGGTTTTATGAATTCCTGATGAAGTAGGTGCATTAGTGTTTGGCTTTGGCCAATTCTATTAACTTTAGAGGGTGTTTCTCTTTATTGAGGACTAGATTTGTTGGAAATTTTATTTCATTCAGGTAAGTTTTCAAGACTAAATAATGCTCCTACCTGACTGTGTTGAATCGTTTCATGAATTCCTAATGAAGTTGGTGAATCTGTACTGCCAAGAAGGTTGGACGTTCCTGGTATGATTTCAACCAGATCGACAGAGAGGTTACGTAACCTTTGACCTGCCCAGTATGCAAGTGGTGGCTTGATAAGACGACCTCTGCTTGAGCATGAAAGTTCGTTGGATGTTAATGGAGATGGTTTTGCTTTAAGAAAAAATATTCTGTATTTTAGGCAATGGGTTAAATCAGCCAGCCAATCTACCTTTAATCACCAGCAGGTAAAGATCTGTCTACACTATCAAACTTTATGTGATGTGCCCATATATGGACACAATGATGTCCTATCACTACCATATTTGGGCACATCCCACTTTTTTTGTCAAACTAGTTAGTGATAGTGTAGACAGAGCTTTAAACAGGATATATATGTATATTATATTTGGTAACCACACACCAGCAACACACAACTTTACTCTTATACAATAGTTTATCTATGAATAAAAACTCACATGATGATGATGTTTTTCTTCTTCCATTGTTTACAGGTGTCACATCCATTGAAGATGGTGTTTTTAAATTCGCAGATGCTTTTGAATTTGCAGGTGTTTTTGACTTTACAAGTGTTTTTGACTTTGCAAGTGGTTTTGTAGACACAGGTGTTTCTGAATTTGCAGGTTTTTTAGATTTTTTCCCATGATGTTTAGGTACTACTGGTGTGGTTTCATCTGCCAAACTATCACTGAAATTATAAAATTAGTGATAGAACCAACAAAATGATATCGGATATATTTTTATTTACAGTACAGTAGTACTTTTGTGAGTCAGAGACCTCAGGTGCATTTGCACTCAAAATATATTTACATGTATTGCGTAACATATGTTAATTATTATACGGTAATGTATCTAAAACTGCATTGTATAAGTTATTGGAATGGTCATACTCATGCATGTGTTTAGATATCTATCCACTATAACATTGAAAAACATATTTCTAATGCATCTTTATTTAATAAATTGAAAATACAATGATTATGATTTTACACATAAGAATTAAAAGTTCAATGATTATATAAGAATTGAAAATGCAATACATAAATTATGATTACATAAAAATATAGTATGAATTTTAAAAGCAAGATTGAAACATTATATAAGTACGAGATTGGAACATTATATAAGTACAAGATTGAAACATTACAGGTATCTAAGTACAAGATTGAAACATTATATAAGTACAAGATTGAAACATAAGTACAATATTGAAACATAAGTACAAGATTGAAACATATAAGTACTAGATTGAAACATACAAGTACGAGATTGAAACATACAAGTACAAGATTGAAACATACAAGTACTAGATTGAAACATACAAGTACAAGATTGAAACATACAAGTACAAGATTGAAACATACAAGTACAAGATTGAAACATACAAGTACAAGATTGAAACATACAAGTACAAGATTGAAACATACAAGTACAAGATTGAAACATATAAGTACAAGATTGAAACATACAAGTATGAGATTGAAACATACAAGTACGAGATTGAAACATACAAGTACCAGATTGAAACATACAAGTACAAGATTGAAACATACAAGTACAAGATTGAAAAATACAAGTATGAGATTGAAACATACAAGTATGAGATTGAAACATACAAGTACAAGATTGAAATATGGAAGTACCTTTTAGATTCTTGTTCAGCTTGGATCAACTCTTTCCAATTCTTTGGAAACCCATTTTGGAATTTCTTTACCAATGATTTAGAAAACCCTAGGAAAGATAAGAAAATGATAACAACAAAACAATTATATGAATGAAATGCAAAAGGGATGATAATGTCTTCATTATAGGTTCTCCACGGAAAAGAATCAATGTCAACAAATCATCATGGCACAGCGAAAACAGGTTAACTAGGTAATAGTGGGCTTTTGTTTTCAGACAGTAACTTAACATATGACAATTACCTATTACAATTTGCCACAATGTTTAAACATACATTATATTATTATTACTATTAGTGTCAAAGAGAAGAGAAGAACACAGATTGTATGTCAGCTTACCATACTCTTCAGTCATTAAAGCATCTATCCTTCCAATCAGTTTATAAATAGATCCCGATCCTGTTTCCAGTTGTTTTGCTGTGACCCTCTTGACAATAGCAGAACTATGCCAGAATTCACCTTTAGGATCTCCACTATAAACACAGAGAGAAAATAACTAATTATAGCATCTCAGATACCTGTAAATGCTGTCTGTTAATCCTTAGTTGTGTTTGTATTTAGAACTTACGTTCGATGACCCTCTACATAAAGGCCTTTGTGCTGTACAGTCCGCAGGCTCCAATTTCTTAACTCAATTGGTGGTTTAGTGCTGACCTAAAATATAAAAATTTTTTAAATATTATCAACCTATTCAATTAGTTAGACTCAAACATAGCTCCTGATTCAGTTTCATATAGTGACCAGCTTGACAATAAATTTACTACTGTATGGGCACATCCAGGCTAGTAATTCCAGAGATATAAAATAAATTATTATAAATTGACTTAAATTAACCATGTCAGGTCAAGTTCAATATTGAATATCAAAACGTGGCAGGCTAAAGGCGATTGACCTTTGACAAGATCGCCTAAATTTTTTAGTATTCTAACCTTACAATACTTGCGCTTCATAATCTCTTTGCTTTTCTTCCTTATTTTTATTTTAAAAATTGTTTACTAACAATTTTTATTATTCTATTTATGTTTCACTTTATGTACACGTCAACAAAGTAATTTAGAAAACTATTACCATCTTACAATGTACATTTTTACCCTACCGTTTTGATCATACGATTAATCAGGAAACCACCTCACGACCTTAATGTGCACTATGCACTGCACCGATTACAGTATGAATGCCATGTAATCTACATAGGGAGGGGAGGTGTAAATAATAATAAAAGTACCTTCTGTAAAACTTGAGCTTTAGTGCCACAGACTGTTTGACACACTGCATCAGTTGCACTATTAACTGTCCTATTATTTATAGTTTTCCTCGTTTCAACAACCACTGATTAGAAAAAAAAAACAACTTGAAGTCAATTCAATCTCAACTAAAGCTCTGTCTACACTATCACACTGTTTTAACAAAAAAATATGATGTGCTTAAATATGGTAAGTGATATGACATCATCATGTTCATATTATTTATATTTTTTGTCACATAAAGTTTGATAGTGTAGACAGAGCTTTACAATTGATTTAACTTTTTATACATACAAATATTTCTTTTGATAAAGTAGTTATCTATTATTAATTAAGGGCTGGTAAACATATTTAGAAGAAGTAGAGATGGATTTTAGTGTAATTACCTTCAGTTGACCGTTTCTTACGTATTGTGTGCTGTGGGGATTTCACTTCATCCGGTATTCCCTTAGTGTTATCTTCACATGTTGTATACCCGTTCATCTCAAACAAATTTTTAACGAGGCCTTCAAAGCCGTCACTGCCATGAATGCTGTCCGATTCACCTTGGCTAGACACGGGTGTAATTACGCCACTTTGCTTAGTTACATTCAAGTTATCTTTTGTTGTTGAAGGGTTTCTTTTTGTTTTGTGATTTACTAAAAATTTACGCAGTTTACATTTCTCACTTAATTCCACACTCTTTGGCTTTACTTGCTCTATCAAGTCAGGTGACAAAGCTTCTGCCATCAAATATCGTTCTTCATTCCAAGACATACTTAGTAAAACATTTTTACAGTGTGCATCTCTTCCACCAGATTGTGACACCACAAAGCTTGTACCATCGTTGCTTTCACAAGACTTTCTCCTTTTCACTTCTTGCTCTCCATGATGTGTCTCCGTTCTGTTAAAAAATCTCCTTGAATTATTTTCCATTCGCTCTGCAACCACTTCTGACGTTGTCTTATTCAGTTTTACGTTTTCTATTATTTTTTTTGTTCTGTGATTTGAGATCATAGAACCTGTCGTTCTGTTCATTCCGTCACTTTGCAACACTGTGCTACATGGAGATCTAAATTCCTTAACCTCATCCATGCTGTCTTTTGGTGATAACATTGACTTTCTTTTCCATGCTGAAGGCGTAAGCTTATTCAACAGCACTGTTGGTCGATTGAATTCCAACAGTGACTGACTTGGTCGATAAACAATCCTTGGTGAGGATAAAGCATTCATTGATTTGTTTGCGAACAAACCTGATTGTTCAAGAATCTGAAATTTTAAAATGATCAATAATCAATAATGATAAAACTGATTTTTGCTTTATAATATAAATAACAATTAACTGTGACAAGTTACAGTAATCTACACTGGCAATTACAAATTGGTAGGTAGCAACAATTCTGCGACTGAAACCATTTGCCATCTAGAGTAATAGTTATTCTTATATAGATAGGCCTAGCTCTAGAAATTTATGAATGGGCTAATAAAAATGATTGTAATAAATTACTAATTACTAATTTACCTTTGCTGACGGGCTTTGTCTATAAATTTCTTCAAATTCATCAATCATGTTGTTGTATACTTGTGGTTTCCTTTTTATTAATTAAAACAAATCTGTAATTAAAATAATTATTAATATAGTTACATAATAGGCCTACTATTATTACAGTACTAACTAGGTTAGGCCTAAATTCAATTTTTTTTCATACACATTTATTCAGTTATTTGACAATATTAACTGGGGTCTACTGTATACTAGAAGCAATAGTTTAATAAACACATATTTACAATACAATAGCATGTAATTGTAGGCCTAGTGTAGTAGGCTACTTCACTTGCTTGATTCATTTTATATCATAAAACCCTAAACAGACAGGCAGGGGCCAGGCTGTTAGTGTGGTGTCTGATCATTTCGGCCGCCAGTCATTTCGGCCGCCGGTTATGGAATTGCCAAATTCATGAAACGCCAAAAAGGACAAAATATGTATTGTTAATTTCGGCCGCCAGAATTGTAATTATTCTTGAATATGTATGACACGCAATGTGTGTTAAAATGTTAATATTTTACTAAATACTGTATTATTAAGCCGAATCGGCGGTCTTCAATTCCAGAAACAGCAGCGATATTATAGCGTGCACATTGCCATCACTAACTACAGTGAATATTAATGATATTTTTTTAATAAGAAGGAGGTGATGCTGAAGTTTTTTTTATGTGCCAGTCAAAAACACTTGACTTGATTCATATAGTAAAAGAAACACATTTTTACAAAGCACACGCATCTTCGGGACTTAAAAATAAATAAAAAAATAAACATTAAATTAATATTCATTTTGACCAAAATATTCAGACGGTAAAATACTGTAACTAATATAACTTTAAATCTATGCCTACGGCAAAAACAAAATGTATTTAGCCCATTGCACAATTACTGATCTCTAGTTTAAATGACCATAGTTCTCTGTGGCGTTCCATAGACTTAATAAAGTTATTTTTTTTCACTGTAATACTGTACAGTTAATGATTTATTTCTGGCTATTTCAATTTGGCGCGCCATACCTGGCGGCCGAAATGATCATGCCATATTTTGTCCTTTTTGGAGTTTCATGAATTTGGGCGTTCCATAACCGGCGGCCGAAATGATTGGCGGCCGAAATGCACTGTGACCGTTAGTGTTACCGGGCATATGCCATACATAATATAGGCCTAGGCCATGACCAGTCTAAGGCTATAAACAGCTAGAGAAGTGCCTCTCTATCTAGGCCTATGTGTGTATCTACCATCCACCACACAGACAGTGAGCCCGGCCCCTGCTGCAGTGTCAGAGTGTCAGCTTGGCCTTCTATTATATTGGTATTCCTACTCTGGAGGCCTAGGCCTAGCCTAAATAATATGTTTTTATACGTAGTGCCACAAAAGTTAGATCCCAAAACCTACCAAAAGTATTGCCGAATTTAATTACTATGTTCTTAATCACTATTTGTAACTGTCTTGTAACTTATTCGTACATTTTTTCACTTTGTTTGTACACTTTTTAAGCATCGGTTTTCAGTCGATGTAATTATAATAAATTGTACTTAAATAATGTAATGCTTCTTATTGGTTGATCATGTTTCATGAAAGGAAAATCATCCAATCAAATACGATGTAAGTTGACCGTCTAGTCTCGACCCTCTATCTACACGTACCGTACCACCTCAAATTAAAAAAACTACAGGGGGCGCACTATCCATAAACAAAATTACAGTATATTAATTATTATTATTGCTGCAGTTTGGAGGGTTGGGGGGTGGGAAAAGGGTTTAGGGGTCCGGTTCGTGTAACGTGTGTGTCGGGTGTGGGGGGGGGGGGGGGGTTCGAGGGAGGGGATGCGCTACTTTACACCTACTACTGTACTAGAATACAGCAGAATATAAATATTAAAACTGGTCAATCGGGCTTATTCCTGTACTTTTTTGTGACTGTTTTGGCGTTTCATATTAATGTAAACATCAGTATAAAAAATTATTTTGGTTTCAGTTTTGTAAAAATAAGAAAAAAAACACAAAAATGTCAGGTTTGTCGAAGAGCGAGATAGAGAATGCATGTGCCACTCCCGACGAAAGCACACAGGTAGGAAGTTTCACACTAGCCTAGCTAGGCCAGGCTAGTCTAGTTCTTGCGACTGCAAATTCTAAAACTCCAATCCTAGCTAGGCCTAGGCTTTTAGCTTGCCATTTGACGACGAGGAGGAGAAGCTGACCGCCGACGACATGCTCGACATGACACACAGTTCATCAGAAGTGTGTCACCGTCGTCGGGTATGGAGTGCCACCAAGGACAAATAATAATTATCATGTTCCTACATATGGCAATGAACAAAAAATGATCCCTCTAAAATATAGTACAACAAGAAATATTTCTTACAAAAAACGCTGCTCGCTTATTGAAAAATATTTTTTATTTCAAATATTTTTGAATGTGTAATTTTATTGTCACATAATAGTTATTTTACCTGAAAAAAATGTAATTTAAAGCAACAAATACTTAAATTGTCTGTCAGACAATGGGTTTTGGGTTTCTTTTCTTTTTTTATATGTGAATAAATATTACTTTTTTGTTACAGAAGTGAATACTCAATTTCTGTCACTTTAGTCAATTTTATTGCTAAGGTCAAATCTGGGGGTCACTTCATCACCCTAGATATTTCAATTGTGAAGTATCCTATTACAAACATAAACTTTAATGGACTGTTTCGATAATAATTCAATGAATATCTGACAGTGAATATACCAGAAATGCTTAGGGATTTGTAATTTTAGCATGACATGTCCTAATAGACTCTTTCCCAGACGTTTTTTTTTGGGTCTACTGTAGCAGCTGGAATCAATAAATCATAGTGGAGTTTCCATTTTCACAAAACTGTCTGTCCTTAGAACTATAACTGCTGCTTGCTTTAGCTTCTGATTGAGTAGTCCTAATGGGACGTAGCGGGCTAGAGCAGCAGCGTGATAAATTTAGATTATAATCGCGAAGATGAGAACAATGAATTTTGGTATATAAACCGGCAGCCGTAATGTAGCCAATTTCTAATTTTATATGGCATACATGAATATATTAATTATTAATAAATAAATCCAAAGGCAAATTACTGAAAAAAATGACAATGCTGTGGGTATCAGTGGCTGGATCTCAATGGAGATACAAAAATAAAAAGCGAAAAGCTAAATCAAAACGATAAAGTAAACAGCCAGAAAAGTTATTAATAAATAATATACACTTTTTTTAATCTTGCCAGGATTTTATAATGCAACAAACGATGTACAGAATAAAAGATCCGAAAGTATCTCTAGATTTCTACACAAGAGTTTTAGGAATGCGGTACGGTAAACACAGTTAACAAAAAACCAGGGGAGGTATACTATTTATATACTTTATACTATAAAAGAAGTTATTTTTATAACCTCCCTGGTATAAAAAGGTTTTTTATACCTCCCTGCACTACTGTAAGTTAATACACAAAGTATAAAAATTAGTTTAAAAAGTAGAGAAGTGTGAAAACTTTTTAGCAAGTTTTGAAAGTGCTACACACAAGAGTCTTGATTTAATTAATATGCAATATTTATTTAAAGGTTACTTCACACTCTTGACTATCCAAGTATGACATTTTCACTATATTTTATGGGCTACTGTAAAGCCGAGGATATTCCAGTTGATATTGCAGAAAGAACAAAGTGGTGTTTTCTTCAGAAGGGTACGATTGAACTAACATAGTGAGTATCGTATTGAGACCCATCTATCGCTTACACGACCCCTACTTGCAAACTCACAATCCATGTACCATGAATTTAAATGTTTATACTAATTAATTTGTTGTATGCAGACTGAAGAAAATGTATCCTATTTTTCAATAGGATTGTTTATTTTTGTGGTGTATTCAAATGTTATTTTATTTTTTAGTAATTATGGAACTGAATCTGACCCAGAGTTCAAAGGTTATCACAATGGTAATACTGAGCCAAAAGGTTTTGGTAAGTGAATTTATATTGGTTCAACTTGTTAATTATTGCCTGCAACTATGAAACCTTTCTATTAAAACTAATTTTTATCTTTTTATTGGACAGGGCACATTGGACTTTCCGTCCCTGATGTAGATGTTGCTTGTAAACGATTTGAAGAACTTGGGGTCAAATTTATCAAGAAGCCTAATGATGGTATAAGTATAAGTTTATAACATTTTTTTCCCTTTATCTGTACCGTTGTGGCTGTCAGCACAGTCAACCATATGTCTAAATTAGTATTTTCTATAGGTAAATGTCACTTTCATATCAGTAGCACTTAATTTAATGTCCGACATTCTCACAGATGCTTTACAATCTTTGTTTTTCTTTACATAGGTAAAATGAAAGGGTTGGCGTTTATTCAAGATCCTGATGGCTATTGGATAGAGATACTGACTGCCAATAGAATGCCAACTTTATAAACAAGTGTACAGCATAAAAAAAAACAAATAATATTGTTCTGTTGCTTAGATAATTTATATTAATTGAGGTAGAAAAGATTATTATTTTAAAATTCAAACCAAATTATGATGCTAACTGTGATACTATACTGTTATAGAAAATATATCTGAACATTAAAATTCAATAGTCTGACATGTTTTCTTGGCATGGCTTATTTTTGTACAATGGCTATCTACATCCATCCATTCACGACACTCTACTATTCATGATTCCTCTTCGCATACATATTAACAACACCAAACCCCTGGTGATCAATTTATCTGTCCTTAACAAACGTCCCAAACTGGTCAATAGAACTCGATTTCAACATTTGCAACTGTCGTTGCCCTCTATGGACCATGTACTCAATTCTCAGAATATCCGTCTTAGCAATCGTAGCACCTTTACGAAATTCTTGTTGTACCCTTGACTTGGCACCTGGCTTGTCGACAGAAAATCGTAGGAATTGTTTATAAAGGTGCAATACTTGCAATTGTAGTTTACTGTGCCTTGCCATATTTGATGATGCCTTTGGAGCTATATATGGTCATAGATGAGCATCTGCACTTTTTCTGCTATTCTGGAGAGAAAAAATTTTTTTATAAATTAGTATCGCTAAACAATTCAAAATAGTGTAATGGTATATTGTTATTTCTAGATTGTAAATTGTTCACTGTAACTTGTTATGACGAAGGTGGCGTTCCATATTTACAGGAATAGGCCTAGGCTAGCTTTTAATTATTTTAATTTTACAAAGTAGACTCTAAAAAGTAGTGAAGAAGCCATATAACGTAATCCTTGTCAATTATACCTATGTTAACTTAATAGTAATATTGAATGTTAAGCCCAAACATCGATGTTATGTGCTAGGCCTACTCGATGACAAGACACTGTATGGAGTCACAGGGTCCCAGGATGGAGTACAATGCTTCTCGCTTCCTATATAATATATTGTAATACATTTTCACAAAACAAACGGTGGCTAGACAAAAAAAATAAATTAAACATACTAAAATGAACTTTATCGTAAAATACTTTCATAGAAAATATTGCTTCCTGTCTATAGCAATTTATACAGAAAAATAACAAAACATTGAAATCATCGGAAAGCTAGGCCTACTTATTTATACATCGCGCGAAACATGGTCGACCAACATTGCCAATCATTTCAATGAAAAGCGCTCAAAGAAAGGTTAAAATATAAGCTCGAATTTATTTTTGTACCACGTAAAACAAAAGATATTTATTATCGCACAATTTTATTCAAAATATACTGTACATAAAATTGAACAAAAATACATAAAGTAATTGTATATACAAAGCTTTAATTATGACAACTTTTACTTTTCATAACATTAATTTTAGGTCCAACTTGAAAATTACAGTATTATTAATCAAATTAACCATTTGACTATCTGAGAGTGAATTTGATGGTAAAATCACTTCAGTTCGACTCTGGGTTCTTTTACACTATTGCACTCGTATAATCTTGTTTTTGTACCAATAATGAACATTTAAATATAATAAATTTGTTTTAATTCAGAGTATAGATAGCACCAAACAAATAATGTAATGTCAACTACTAACACAAGTTAACAAAAATGCACAAGTGGAGAAATGTAAAATGCCATAGAACAGTATTATAAGCCCATGACTTGCCTAAACTACTGAGTGAAACATTTGTAAGAATGTTTACCGGCCTTTAAAATATTTTAAACTATTCTTTTTTGCCATTATAAAATTATTAAATAATCTTGAATTAAATGTAGCTATTTCAAAACTGTCTCAAAGTCTCCTGCATTCCAGAGAAAATAAATCTTCTCATTAATAAACATTTTTACTGTATAAACAAATATTTATCAAACTAGAATTTGTTGTGGGTTAAGTTTTACATACATAAAAGTACCACAGAGAGCTTAGGTACGTTTTCACATTACAAAACCAATGAATTAAAAAGTCATTAAAATAATAGTTAATATCATTGTATAAATGACTTACTTAACTAATATTTGAATAGGGTAATGCAGTGGTGTAAACGTAGATACATGAGGCCGCTGGTTTAGGAACCATAGGGGGCCCTCCAACGCTGGAGACCACAGGCGTGTTTTTTTTCGACATGCCTGTTTTTTTCCTCTGTGCACTGCTCATGGCCCCCATAAGCTCTGGGCCCCTGGGTCTAGCCAGTGACCGCTCATAACTGTTACGCCACAGGTGATGTTACAGTATCTAATAGCATACCAACTGTAATTCCTCATATATTATTATAAAAGCCAAATGAAATTATTTAAACAGAAATATTTGAATGTATATTAAGGAGGATTATAATGTATTCAATGTTTACTGTTTAAATAAAAATATATCAGAAGAAATATATTAATTTCATGTGCTTTTGGTTACAAATGTTGGTCTAAAGTCTTAATAATTCATATAAAAAAAAATCTTGAAATAAGAAATATCTCAAATACTGTATATATAAAGGAAAAATAGCATTAAAATATATGAGTGTGTATTTATCGTTAAAAGGATTTAAATAAAATACGCATTTTACAGCCATTTTGAATTTGTACACATTAGCTTGTGGAATAGAGTTTAAAAAGTTGTTTTAATAATTACTGTACCTCATCACTATCACCTGTTTTCGGTAAATCTATCGGTATAAGATTGTCTACTGCCCTCACTACCATAAAAGTTTACTTTTCCCAAGTTATTCATATCAAATGACCCAGCACCTTGCCTGTTTGATGCATGAATAGGGTTCGATCCGGTGCTTTGCACTCCGTAAGTGTCTTTAGGCAAGCTAGGCTTTGTAAAATCAATCCCAACTCTTGTTGTTGACCTAATTTGACCCAAAGTACCGTCTGACAATTGTTTAGAATTCAACGCAGATAACACCGGATTAGCTGCAGCAGAGTAACGTGATGGTACGCTCGGAATTTGCGGTTGCGATCCATTTGAAATTGGTTCTAAAGTTGAATGAAAACTCAAATCCTTCATTGGGGTTCCCTGAGGAGTACTTGACGCACGAGTTGGCGTCGATAAAACAGCTGATTTATAATCTTTCTCAAGTCCAGACGCTATCCGGTATGGTAGGTCTCTTGGGTTATACACATTTGATACACTTGGCGCTAAAGGTGCTGGTGGTGGGAGGCTAGTGAATGATTTTAAAGCGCTTCTATTGAAGCCTGCCATCGTGGATGGTCGCGTCCAATCGTCCTTTATCACCTGAATTGTTAAGTTCACGACTAGATTGGATAATTTGTTTGAAACGTGTGCTAAAACAAGCTGCAGAGAAAAGAAGAAAATGTCAAAAATCATTACTAAATGGCAATGTGCCCTACTATTATAAAAACTATTATCAATAACACTTGTTACTTTCGTCGGTTACCTGCTCATCTGCGTCCCGTCGAACCCGTACATGTAATGAACCAGCAAGTGTCCCAAATGACAATGTCCAGAAATGTTCATTACGGAACTCTAATACACCGTCTAAGGTCGACGCCTACAAAGACAACCCAAAAAATTGAAATTGATAGGACAGTTTATATTATAAATACAAGATCTACAATATTACAGCATTAGGTGACTGATCAATCACAAACACCTGACAGTAATCTAATCCACTGTTCGCATATAAACAGCTATGAGTTCAAGCAGCTAGATCTGCTTTTGTCAAAAAATATGTTAGTGAGCTCACCTCTCTTAGACTCTTGTCCAGTTGTCCTATGACATACTCTGGAGTGGTCTGAAGCAAGATTGTACCACTGTACACACTCATAGGAAACATGGTGCCAGATATCATCAATGCTATACTGTAGGCTGCCAATATATCAGCTATGTTATAGTTACTGCCAAAGAAAACAATTATCTTTCATAATCTAAAGCTCTGTCTACACTATCAAACTAGTGTGATGTGCCCAAATATGGTAGTGATGTGCCCAAATATGGTAGTGATGTGCCCTAATATGGTAGTAATATGACATCATCATGAACATATATTGGCACATTTTTGTGATAAAGTTTGATAGTGTAGAAAAGGCTTGATATCATATCTTGTTTAAAATGGTTGCAAACAAAATAACACTATTCATGTACTGCACAATGTTTATGAATAATCAAAAATTTGTATAGCGCAAATCACCATAACAGCGACACTTCCAACTTAATAATTCAGAATAAATTGAACATAGAATAGGTATGGCAGTCAATCTACAGGAAAAGATACGCATTTAAGGTAAGGGTCAACAGATAGAGGTCGGGTCAACAGGTGTAGGTCGGGTCAACAGGTGTAGGTCGGGTCAACAGGTATAGGTCAGGTCATGTGTTTTGTATTACTTACTTTACATCAAGAAGAAGATCAACAATAAACAAAGCAACACCACCAGCCAGACCAATCAGCATAAGAGGGTTAACACGGGGTAACAGAAGCCTATCTAAACCTGGTAATACGGTACAAAAACTGAAAGAAAACACAAATAGAGTATTTGTTTAAATATTTCAAAGATAAAAAAAAATCAAATATAACATCATTATTCTACATGATATTATTTCATTTATTCTTTGTTTCGTATTCAAGTGTACATATACAGCATTACAGAATAAGCCTAGCTAGGCCTAAAGACGGCCAACGAGATGACATTCACCGCGAGCTACTTACGTACTGCATTGTTTCTCTCTTTTTATCATTATTTACCATAAAACGTACATTTAAGAATGACCTGGTCTAATGTTTTTAAAGCAATATATATGCATTATTTTTACAAAACGTCACAAATTGTAGGCAATGGGTCTTTAATAATTAAATTAATAATTAAAGCATCTTTGCCTCGTCTGGTGTTAACCTCTCACTACAAACATTGTACATACCTTCTACTCATGTCTGCGAAATGTACTTGCAACCAACTGGAACTAGATGCAGCTATCACGTGATCAAATGCTACGTTCTTGACGCCGTAAATCACAAATATATGACAGAAGAAGCCGAGGCCAGCCCCAAGCAGCAGCCTACCAGTGTGCACCTCTTCAGGCTGCAGTAAGAGCTCAGTACTGAAAGAATAAATTGAAATGAATTCCTTGAATGGCTGTTACGAATGAGCATAATCATATCATAAACAACATTTATTTCCAAAAATGTTGGCATTACCTAGAAAGCAAAATGTTAGTGTCAGGAACGCCATAACAAAACAGACAAAGTGAACAAAAACAAAATGACAGATAAATACAAATAAAAAAAACAAAACTTAAAATGTTTTAATTGCAGTATAAATCACATTTTCATTAAATTGTTTTTGCCTAAACACGCTCGTATATCATTAATAACATATATTATCAACTCTCTCAATATTGGACGCCCTTACGATGGTCTAATATATTTACAGAATGCTTCAAATAAAAAGAATTTAGAGGACATTTAAGGCCTCAAAAATGGTATGGTTTTGACAGATTTGGTGAGTGTCACAGTTGCTAGTATTGGGGGATTCTATATTCTTCTTTCTAAATGTTTTTTTTATTTGTATCATCAGAAGGTTTACCATACAAACCTTTCTTTCATTATGAAGACTGAACCAAATATTGCCAACATCGTACTACCAAAAACAGCTAATACTTCAAACCTTTCAAACCTGAAAATGAAAAACAACCCATTACAATATTTGGTGATTAAACTAAAGCTCTGTCTACACTATCAAACTAGTTTGACAAAAAAAGTATGACGTGCCCAAATGTGGTAGTGATATGACATCATCATGTCCATATATGGACCCATCACATAAATACTAATACTTAGTGTAAACAGAGCTTAATAAATGAAAAATTCAATGGCACTACGACATAACACTACGCTTACCACAATAAATCAATAGTTTGTAATCAAGAATCTGACAAAACATGCTCTTGAACAAGTTAATTACGCTCTGTCTATACTATCAAACTAGTTTTACAAACATTTTTCCAAATAGGGTAGTGATATGCCCAAATATGGTAATAAGAACTCATATATATATATACAGTCGACTCCGCCTAAGTCGAATTCGCGTAAGTCAAAAAATCGCGAAAGTCGAATTTTTATGAAAGTCCCAATTCTTTCCTATACATTACTGTGTCATTTTTATTTGTAAGTCGAATTTTTCTAAGTCGAAATTCGTCTAAGTCGACGTCTTTTTGTGGTCCGAATACACACATTCTTTAGTGATTTATATCGTATAAGTCGAAGTCACAAATCACGTGGCAACACAACGCGCTAAAAACCCTGATGAAATGTACGTAATTCGATAAACAAACGACAGAGGAGATAATGTGGGACCATATCGGTTCTCTCAAGCAGGTTGTATAGTATAGGCGGCGTCCTACAACTTGCGCTAGTGTATAGTGTATGAGTTGTTTCAGAGTTGAGAACTTGAGCGGCGTTTTGTGGGTACCCATTTTGTGCTAGACAGATGGCAATAAACAATGGATACCGATTTCGAAATCGAAATGTATTTATTATACGTTTTCGTATTGTTTCGGGCCTAAACAATAAAAGAAAATACAGTTTATCATTGCCGATAAAAGAGGCTTAGCATTAGGCCTAGCAAGCTAAGCAAACTCAATTCAAGAAGGCTCATCGCGTGAACCGCGATCGCGACAGGGTACCTACTAGGCCTAGCCATAGCGCGGCTAGTAGTAGGCTAGGCCTAGATTTTTTTTTGCAAATCTGTAAGTCGAAGTTCGCGTAACTCGAATTTTTATACCGGTCCCATTAGATTCGACTTAGGCGGAGTCGACTGTATATATATATATGGGCATTTCACATTTTTCCAAAATAAGGTATGGTGTTCAAAACAAAAGCATCTATAAATAGTTCTTCTTACCCGAATGAAAATGACGACGTAGGCGTCTGATTCCTCACCCATATACTAACTAAAGCTGTTCCAAGATAGGTTAGGTCAAAGATTAGTAGATTTGTATATGCTGTTAATGCTGCAAAATAAGAACAAAATGATGAAAAAAAAAAACAAATAAAAATATTTTTTATATAGGTCTTTTTTTAAATATTATTTTATAATTGATATACAAATGAGGTTATATTTTATGTAGTGGCTATCGGCATTATATTAATTGTTTCTCCACCTCAGCAATGTCAACCTTGCGTCAAATGCATTGTTTGATGTAGGTAATGTCGACTATGCACCTTAATTCTGTCTAACCTATCAAACTTTGTCAAGCTAGTTTGGTAGTGTAGACAGAGCTTTAGGGAACAGGGCTGTAAATAGTCACTTCCTTATTTTATGTTAGACAGTGTGTCTTCTTGTTATGTTAGTCTCTCTTTCATGTACTATGTGTTGATTGTGTATAAAATGATTATAATAATATAATTCGAAATGTCCATACCCATACTGCCTGTTGAATTACACCATATTAATAAGATTAATATACAAAGCATTGTGAATATACTAACAGCAGCAAGTCTTCTGGTCTGAAAGATAATAAATATACTGTAAGTGTCATCAAATATAATACATCTGAACATGACATGTACCTTTATTTTTATATATAATATTATATAATATAAAACAGAGAATTAAAATAAAAGTGGGGCAAAACACAAGACAAAAAAAAAATATAATACATCTTTAGTCTTGTTTTCTTTTTCTCTGAAAAGTATATGGACACATAAAATAGCTTTTGGAGCTTTTAGGGTGGTAGATTACACTGCCACTATATACCATCTTTGATCCTCTACTTTCACGCAAAAAGTTATCACAAAAAACACATAAATGCATACATTAAAAATGTATGTTCTATTATCTCAAGCGCTATAGCACTGTAGTTAATAAATTATGTATCTACTTTTATTTCCACACTTGTTTGTTTGTTTACCTGTGCCTGACCTGCCAATGACTTCCATTCCTGCAAAACCCTGCCAATCAAGCCACTTTGGCCTCTTGAGAATGGTTGAATTGTTCCTGATATTTGACCTTTAGAAGAAGCGATGGTTGTACCTCGTTGTCTCAGATCTGTTATTGAAATGTCAATAATGATTATTAAATTATTATTACATTGTTAGTTATCTGACTGTACTGAGAGGGAAAATGTCATTAACTTAAGATGTTTACAGTGGCAAGTTAACAACATTTACAAAATTACAAATTTACTAAATAAATTACAAACTCAAACTTGAAACTAAACTTAGCTTTAAAAATTACAATTTTATTTTTTATTAATAATTTTTTTATTAATTAATAATATTATTAGCCTGGCCTAGCCTCGGCTACAGTTAGTATAGTAGGTCTACGAAGCGTGACGTCTAACACAAACAGTGTATTCTATATACTAAGCTGTCAAGCCATAATCAACACGGCCTAGGCTAACCTTTTGGCCAGTAGCCCGGCCGCGAGCAGTGACTCACCGGCTGAAACGTACTCTCCACCTCCTGCAGTCGAGGCTATATCCATGGAAATGTCTGGAGCGTCAATATCCAACGCCACTAGCCCGTCCATTTTCTTTGAGTCATACGCCGTATGTCCAAAGTTATTTTCCATTGCATTAGATGTAATTTTTCTATTTAAAAACCGTTCATTTTGGTTCTGCAACGTGGATGTTTTTACGTTAAAAGTCAGTCGATCGGAAGCCATATTGTTCACATCATTGATGAAAAATCCTCATAAAACAGAACAACGGATTGGTTGAATTTCGGTGTAAGACAAATCATAAACCAATCAAAACGCGCAAAGAAAGTTGGTAAAAATAACTTTATATATAATCAAAGAACTTATAACACAAGAATCTCCTGTTCGTCCGAAGCGCGTAACAATTTCGAAAGGCATTGTGGGATAGAATAGAGCTATGGGTGGCGCCATTGTGAGCCATGGAGTAGGGCGCCCGCATCAAATTAGAAAGTCAAAATCATAGAGGGGTTCTGCTAATACTCTAGGGGGGTAGAGTAATTGACTTCCTAGTTTGGAGGGGGCGCTGCTCCATGCTGTGAAATGGCGTCGCCCAGTTTGACCTTTTAACCCTGTACTTCCGATACTGTGTTTTGAATGCAAATTGAAGAACAGGAGATTCTTGTGTTATAAGTTCTTTGATATAATATACAGCTAGCTGTAATACGTTGGTGGCAGCAAATTGTAAATAAGAAAACTTGTGAAAAAAAGTACACAACCAACAGTTTACTGTAAAGTTGATTTATTAAATATTTTTCTATTTTAAGTAATTCATAATAAATTGAGCAATTGAGTATATATATTTATATATCAAATTCACTATTCTATGAATATTTTATGTGTTTATGCACTATTATAGTTCGTTTTTATATAGGCCTAGGCTCTACTGTGTATGCCATGTGTTCATTCAGTCACACTGACGACAAAGCACTAGACTGTCCTCAATTCTCTAGGTCGTTTCGTTCCTTTTTTATATTTTATTATTCGGTCCTTTAAAAAATACACAGTGTAGAAGCACACAGCTCTGAAATTGGGGAGATCATTGTTTTATTAGAAATGATAGGTTATCAAAAAATAGTTATTTATATTAAGGTCCAAAACAATAATAAAAAAACAAAGCAAAAGTCAAAATTGACAAAAAAGAAAAACAACTTACAGAACCAGTCAAGCAATGACTAGTGGACATGTGGCAACCCCTAAGTCCCTAATGGTTTCTATAATTACTATAAAACATTTTCAGATTTTGTATACTACAGTATATTAGTGATCGTTTGACAATGTCAAGAGGGAGAAGGATTTGGAATGGGATGAAGTATGTTATATATGTAGAATTGGCTGCCCTGGCAGGAGGCTATTATGTCTGGCACAAGATGAACATTAACCAAGGTGAACCTTATCTATCTTGAAAACAATACACATACATACATATGTACATTGTATGTTTTAACTATTTTTATAAATATCGAATAAAATCAATCAATCAATCACATCATTTTGAGGCACGAATCCAGTAGGGTTGCACTTTGGGCATGCATGCTCCCCTTTTGACAGCTAAAATGAAATGTACTTTTGACACCAATTCCCTTTCATAGTTCTATATAGAACCTATCACTAATTTAAGCAAATTACTCCTTTTCATCTATATATAAATTTACGTAAGGGCAAAATTCGGTAAATCGCGCCTTACTTCTAGAATTTTTACTCGATGGTATATAAAGTTGGTTCGTACTTTCGGTACTGATTTTAACCACCTGATGTAACCCTGTTTACTAATTAAATTGAGTTAGATAATTAGTTATTGACGATTAAAACGAATTTAGGTTCAACGATTTGCCCCAAATAGGGGTGTTTTCCGATCGTGGTATACACTGTCTAATGGATGTCCGTCTTGAAAAATACCCGCCACAAAAATGCGAGGAGGCTTCGCATTTTCCTATCTCCTCCTACGATAATTGTTTTTAATAGCTGAAAACCGGTTGAACAGCTAGAGTACAGCATCATAATGTTGAAGACAGGCCGATTTTCTTAAAAAAATACTATTTTGTTAGATTTAATATACGATTATACAAATGTATTGATTTGCGATGAATGGAACATCCCAATCTCTCAGTCTGCCAGAGTTTGGTTTAACACAAGTAGGTAAATTTATGAGCCCTTGGTTTAACACATACGGTAGGTAAATATATGGGCCCTTTGAGAATAAACTTTAGCAATACTGTAAATACCTATTAACTATTTTTGATCCTCATTTGAATCGAAAATTTCTTACTGTGAATGTTCGTACTGTTGGATGTAATATAAAAATATATACAAATAAACGTTATTACTGAGATTGTGGATAGGCTCTACTGTTAGATATATAAACACATTATTATATACACATAAACTTTATACTGACAGTTCCTTCTCAACGTTTGTATTAATTAATAATTACCAACAATATAAACGTCGTAGTGGTGTATCGTGACATGTACTTTAATATTTCAATCGATTATGACAGTGACAGTTTTAACAAAGTATTAAATCGCAAATGTTTTACTGTATTTAGAGGTATATTATTTATAGGCGTATAAAACATGAAAAAAATATTTCGTTACTGAGTGGATAAAGAATATATTTAAAAATTGTTCCTTTTTGTACACTATCCGCTTTCCCATCCCTCAACCCTAATGTTACATACAAAACACAAATTGGGTTTCTTTAAATGAGTCCAAATCAAAAATTTGGACTCATTTTGTGATAAGTTTCTCCTTCGGAAGTAATTTCCAGGGTGCTAATTTTAGTTGACTACATAAATCATCGTGTCTATTTATTCGTTTCTGTAAACGACAATTATAGTATTATAGTCCTGCGGAACGTACATTTGAAATCGCCAGTTTTGTGACGCTGAAATTACTGTGTATTCGCGAACCATCTGTGGGCACGACCTAGATGGTACGCTCGCTTCGCTCGCGTACCATCTAGTATTTATAATGTCAACTATTTTCCATTTTCTTGAATGATTGTTGATAAATTCCTATTCGCTTTTTAATTATAGATTACAGAAAATATATGCACAAAACATTTCCGCTTGTTTTAGAAAGTAAGTACAGTAATAACATTTTAAGATTTATTTTAAACAATATGATGAATAATTGATTATTAAATGAATGAATAATAGATTTGTGTTTTTTATTGGTCATAAAATTTAAAATTAGAGATTAAGGACTGTGATTAGATGTTGTTAAAAAAGTGAATTTTAGATACTTGGCTAAAAGAGGTAATACTTATTTACTATGTACCTTATATGGAAATTGGTATTTTGCAAACAAAACAGAGCATTATGATATAATGATACATTAATTTCTTATAGTTTTCTACAAAACAGCAGAATATGGTGGAATAAAAGATGCAAGAACAAATGATTATGAAAAATGGGGAGTGCAACCAAAGTCATGACAGTAGTAGGCTAAGCTCTGTCTACACTATCACACTGTGACAAAAAAAATGTGATGATGATGTCATATCACCACCATATTTGGGCACATCACCCTTTTTTTTGTCAAATAGTTTAGTTTTAGACGATTTATTATAAGTACTGGACATCTCTTGAAATGGAGCATAAGAACATAGGACTTGAAGGTGCATTTGTGGTTGGAGTTGTCTTGGAAATGAAATGTTACTAAAATATACTTTATTACATGGAATTATATCAGTCAATGAAGAATGGATTTTTAAAAATATTGGTTTAATTATGCCATACTAAATGACAAAACCTTTTATTAAAACAAAGACAGAATTTGTATTCATTTTTTTGATTATTAAAATATACTAAGAATAATAATAAATGAAAACTTGTATAGCGCCGGTGTCCCCACCCATGTGGCGCTCACGACGCTTTGTGCATTAGCAACTTGCGAGTACATCAGCTAATAGCGACGTCTTCAGGTTGGTCTTGAAACTGTTCAGACTAGTGGAGCATTTAACTGTTGCTGGTAAACTGTTCTTCCATACACTTGGGGCTGCAACGTTAAAAGATCTCTAACCCCACTGATTATTACTATTATGGTTAGATAAAGCAAACTTTTGAGTTTTCTTTCCAGTGTATTACACCGCCTACGATTTTTATTATTTTCGATATCAGTATTAATTAATTCTATTGATCTCGATATATTTGTTGAGTGGAGTAAATTAATACAATGTGTTGAATCTTCTTCCTTCACTATCTGTTTGTGTCTCTATGGTAATCTTTTGTGTTTGTGTTTTTCCGTATTTATTTACTTGTAAACAACGTTTTCTTTTCAGTGTATCGCGCCGCCTCAGATTGTTATCATTTTCGATATTATTAATTTTATTCTTCTCGATATATTTGGGTAAATAAATAAAATGTATTTAATTTGCCTCCTACACGATCTGTTGTCTCTATGATAATCTTTTGTATTTATATTTGTCCGTATTAAATACGGCAAAAATATGAATACAAATAAATTTTAAATTTAATTAATTTTATTGATCTCGATATATTTGGTGAGTGGCGAGTAAATAAATACAATGTATTTGGCTCCTACACGATCTGTTGTCTCTATGATAATCTTTTGTTTTTGTATTCATATTTTTCCGGCAAAAATAATATGAATACAATAAATACAAATACATTGTATTTACTTGTAAACAACGTTTTATTTCCAGTGCATCACACCGGCTCCGGTTTTTATTATCTTCGATATTATTAATTAATTTGATTTCGATATATTTTGTTATAAGTAAATAAAATTTGAATTGAAACAGGTGTTTCTGCTCAACAGGTAAACTCAGGAAGTGATTAAAAATCAATGCCTAGTTTCAATATTGACGTCTGCTGCATAGACATTAAATATATATAAGAGTGTATCCGTAGGTTTGTTAAATATTAACACGCTTCAATGACCAGACGGAAACTATAATATAATAGCCTCTTCAGAAAACAATGTCCTGTAACTGCTGTGGGATTAGAATGACATAAAGAACATTGTATATAGTTGCCATGACGAGGGGGTCATACCTTGCAGGCAGTGATAGATATAACTAAGCTGTTATCGCCATTGTATATATATACAGCCTATCTGTAATAATAAAATAATATATAACACAAATAGTGAGTCTGTAATAGGCCTATAATGGCACCGGAGGCTACGTCGACGGGGAAGGTTAGCGCAACTTTAGATGACAGTAAGGGGAAAACATCGAAACAATCATCGAGAAGAAAATCAAGAAATACTACTATAGCTACACCTAAAACACCGAATATGAGGAAGGAGTATGTATCCGTCTATGATCGACCTACACCTAAAAGGGTAAAGTTTTTCAAAATACGTAACATTTTATTTCAATCGTATTACGCGATGCACGAATTGAATACACGGCACTAGGCCTAAATATGCCCAATAATATACCATTTTTACAGGGCTGCTATCCGTATAGTCACTGCCACTGTTTAAGTTACCGATATAGGCGTATTTGTTCAAAAATTAAGTGAAGAAAAAAACGCAATTTCCGTGTCTGCCGATATGCATACGTGCCAATCCGCTGGATTTGTACCCGTTCCTAGACTTCCGTTAAACTCCAAAATTACTTTGCATTCCATGACTAACACCCTTCATGTATTCCCATATCCGGGCCAATTTTAGGATTCACACATTAAATTCCAGTCCCGACTTCTTTTCCTCCCCGGATTCGTGAAGACACCACTAAAATTGTTAATCGTATTGTAAAATATTGAAGAACTTCTTCGAGAATGTTCAAGTTTGCTTTAAATACATTTTTAAGCGTAATAAATGATCAACAATTTCTATTAACAAAGATTACAGCATTTAAAGAGCTTAATGACAATCCTTAAGCAAAACTAATCGCACCAGATAGCTGTTTGTCTCGTTCTTGGAAAGTTCAAGTACAAACGAGAATTTCTTGAACATGGGTTCCATCACAACAAACAACATTCTATACTCTTCAAATGTTTAAACCCTTCATATTATTTTACCCTTTTTGATCAGTTCTCAAAAGCTTTGTGATCGAATGCCTTTCAAACTGACTGACTGACAATTTCGTCTACATAATTATAATCACGCTTGTCCTTTCCATTACTACGTTGATATAAAGTTTGCAGTACACGTAACACGTGGGTGTTCTGAAAAGTATTCTCGACGAATGTAGAAGGTCCAGGAAACTGAGGAACGAACACAAGTGAAATTGGGTGGGACTGTGGAAGCTAACATGGATAGGGACTGTGGAAGCTAACATGGATAGTTTTTAAATATGTAGCAAATTATGCAATATAAATATTATACTTTCAGGATAGAAAGAGTTTAAAGGAGAATTATGAGGGTCAAGTATCGGGTCGTGAAGATTGGTGGCGATCGACTATCAGGGTAAGAACACAAAACAATGAATACCAGAATGACGGTGAAAAAAGTAATTGAATAAATTATTTTACCGACGTCATCATTTTATCTTATCGGGCGTGGTTCCAATAGTGTCTGGATGTCTACCAAATTTCGGTTCCCCTTTACCAACATAACCCTCTAAAAAGGCTTAGTACTCGAGTAAGTTGGCTTCATGGACCAACCATCGTTTGGTGGCAGATTTGGAGCACCAACTTATAAACCAGGGTAAGTACGTAAGCCCGAACAGGTAGCTCAAAAGGTGGATGGCGGGTTCTCCCACGCGTAGGTTTTGCTTCCCCAGTCAAATCTAGCAAAATGTCTAATTCCAAAATTTCTATTACGAATATAGTTTTAACCATAAGTAAATCGTATGTAAATATATACAGGCGGTATGTACAATCATAGACGAGCAGCCGTATCGTCTGCTGCGATAAAATCCAATACATTAACGGTACTGAAATCAAAGTACATAGTGACGTCACGAATCTCCCGGGAACATGCAATGTAAATACTGGTTCAACAACATCATCAACAATTGATGCATTTATTTATTACAGTAAATCTCCACTAAGCTAAGTTAAGCTATATTTGCTACGTTTTCATGATCCATTGAGATGTTTAATTAATCCATTCCCGCGCGTATAGGGCATGGCCAAACACATGGATTAAACTCTTGCGCGCTCTCTCCTTGTAAAGCTTCTTTCCTCCTCTTGGACAAAGGTTTGATAGCCTTGCTTGGACGCAACGTAATGACGTAAGCGCTCCTCAAGTAATTCTGGCCAATCAGGACGTGTGTCTTCTTACCTACCTACGCAACATTTGCTTCACATCCGGGTCTATAAAGTTTGAAAACCTTATCTAAAACCTATATGGAATCATTAATTTTTCAAAAGCGATTCTTGTTTGTTTAAAAATGGGAGGATCAATCTACGTACTTTTCCCAAAACAATTAACAACATCAATAATGATAATAATAATGACAACGTAATCTTTTCCAGTACGACCTTTCGGCAAAGTAGGCTAACCAATTAACAATCGACGTGAAAGGTTTTTTAATAAGCTAGCACGCAATTAATGCCCAGCGGATCACACACATTTATAATTGTAAACTTTTATTTTTAACTAGCTGTTTAAAAAAAATTAAAACTAGGTTAGCTTAATTAGGTTAATTTGAAGAAAAAAAACTGAATGGATGAGATCAAGTAACATCACAGACATAATTTAACGCGCGCGTATAAATAATGATAAAACAATATCAATCTAGTTTTTACTGTAATGTTCAGGAGACCCCAGTACCAGGTGCATACGAGTCGAGGGATTTCTTGATGGATCTTGAAACAAAAGATGCCTCGTGTACTTTCAAGACTGAAGGAAGAAAACGACCGGTAAAACAGAAGCGAGGTGCCATCTTGCTTCCAGGGGCGTATGAGCAACATGATCTAGCATACGAACTTGACAAGAAGCATATGACTTACACATTTAACAATACTGAACGAACAGCGCTCCCAGGTTTTAAGGATAAGGTAATCATTCAATATTAGATATTTAACTTAAGGCACCTTTCACACACAATGTTGCCGAGTGTCAATACATTCGTTCTGTAATTATCATTGCTAGTTGTAATTTCCGTTTTGTCGTGGTTTACACAGAAATTATGACAAATTTGATGGTAAAAACTGGTAAAGGAAAAATATTCATCTTAAAATTGAAACAGAGTTCGGACAAAAAGCAAGGGCAACCAACACGCCTAAAGTGTTTTCAACCAACACCTTACCCATAGTTTGATAATGAGACATTGTTATTTATTATTTATTTATTATTTATTTATTTAGCAAATAAAGATGATTAAAAATAAGATTTTCAAATGTTCTTTTGTCAGGATATCAACGTTTGTCCAACTGAATATCCAATGGAAAAATACCTTACGCTCTCAACACATAAATCACCCACTAAGTAAGTAGACATAGTGCGAATAAAAACGGGTCATGATGATGAT
The DNA here is from genome assembly GCF_964355755.1 of Antedon mediterranea. Classification (NCBI taxonomy): domain Eukaryota; kingdom Metazoa; phylum Echinodermata; class Crinoidea; order Comatulida; family Antedonidae; genus Antedon; species Antedon mediterranea. Next base: position 6,219,593 of record NC_092679.1, on the reverse strand, counting down.
CTTTATTGGTTCCCACTAGAACGCAACGCAAGAACGTAAGCGCGACGCAAGTAATGTGACCAATCACAAGCCATCATGGATTATCCGAATTGTCGCTCGGCATTGATCAACTCGCCTGCGTTGCGTCCTAGTGAGAAAGAACCGTTTTAAACAATGTCACATCATGCCCCGGATTACATTACAACCGTAATGTTCTTACTGATTGTGCTGTCCTCAGTAACAATATGCGGACATAATTATAATTTATGTGTAGGTAAAATATACGTTATTCTTGTGTTAATGTGTTGAGTTATTCTCATGTGCGTAATAAAAATGTTTTAATCTAAAAATTAACATTGTTTGAAATGCACAGTATATACCCAATCGACTCTGTGAGTGGAGATGAAAGTAAAGAAAAAACAAAAGAAAGGTCATGTCTACAACAAGTGACGCTAAATTAACCTTTTCGTCGACTACTACGCTAAATCAGAGAAGTGATGCTATCACAGTCCAAATTGGCTAGTAGGCATACGCAAACGATTCCGTAAACTCAACGCATTTAATTGGACCAATCACCACGCGATGGATCATCCGACATTTCGCTCTTGGTTGGTCAAATTACCTGTGGTGCGCTTAAGTCCTTACGTTACGCGGTGCCAACTTCAGGCAATTGGCAAAATGATGTTGGCGTCGAGACGTCTTATGCCTCTGTTGGTAGGCCTATATTTACTTGTTTTCTAGTAAATCACAAGGATCGATTGTGAAGACTAATAATTTCATTCGTTAGACTATTCTGGTTTAATTGAGCTTATTGTGGTCTGAAGTCAAGCAACATAGAAGGCTTAACCTAGATATTAATAGATTCGAGAAATTAATAAAGTTTGCTGCAGGCTACCCCTCACTTTGTCTAATATGCGAGTGAACACAATAATTAGTTTTACAAGGGCATTTTATTGATTTCGATCGCGTATTATTTACTGTAGCTAAGTGTATGTAGGCCTTATACAACGCGCGATGATCAATGTGGCCGAGCGGTAAGGCAGGTGCGGCCGCCGCAAACCGTGCTTATAAAATCAGCACAGGTTTAAGTCACTCCTCGACCATTTTTCTGGTGATAGAACAAGTCTTCTCGGATAACGACTTTAAACTAGAGGTCCACACCTGGCTCGTACTTTAAAGAACCCAGTGCATCTTTCGGAAGAGTGGGGTTAGGGCTACCCCGGTGTAGGCCTGCTTATAGTCCATTCATCCACTGTCGTTGTGGACAGACGAACGGGCACCGTTTGGTGACAGCACTCGACACAATGGACCATTAGGGGAGAAGAAAGTTGTGGTATGTCTCGTCCACAGTTGTACGCAGGCTATTCCTATTTGCATTTACATAATATTCAATTTCCATTGCTTGCTATTTAACGATATATGCACATCACTTTAAGCCAAAAAGAAAATCCAGCCTAGTGATTGAATAGATTATTCATTAAGTTGTAGTGACGTTCGCTAAATAAGATATGATAATCCACTCTATGTCACTAAATACTATAAATGCTATACGAGAGTTCACAAACCTTTTTTAAATATTCGTTGACCGGATGCTCGCGTGTATTTTGCGATTGATGTGCGAGGTGAAATTTGAAAACAAATACTTATTCTTTTTATTACAGACACGCAATATTTAAATCAAACAGTCAACGATTTCCTACGATATATTTTAAAGGGGTAAGTTGAGATTGAACAACGTTTTCACTTGGAGGCAACGAAAGTGAGTTGACCAATCACAAGCGACAGTTCGGATGTTCCATCGCGTCGTGATTGGTCAAATTACTTGCGATCTTGCGTTACGACCTCCTCCTGAGAATAATTGCCTCGTTTCACAAACTTAAAAATCTAATACATAAATGTAAAAATGGATTTATATTTTAAACAATGTATGTCTGAATGTACAGTGCCATTGTATTAAATTCAACCAAAAACCCATTGGCTGGCAGCCAATTTGACTAATTTTGCTTTGAATCACAGTTTTTTTTAGGTTACAATATTTTTTCCGATCCAATTTTTGATCAAAGTGAATAACTATTAGGCCTCGTAACATTAAAATGGCATATTCAAAACAAAACAATTCCGGGGGACAATATATCTTTAATTAAAAAATCAGAAAATATTGATAACAAAAAAAATTAAATTACTCTCGAACAAGCCAACGTTGTGTGATAAAATATCAAGACGAAAGGGCATAGGTCATTCGATATTAAAATAATGTGAAATAGGCTACAGTGTAAATAGGTATGGATAGTTAGTTGGGTTAGATTGATTGGCTCCGGTTTTGTTCAGTTTACTGTCTTAAAATGTAATAATTATTTTAAACTTTTAAATGAAAGGTGACCCCATTTACCGTCGTTACAATAATAATACTTGGAAATTAAATTTATATTTTTTCTTCAGACGAAAAACCCAGCACCGTGTCATTATGAGTATACATCGCCGTCAACAGCACCCACTATCTCGTCGAGTTTCAAATCGCAAACCCCTCGATTCAAGACTTCACATACGGTATGTATACATCACTTCAACAAATAAGTATGTGCTTAATTTGCAGAATATACGCCTACATTCAGACAATGAGATCATGAATATACATGTGTGGATTCAGGCCCTCTATAGATTCTGCCTTAACGTAATGGGAAAAAAATAACCGGGACAAACCATTCAATTAAATGAGGGAAGTAAGGAAGGGGTGGACGATTATATTTGACATGCTATTGTTATATAATACTAGGGAGCTGTACTCCCTGTAATACCACTGTCATAAATTGTTATTTTTGTTGAATTTATAGAAAGTACCAGGGCCTGGTACATACGAAAAGACATACCAATCACCCCAACCAGCAACCATCATTAAGATGGGACGTAATCATGGCTTGTTCTTTACGAGTGCGTTTAATCTGCCATGAATAAGGATGATCTATGGTTGTTGTCTGCACTACAACACGTTTGGGTGTATATTGGCGTTCCATACTTCAGGAAAAAGATTAAGGAATTTTCGAATACAGGACGGGTACGAAGCAGTCCGCCACAATTGCACTCCAGTTCACAATTAATTTGGCGTAATAATGTAAGCTATCACAATGCTGATGACCATGATACGATGTAAATATAACGTCAGTAATACTAAAGTTTGAACAGTTTTAAATATTTAGGCCTATTCACCAAGAACTTTGTATTGGGAAGTTCGATATACATCTATTTGACGTCGCTTTTAAAAGAACAGCAGCTGGCATCAGATATAAGATCTTGTTTTATCCCTTGCTCCTGGTAAATTATGTAGGCCTACTTTTGTTAACTTGCCGAATAAATATTATTATTACTATTAAAATATCTGATAGTTTGTTGTAGTTTCATTTAAAATTAATCTAATTTACTGCACTAGCTAGCCTACCGTATTTTTGGGAGTTTTTCAGAAGAGATATGGCATGGTAACTTACTTGCAATGCAATTTCATGGTTTGGTATTTCTCAATATAGACCAGTCCAGATATAATTTAGAAATAAATCGATTGAGGTTAGTATAAACCATCTTTCGTAATTTTACCCACCTGTTATTCACTCACAAGCGTGAATCACCTCCATTTCTTATTTTTCTTGCAGCATTGTGTAAAATAGAATAATCTTCTTGTAATCCTTAGAGATACATTTGTGCATTTGCCAGCACATCGCGCTTATCAATAAAAAGTCTAACAATATCCTGCTAGTGATCTTGATTAAATTCGTTAAACCACTCGCTCAAGCAGGAACGTCAAAGGCTCCTTTTAAGACGTGGCTCTTCGAAATTTTGATTGTGTGTGTTCAAACAAGGAATTTGGATGTTCAGTCACCCATAAAGTTCTTGGTTTAATCATCAACCAACCCTACCTGGTCGTGTAAATAACTTTTTTGTAAAAAAGCTGGTTCAAGACCCCTATTAAGGGACACGTTCGAGACCCAACAAATCGTTTCCTTTTATTAAAAGGGTGTCTATAGTGAATAGAGCTAACATACATTTCCCCTAACTCTTTTCACGGAACTTATTCCCCCCCCCCCCCCCTCACCTCTCATCCTTAATAGGAGTGTCCCCTGAAGAGGTTGGCTGTAGGAGAAGGGACTCTAAGAAGTAAAGTATAAACTTCAAATTCAACACGATTTTTGGTTAAAGCGTGGTTCCCACTAGTTAAGGCAACGCAAGCGTGTTGACCAATGACAAGCGACAGTTCGGATAATCCATCGCTTGTGATTGGTCAAATCCCTTACGTTGCGTTACGTCCTTGTGTTGCGTCTCTAGTGGAACCAAGCATTAGAGTATCATACTTTCAAAGTTTTGTCGTGAATGTTTCATAATTATTCAAGTATTTGTGTTCAAAGGTTGCAAAGGGCCGGATAACTGGTGCTTATACTAATCGATAGAGCCATTAATGTTTTTCTTTATTTCCATTATTCACAACAAAAAAGCATAAACATACATAAATATTCATTACAAAAATGAAAGAATAGAAAGGGGGAATCTCTGAAGCACAGCTTATAAGTAGAAACCCCCTGTTAGAAAACATGTGAAGATATATCTAGAATTGTATTCATGTTCTTTCCATGAATTCATTGTTTTCTAGATTAATTGGTTTCCGACAACTTGCCGGGTAACGTGCAGCCTGAATCAATGTTTCATATTGTCAGTAAATGATTTATATTATTGTAAACCTCTCTTGTAAAATGTAAGGTAATGTTAATAACTCCAACTTTAACATATTTATCAGTAAGTATTGCAGACGCGTAGGCGATCACAACTTTTTTTCCTTAAAGGTCAGCTCCGGGCAAAAAAGTATAATTTTTCATAATTGTACTGTAATTTCAGTTTTATACTGCTGGTATGGTCGACCATTGTCACAATTAAAAAAAAAATGTTTTGTTTTCTTAAAGGTCAGCTCAGGGAAATTTCTCATAATATTGTAATTCATTTCACTGGAGGTCTTAATCAGCTTTATATAAGTTGCACTCCTAAGTTTGTTCATGGTATTTCATCTGATTGTCTCCGATATTATTTCATATTGATGATGTTAATAACATATCGTTCTGAGTGTTTGTTCTGAGACAGATATTAAGCTATTATGTAATATTAAGAATGGCATTTTCAATGCTAGAACTTAGCCAGAGGGAGAAGCAATGTGTTTTAATTACCCAGCCATACAATTTGAAAGCATATCGCGATGAAATCGTCAGACTACTACTGCCCCAGGCTAGGCTATTACTTATATGTAAGGTGAATATTACAGTCACCCACGCATTGTGTTTTGTTGTATGTCGTTGAATTTGAATTATGTTTTACAGTTTCATTGAAAATTCTAACAAAATGCTGAACACAACAGTTCCTGTAGGCCTCGGCCTACATATCATTATAATTTAATAAGTATTACATATTTCTGAATATCTGTATAAAATTAGTATTGCGTAAAAATACACGTTTATCATCAACTGATTTCCGTGAGGAAGTCGTAATAAATGTTCTTTATAATGGCCATTGTCCATTTAATTATGGCGTATTTATACCTCAATTACGCTGTCATTATGGCTTTGGACTAAATATATTATATTCCACAAATTCTGATCAAATTAGCTATATTATGATTGGCGCACATACACTGACATTTCTTCCGATACAGCATAAAATTATGAATAATTAGTTAGAAATGCATTTCATATAAGCCAGAGATTTTAAGACCATCTTAACCGTCTCTCGTTAACCGCAAAACCTTTTAAAGCGTGAATCTCTGACTTTAAATATTAATTACGTCGTAGTCCAGCAAACAAAAGATTGTGAATATTGTTGTGACGTCGTTTACTCTTTTTGTACGCAATGATATATTTGCATATTTTCCACCTGTGAGTTGGTTTAAATAGACGAGGTATTTGACAGTAGGGGAGTTCCGGACAGGAGGTTGTGTGTACGACGATGGTTAAATAAAGTGATATCCTTTTGCTCCTGAATTGTGTTGTAATCATTCGTCATTTGCTGAAGTTGTGTTGCCTTCAGAAAAAAACTTATAGCGTCAGTTGGTAACTTTGATTGAAGAAAGTTACGGCTCGTGTCCTGATTAGATTAGAGACTGGATTGTCCACTTGTATGTTGAATTGGTCAAGGAGGTGGGTGAGCTTTTCCTTCTTTGTTGATACAACTGCACCTTTCTCACTTTTTAGTTTATAAAACGACTGACCATCTTGATTAATTCGACGAATGACGGTCACTGAGTTGCCGTACAAGTCATGCTTGAATGCATCCGTTCCCCGATTGATAATTTTGATTGTAATTTCTGCATAACTTTTTTGATTTTTTTTTTTTTTAAAGTTGTTCATAGATGATCCTCTTCCAGTGATATTAGCATTTCCTCTTAAACCTACTACCAAAGCAGTCAGAACGGCACTCTTGCCACTTCCATTTCTACCAACAACAAAGTTGACATTTGGCCCAAAGGAAAAGTCTAAATGACCATGACACATCAAAGTTTCTTCAGTATACTATTTTCTCAATAAATCCAACCGAATTACCCTCTTCCTCTGCATCCGAGTCTAGGTCTGGATCACTGTTTTCGTCCTCTCCAGTTTTGCGTCTTTTTCTCGTAGGATCACCTTCACCATTTTGTGATGTCCGTTTCACAACTGACATTTTTATATTTTAACGGCTCTTTCTAAAGTCCACAGGCGGGAATTCAATTCATCCACCATCCATCCACCATCACCCTACCCAAAAGGTAATCCCAGTACTGTTTTTGCTGGTATTCAGAACTGTTGTTGCTGGGATTCAGAACTGTTGTAGCTGGGATTCAGAACTGTTGTTGCTGGGATTCAGAACTGTTGTTGCTGGGATTCAGAACTGTTGTAGCTGGGATTCAGAACTGTTGTTGCTGGGATTCAGAACTGTTGTTGCTGGGATTCAGAACTGTGGGGTGTTGAATTCAGAACTTGTTTGAGGCGGATATTTTCATGTGCTGGTTTGGACATTTACGGAATTAACCAACGTTAGATTGGAAACGGCAGTAGTTGTGTGGTTGTATATCTTATGTAATAATATTTCTATTTATTTATCTTATTTTTATAATTGGAATTAGATAATGCGTATATTGGGATGTAAAAAAAAAGATGAATATTAAAACAAAGTATATTAGAATTGGATAATGCGTATGTTGAGATGTATAAAAAAAATAAAATGTTAAAACAAAGTATATTAGAATTAGATAATGCATATGTTGAGATGTATAAAAAAAATAATAAAATGTTAAAAACAAAGTATATTAGAATTATATAATGCTAGACATTTGACCGAAGTTGTCAGGCGTCAATTTGTGTAGGGTGGGCGTATGTTGTGACGTCGTTTACTCTTTTTGTACACAATGACATATTTGCATATTTTCTACCTGTGAGTTGGTTTAAATAGACGAGGTATTTGTACAGTAGGGGAGTTCCGGGCAGGAGGTTGTGCACGACGATAGTAAAATAAAGTGAAAGGTACCGAGTAATTAAATGTGTTGCGTATGTATTGCTTAAGCTTGGTTCCCACTAGAACGTAACGCAAGGACGTAAACGCAACGCAAGCGTTTTAACCAATGACAAGCGAAGTTATAGACAGTTAGCAATCACAAGCGAATAAGCCACCGCTTGTGATTGGTCAATTCATTTGCGTTGCGTTACGTCCTTGCGTTGCGTCGCTAGTGGGAACCACGCTTTAAGCATAACAATATTGACGATAAAGTTAAGCCATACTGCAGTACTTGGGAAGGCTCAGGATCTGGACCCATTTGTTTCTTTGGCTGATGCGCACAACGAGTTAACATGGCGCAACTTGCCCAAGTCTCTACCTATTGTCTTTTCCTTACTTATGCAACGCCATGGGTGCCAAAATTTTTATCTTTTTACCAATACTTAATCAAATCGCCGGCTCTTGAAACTAGACTATAACTAGTTGCTAGTCCAGGTCACCGAAAGCACAGTAGAAAAAAAATAATAAGAAAAACATGTTAGCTCTGTCATAAATCAATAGGCGTACATTTATTATTATAACAGCGTTTAAGCTTAGTTCCCACTAGGGCACAACGCAAGGACGTAGAGCGAGTTGACCAATGACAAGCGACAGTTCAAAATAATCCATCGCTTGTGATTGGTCAAATTCCTTACGTTGCGTTACGTCATTGTGTGTTACGGTGTCTCCTAGTGGGAATCATGCATTGGGACGCAACGCAAAGACGACGTAAGCACACAAGTTTGACCAACTACGACGCGATAGATAAACGTACGTTTCCTCTCTGAAGCGTGGTTCCCACTAGCAAAGGAACGTAATGCAACCTACGCAACGTATGAAAATGCTCTTTCGATAATTGTGTTTGCCCCCGCATGCGTGAATTCAAATTTGTGATATTTGCAGCATTGTTGCGTCGTCGGTTACAACTTGTGATTACGCAATACATCACTTTGCGTCAAAACGTCGCGTCGCTAGTGGAAACAAAGCACAAGGAATTCGTAATTATATTTCGGGATCATGTGAACGCACAGTTATAACATACAGCCAGCCTACAAAAACCTGGTGATACATGAGATGACATTCATTAATGTTTGTATTATCTCTATAGAAAACGTGCTATCAATCATGATATCATTTCTAGACAAACACGGGAAATTATAAATAATACTTTAATATAATATGATTTTGTTTTTCTCGACACAAAGGTAACTGAACTCCTGTTTCAGGTAATGCACTGGGTTCTTATGTTTGGTAAGGGGGGGGGGGGGTGGTGGAGCGGTGGTAAATATTCAGTAATTCTCTCAAATTCTCGTAATTTGATAGCTTGTCTACACTTATTATTTGCAAATATCACGTGATACCGGCATTTGTTCGAACAGACAATGCAACAGCATCAGTTTTGAATTTATTGAAATTCGTAATTTTACTACTATTTGAACGCTTCCACACTCGGTTCTTAACCATATACTGTATCTATTTTCACATTTGGACATAACAGTTAATAATGTTCACATTTTAAGATTGATAAAGAATATATTATTATTAAGAAAACTTCCCACGCATTCAGTAATGGCCAGCGTGACTCTGAGCTCTAGAACTGGAGCAAACGAAGGGGCGGTGACAGATCACAGGGTAGAGCGTGGTTCCCACTAGCGACGCAACACAAGGACGTAACGCAACGCAAGTGAATTGTTCAATCACAAGCGATGGCTTATTCGCTTGTGATTGCTAACTGTCTATAACTTCGCTTGTCATTGGTAAAGCTTGGTTCCCACTAGAACGTAACGCGAGGACGTAAACGCAACGCAAGCGTTTTAACCAATGACAAGCGAAGTTATAGACCGTTAGCAATCACAAGCGAATAAGCCATCGCTTGTGATTGGTCAATTCACTTGCGTTGCGTTACGTCCTTGCGTTGCTAGTGGGAACCACGCTTTCAAACGCTTGCGTTGCGTTTACGTCCTTGCGTTACGTTCTAGTGGGAACCAAGCTTTAGTGGGAACAAAACTTAGCTCCTTAAAAACCGATTATTCAAATTTCATATTCACGGAACAATCGATGAATACAGAGTAAAAATCATACTTGATATATGAATTAACTTTACGGAATTTAATGAAATAGATTCAATCAAAAGGCCTACTCAAAACTCATTTACGACGTATTGGCCGGTGTAGCTGCAATCAGGCTCGTTACCGTGTCAATATAGTGTTTTCCATCACACAAAATCAATAGCGCACACTTACCAGCTGAGAGCAATAATGACAGTTCCAAAATCCGTACATATTAAAGGCAATTGCAAATATCCTATAAACAGAGTTTGGCAATAACGGTACTATTTTAAACTCAGCGTTAAATAGCGCGCGTACTAATACGTCATAAACACCACTTTTGATTGAAGACGTAAAATCTATATGCATTACCGTGTATGCTATTAACAGCACCTGTTTCGCTTTGTTAATTTTGACGCATTTTATTGATACCAAAAACACCTATTTGAAACTGTTAACGCAAATAAAACATTTTAGATACTGTCAGGGCATGCATCAATTAAACTATTACGTTTACGAACACGCGCTAAGCAAGTTGTAAATAAAGTACTTGTTATTGTAGACGACAACCATTGGAAGGCCTATTCTATTGTGTAAAAACCAAGCCAAGCGATCAATATATCCATCACCCTTAGCCCGCAACCAGCCAACCAAAACCACAATCTTAAACATCACAGGCTTATCCAATGACCATCTCCATCATAAACACGCGAGCATCAAATTCATTAAATAATTATTGTCCCATCATTAATTCCATGTATAAAAGATGGGCCTTAAAATGGATATGAAAGGGTTCCTAGCAATATCATTTTATTGGCTCAACGTGTAGATCAATCAGTTTTAAGCTTGCCATAGTCATACTTAATGTTTTGGAGGACGACAACGCCCTCAAAACGCCCCTGAGAAACCTGTGAAAAACTTTTTGTGACGTCACTAAAAGTTATTTTTGTATTACAGAGATAGGAATTTAGCAGTAAATCATTGATTGATGCAAAAGCATGGTAGTAATTACTTATTGCTTTGATATTTTTATTCTTGGATAAGTATGTTAGCCTAATCGAATAAAATTAATTCATATTATCAACCAAGTTTTTTTAAAAACGGATTTTAATTTCGTTTTTCAAGGCCATCTTTTACGAAATTCATAGCCAAATGCCTATCTTGCTGGCTGGGTACACGGAGTTATTTTGCGCATGCGTAAGAATCACAGAGTCGACCACCTTGGCCTCTCTCTCGACCCTCCTCGCGAGCGATGTTTATTTCGCTATTTATTATACACGTATTATTGAAACATTCATTTTATTATTATTTCGTTGTAATTAACTGAAATTGATGGAAATTCGTCCACATCGTCTTGTTAACACGGGTGTTAACATCGTTTTGAAGAAACGGTTGGACGAGTAAATGGTGTTTGACAATGCCATGGCCTGGAGCTAGCTAGGTCTAGGCCTTTTTAGTAGTGATGACTGCTGGATACGGTGTTTAGTCGCCCGGCCAGAGGTGAGCTGAGAGCGTATGCTCCTTGATGTATCGTTGAGGGTGTTAATGGTAGGCACAATTGTGTTACTGTATTATGTATATACACATTATTTATAAGTACGTTTATTAATAATATTGTTGTGTGCTGTAGTGTCCTGACTAACGTATTATTAAAATATTTTTTTGTTATTACATGCCGCCCTACTAGCTAGTAGGCTAGGCAACACTGAATACTAAATACTGTATTATGATTCCCAATAAAATGAATAGAGTTGGATTTTCTCTAATGTAGTAATAAAGGTTATAACAGGCCAGGCCTAGTTAGGGGTATTTCAGCTTGTATCATATACAGTACAATATACAGTACAGTATACAGTAAATAAACAATTCATTTGTATTTTTACCTACCTACAGGTCTATAATTGGAGTGCAATTATGATAATTGATGGACGGGATAAGCAAATGTATTTATTGATTGGAATGGAAGCGCAAATGTTAGAGTAAAATTATAATATTAAGGTAACAGATACTGAGCATTGCTATTTTAAACTGTTGATCAAACCTACATAATACATTATACTAAATTATTATTTTGTTTTGAGGGCAGATAAACATGTGCTTATTCATTTTCCTTTTTTCAGGTGAATAGAAAGATACCCAGAGTACTTTATAATAGATGCTACTTGGATCATGCTTGCACGATACATTTATGCAGTATACTAAGACACCAAGTATAGAATGAGCGCAGACAATTAAAATTACAGAACTAAATATTTATGAAGAATAGTAAAATATGCATAATAGAATTCTTTAGACGCGAGTGCTAGGGTTACAGTCATACTGTAACTATGGTAATGTACTACCAGACAGTACACTAGTAGCAGTGCATCATATAGTGTTTGTTTTTAACCATTAAATGGGTCTGGGTATATAAACAAATAAACCACTACTGTACTTCTTTTTTTATTTATTTAGCCAAATACTATGTACAATGGACATTTATGAAAGAATCCATCTCTTGAATATGATGGAGCTGGCTGGTGTTGATAGAATTAAAATGTATCACTCAGGTCTCAAAAGTAATTTATGTCCTGTTTGAAAAATCCTGCTTGTTCCAAACTCATTATGATACATTTGTTCAATAAAATTCATTCCACACACTATTTCTGCCATATAATTTGATGTTTACAATTTTATTACTAGTACTATTACAGTTCTTCAAAGCCATCTCATGTACTGTTGATTCCATAAATCTGCAAAGATAAGACCAATAAATGGATGAAAATGTACTATTATTTTTATTCAATCCTACCTCTAGGCCCTATAGTATTATATTTTATGACTTGGTAACAAACAGAAAGAGGTTATTATTTAATTACACTACAGTTACTAACTAAACTATAATAATCCTCTCGGCCTCACCTCCTCTGCTCTACTTTAATTATTAGTATTATTATATTACTATATTAGTCAATAACAAAAGTCAGAGCCAAAAACAAGTTCAACACAAGCTTACCTTTTTTATTTACGTCGCCTTTTACATACGTCTACGCCCGCGCCTTGTCCACTTCCTGGAGGTTCGTCGGTGGACCGGCGACTGCTACTCTCTTGTACTGTAGGCCATGGAGTAACTCCATGTGTAGGCCTAGCCTACTACTAGCGAATTTAGAAGAAACTATAGTCTACTAGACCTAGCCTAATTTGTAGTCTGCGTGAGTGGTTTAGTGTGAGAAGTACAAATACACACTTTCTTCTTTTCACGTACAATCTTTGCAGACATAACTTTTTATTGATTTGTGAAATATCGATATTTTCTACGACTGCAGCAACAGGGAGCTTGCAACACGCGAGTCTCGTGTAGCATGGGTTTGTTTATTTTGTTTACACCACACAGTCCGCGAACGAGACAAGGCGGTGATTGGACTGTATTAAAATTCATTAACCAATCACAAAACGACTGCTGCCGTGGCTACAACCCCGGGTGTTTCAAACTCTAAATTTGACGATCTCGTACGTGCGTATAGAACGTTCATAAAAATTAAGATGGCGTGCCAGTTGGTCGGCCATTTTGCGGACGTTTTATACCAAAATTTAATTTGTTTATTTCTCAATTTCTACTAGGTATTTGAATCTAATTTTTTGTGTGCTGTTTATTAACATTAAAAGGATTCATACAAAGTCCTTTTTGTGAAATTTTAAAATCCTTTCATATCCATTTTAAGACAGGATAATGAGAAAAGACATTACTTTAACATCCGATTTTTAAGCATTACCGTAAGTGACGCAGTACTTATATCTATAAGAGCACTTTGTTTAATTATGCGCTCTCCTCCTGGAGACTAATCGATTTCACCTAAGTCTTTCCGTTTACTATGTACTGACGGTAAACAGGCACATGTGCTATACATGATACATGTGATCATATTACAATTGGAAAAAATTCTAAAAATAGATATTCGCAATTTGTTCAACTCAAATTAAAACCGTCAGTGGCATTTATTTGTAATCCATGGTGAAACCACTAACAGTGAGTGACTACTACCTAGAACAACTTTCTATACACTATCAAACTGTTTGTTACAAAAAAATGTGATGTGTCCATAATATAGACATAATGATGTCATATCAACACCATGTTTGAGCATATCACTACCATATTTGGGTAGATCACACTTTTTTTGTCAAAGTAGTTTGACAGTGTACGGTAACACAGAGCTTACTCGTAAAACATGGCATGAAATAATATTCGATTTAGGACGCTTTTGCAGTGATATACGGGTAGTACCAGAAAGTTAACACTCCAACAAATCCCTCATAGGCCTACCTATTAAATGTACACATTGCTGGATCCGAAGATGTACCCTAATTAAAGAGGGGGGGGGGGGTTCATCCTGTACTACAATGATTAATATACTAAATCAAGTCTGAATTCCAGTTGACTGTTTATGTTGTCTTGTAAAATGCGCCTGAGGCTTTCCATACATTAGGCCTATATATATATATGATTATAATGGAATTAATCCCTTATGAATAGTCATAATAGTATAGTAAAATATGATATGTAATGTATACAATATCATTAATGGGTAATAACAGTATACTTTCATTTTGATCAGAGTCCTTATAAATCTTCACAAACTCCCATATAAAACGTCATGAGTCGGATTCGATCGAATCGCGACGTCACTTACAGAGCAAAAGTCCTATCCACCATTAACAACCATCAATACCATTTTCTATACATAAATTATCTACAAAGTACACAACTCAAATTTTCATATCGATTATCGATATGGTACGAATTATATTATTAACCCGTATACGCTGTCTCGTGCGTTACCGGTTACTTGCCAACATGCAAAAGAAACGAATGAAAATTAATACTGAATTTCTCCATCCATCGTTATAAAAGTAATGCTTCTCTCTCATCATTAATGTAATATAAATTCTAAATTGCATTTCCATAACCTATTACTGTTGTATCTGTACAGTATGTGGTGATAGTCATTGGAAACACAAGATATGCTAGGAGGCAAGTAAACAAGTTTGTTGACGATCTGCAAATTATACTAGGTTCACGATTGGAAATCTGATATCATCAAATACGCTGTTTAATATGGATAAAATATTGTATGGAACTTATTAAGCATAATTGTAATCTATACACTAAAGTAACAGATTAATTTAAAAGGACTAAATTTGCGAATTAAGCAAACAAGAAAACCAGTAGTTAGTGCAGATTTTTTTTATCTGAAAGTTGACAAAATTATTGGCGCAGGAAAGTGACCTACAGTCGAAATCACTTTCCAACACATTTTGCTTGAAAAATTACTTTCCAGATACGACCGAAGTAACCTATACAAACAGCAATATTCTTGAAATGTGTTTGTCGAAATATGACTATAAATGAAGCCTAGATAACCTACATGTCTTAAGCTCTGTCTGCACTATCAAAGTTTATGTGTCAAAATATGGACATGATGATACCATATTTGGGCATATCACTACTGAAGTGTAGACAGAGCTGCTCTGTCTACCACAAACTAGTCTAATTAAAATGTGTGATGTGCCCAAATATACCAGTGATATGACGTTATCGTGTAGCATGTTTTTGTCACATAAAGTTTGAGTAGACAGAGCTTTATACACGATCCGATTAAAAACCATATTTATTAGAAGAGTAAGCCTACTTGTCTCCCAGTTACTAGACCAAAATAAAGCTAGAGTATAAATCAGGTCATAAGACATCTTGCAAAGATGATAAGTTTGAAAAATTAATTGGAGCATCACAGAACGACGTCTATTAATCAATGTTAAATGGTTAAAAAGCCTGAAACTATTATTTGCTTTCGAAACCAACGATGACTGATCACTATCGGAAGAACGCGAAGTGAAAAATAATGATGCAAATTTGAACAATTCACTAAAGGCCCATTTACACTAGGACGGTAACGATCGACGATAAATAGACAAATATGCATTTTTCATACATAAAACAAAGAAAAATAAAAACTGTTCATTCTAGAACTATAGAATAATCATTTATGCTGTCTGATGAAAATTATATTTTTGTCATGATTAGTAAGAGCAATAATATCGTGAAAATACAACGATCTTATTGTTTTTATTTATCATGACGTCATTTGAATGGAATTTTTAAAATATTATTTTTATCAAAGACAGCATAAATGATTATCCTATAGTTCTAGAACAAAAACCTTTCGAATTTCTTTGGTTTTAAACAAAATTCATGCTTTTATATTTATCGTCGATCGTCATCCTAGTGTAAATGGGCCTTAAATATGTAAATTACAGAGAAAAAAAGAGTAGAAGAAACGGTATTTATCATAAATTGTCTTTAATCAGCTGTACATCATTTAGTCACAATAAAGCTAGCGTTCACATTGATCCGGCATCGGTCCGGAGGTGGAAACCCTTTCAGTGTTCAATTACACAGAAAACAGAATCTGTATTGGTACAGTGTGAACGTACGTAGCTTTGGGCCTAAAAACGGGTTTGTTTTTTTTTATGAACACACCGTTTGAATGGAAAATATATACCACAAAGAACACAGACTCAATTTCATCGTGTCTAAAAATTAAAACATGTACAGTCAGGTGTTTTGCAAATCTATCAAACTGCTAGTATAAAAACATATTTTAAAGAGAACAAACCAGTTTTTAGGCCTTATTAAATACAACATTGGAGCAATTACGTATTACAAAATAATATATTTTACTTTGTACAAAACAATAAAATATTGAAAGATATGTTCTTGTAATGAAAATATTTAGTATAAATATGTAATATACACATCTGTGATATTTGAAACGTAATGTAAAGTACTGGTGAGATGAAATTGAATACATAAAAATAAGGTAAACGCAGCAACTTAAAAGAACAAATATAAAAGAAAATACAGTACTGTAATATATGGCCGTTATGTGGGAATCAGAAAGGTGGGAATCAGAGATGTGGGAATCAGAAATGTAGGAATCACATATGGGAGTCAGATATTTGAGAATCAGATATGTGGGAATAACATATGTGGGAATCAGAAATGTTGGAATCAGAAATATGGGAATCAGATATAATGTGACAATCAGAAATGTGGGAATCAGAAATGTGGGAATCAAAGATGTGGGAATCAGAGATGTGGGAATCAGAAATGTAGGAATCACATATGGGAGTCAGATATTTGAGAATCAGATATGTGGGAATAACATATGTGGGAATCAGAAATGTTGGAATCAGAAATATGGGAATCAGATATAATGGGACAAGCAGAAATGTGGGAATCAGAGCTGGAGATGTGGGAATCAGAAATGTAGGAATCGCATATGGGAGTCAGATATTTGAGAATCAGATATGTGGGAATAACATATGTGGGAATCAGAAATGTTGGAATCAGAATTATGGGAATCAGATATAATGCGACAATCAGAAATGTCGGAATCAGAGATGTGGGAATCAGAAATGTAGGAATCACATATGGGAGTCAGATATTTGAGAATCAGATATGTGGGAATAACATATGTGGGAATCAGAAATGTTGGAATCAGAAATATGAGATTCAGATATAATGTGACAATCAGAAATGTAGGGAATCCGAGATGTGGGAATGGAATAAGTGGGAATCAGTTATGGGAATCAGATATTTGGGAATCAGAAATGTGACAATCAGAGATGTGGGAATTGGATAAGTGGGAATCAGATATGGGAATCAGATATAATGTGACAATCAGAAATGTAGGGAATCAGAGATGTGGGAATGGAATAAGTGGGAATCAGATATGGGAATCAGATATTTGGGAATCAGAAATGTGACAATCAGAGATGTGGGAATTGGATAAGTGGGAATCAGAAATGGGAATCAGATATAATGTGACAATCAGAAATGTAGGGAATCAGAGATGTGGGAATGGAATAAGTGGGAATCAGATATGGGAATCAGAAATGTGACAATCAGAGATGTGGGAATTGGATAAGTGGGAATCAGATATGGGAATCAGATATAATGTGACAATCAGAAATGTAGGGAATCAGAGATGTGGGAATGGAATAAGTGGGAATCAGATATGGAAATCAGATATTTGGGAATCAAGTCAGATATGTGGAATTAAAAATGTGGGAATTAAAGGAATAGGAGATGAGGGAATAGGAGATGAGGGAATAAGATGAGATTTCTATAGGCTACAGAAAAGATAAAAGACAAGCAAATCGTGCAATAAACAAATATATATTTTAAAAATACAAAAGTAATCTGAATATGTGTTTCTGAGGTATGTTTTATGACATTTGGAATATTTTCTTTGAATTTGTAAACACATAACTGTTTTAAAAAAACACTGAATGTTACAATTGTTTCACTTAGAAAAACAAAGACTAGATAGATTTGTTAACATTTTTACAAAATTATCTTCATTGATTCAACCACTTATTCATTGCACAATTGTTTTCTACAAAAGCTTTATAACAACAAAACTAGAATTTATTTAAAAATACTCTAGATAATATTTTCCAACAAATGTCTCAATGAGAGTCCACTGTAATATAACGTTTAATCCAGGTCATGGAAGATGACTATTTCCAGTATTTTCCATTTATCTGGACTCAATATTCAAGACTTGTGAGTTCCTTATTCTTTTCTTTAAAACATTTGACATTTCTAAGAAACGATGCATTGTGAATAAAATGTCCTGTGTTGGAGAGTGAAAGTAAACCTGATGGTTTTCAACTTTGTACCTCCTCCATGGTATTGGTGCTGTACCTTCTTCATGGTATCGGTACCTACTCCATGGTATTGGTACCTCCTCCATAATATCGGTACCTCCTCCATGGTATCGGTATCTCCTCCATGGTATCGGAACCTACTCCATGGTATCGGTACCTACTCCATGGTATCGGTACTTACTCCATGGTATCGGTACCTCCTTTTTTGGTATCGGTACCTTCTCCAGGGTATCGGTACCTCCTCCATGGTATCGGTACATGTTTGAAATCAAGTAGCACATGATTTGCTTCTTTGTAGCATCTTCCTTTTACTTGCCAGTTTAGATTCTTGTGAATATTTATTAAGATAATCTTTTTCAACTAAACACTGGACCTCCTCCATGGTACGTGCTTGTTCAGGAAACATTCGTCTCTTTACTATGCTTGAGTGCATTTCTTCTTCGTTTATACCATCATCAATGATTAAATCTTGGCTGGTCATAACAAGCTGTTTAACAGTTCCTTCTTTTGCAGCTTGAAGTGATCGAATCATTTCTTTTGAGCATGCATTTCTTGAAGTATGTTTCAATCTTTCTAGTTTAGATTCTGTAAGAAGCAATATACAACTTATGGTGTTACTGTGCATTAAAATTAATAATAACAAAATAATTGTAATTAAACTAATTATAAAGAGTCCAAGATCGTTTTGTTCGTTTTGTGTATTCTACTTGTCACTGTCCTCCTTTGTCTGTCTCTCTTCCTTCTCTTGTCTCTCGTCGTTCCATTTTCAATCTTCAGTTTTTGTATAAATGTATGAATTCCCGTTTCAATTGTAATTTTATCTCCTTGTTTTCCTTTCATGTTAAAGCTGTTGGTTGTCGTACTCGTAATTCCAAATGTAATCTTCTTTATGTGCCGTATTGTCGTGTCAATGTTACCAAGAATGGATTTATCTCACGTATTTGTCTTCTTTTTAATAATTGTGTTGTTAAAGATAATTCTATTGATCTCTTTTTTGACAGTTATAATTGTTTTTTAATAAAATTAGTAAAATTGTTTAAATTTGTATTGTTAGGTTTTAAGATTTATATATATTTATATGGTATAGTTTATTCCATTCTGTAAGGGGCGGGTTTTACACTGTTGAATGAGTATGAATAAAATAAAATTAAAATAAATAATGTACTGTATTCTTTAAAATGTATTTTAGTTTTTCAATAATAGCTATAAAACAATAGTTATAAAAACAAGTAAAACGATCTATTAATTATAATAAAACATATTAATTTCTTAGAATGTGTATGTGTTACAAATACAGTACTACAGTAATATTAAAATACTTAGTGATAACTTTTTTATAAATTAGTAACTTGCCTATTTTGATGGGTGTCGCCAAGTTTTTCAATTGGAGAAATTACATTATTGGTTTTGATTAATAAAACTCAAATGAAAAATCAAATTCAATTGCTACTACTACTGTAGGCAAGCGTTCCTGCACCTACTGTAACGGGTCATGTAAAACCAATGTTATCAAAATGTCCCCCGAGGACCAGCTGAGATCAGTTACCGGAAATTAAAAAGCAATTTTTTGTAATATTGAACTTTGAAAATCAGTGTCAGCATCATACACCACAAAACAATCGTGGAAATCTGATTATTATACAGTATTTCTCATCAAATATTTATGCATAGACATGGCCGGGGACATGGCAGATAAATTATATTATTATTATTATATTATTATATCAATATTTATAAAGCGTCAATTCAAAGACCGAGGTACAAAATCAAAGGCGCTGGGCATGTTAGTGGTCGAAAAAATGAGTTTTGAGCAACTTTTTAAAGGTAATAAGGTAACAGAAGAGCAGTGTTTAATTTGTGGGGGGAGTGAATTCCAGAGTGTGGGTGCTGCAAAAGAAAACGATCTATGACCAAGTTTTGTTTTTCTGTTTTAGACAACATTAAATAGACATCATGTCTACAATGTGAATCACCATCAGGTAATAAATGAATAAAATCATCTTTATTTCCATATGTGGGATTGGAGGGTACAACTCTCTGCATTAAAAAAATTTATTATTATTTCATGCATTTTTTAGCAACTCGCCAATTACAGGATGGATAATAAACTATTTTATAATTTATCGTGCTTATAAACTATGAGCGAGTGATCGAGTGATTAAGACAGTGGAACCGTAATGCATAGCCATAATATCGGCAAGGGTTCGAGGCTAACTCGCTCCATGGTTCTGGTGGTAGAACAAGTCTTCTCGGATAAGGACTATAAACTGTAGGTCCAGTGTACACATCATCTGGCTCTATACGCACTTTAAAGAACCTAGTACATCTTTTGAGATGAGTAGGCGGTTACCCCGGTGTACTAGTTAACATACAGTACAGCCACTGTCACAAACTCTGGGCCCTCTGGGAGAACAGTATACCCTACCCAGTATAAAGAATAAATACATTTAAAAAAAACTAAATCTTATTTGAGGCTTAGGGAGTAGAGCTGAAAGAGTTACATACTGTACCTAGGATTGAACCCTATACATGCTCCCAATTACATTAATTTTAAAAACCTTTATTCAGTTTATACACAGATTTAAAACAACTTATACAGTATATCAATCATATAACATGACTATTTTTATTACTAAGGCACACAAAAAATTGATTATTACAATATTTCACTTACTATGTGCTACTAATATGGTTTAGGCCTAGGTATATTATAAATTTGGGATGAATGTATAACTCAAACTGTCGCAAAAAATGAAATTCTCTATGTCTACTCTAATTCTGGCACTATCATATTTTTTATTATAAAAACTTGCTGCGGAAAAACTGAGTTTTGCTAATCAGTATTAATTTTGATTAACATAGCAAAAATTTCTAATCAAAATTGTTGTAGAAATTATCCCTTGTGTTTGTGTCTCAATAATTGAGTCATCTCTGTTGGGGATCATAATTTGCTAATTGAGTAAGTGACCTTTGACCTGTGCCTCTTTTTACCAGGGGGCGTGGCACTAATACAGTATTTAGTAATTAGTATTAAAGGGAATTAACTTCCATCACTAATGGAAAAGTTAGTGTACTGTACATTATGTATATTATTTGATTGCTTTAAAGATGCACCATCACTCCTTGGGTTGTTGTAAATTAATCACATATTCACAGGCTGCTATATTTTTTTTCATTTTCACGCTGCTGCTTTAGCCAGCTACATCCCCAGCATACTACAATATTCAGAAGCTATCAAGCAGCAAGTTATAGTTCTAGAGGCTGACGTTTTGATAATTTGTAAACTAGGATGGGCCATGTTCAAATTAAACCTTAACGCATGTCTGGGAGAAGAGAGTCTATGAAAACATTTGCTGACAATATATATTTAAAACTGTTACGTCAACAAGTGAGCGGCGTTTTTTTTGTAAGAAATATTTTTAATTTGACAGGGATAGCAAAGAAACCTCCAATAGCAAGTTGACTCTGGTGATAATCCATTCATCCATTGACAAACAGATAGAAATTGCAATAAAATAATAAAACAAGAAGGTAATTTACTGATGTTTGCATTGTTTTTAATTCTGATTGCAAATTTAATCAGTTTTAAATAAAAAAGAACCACTATGACTATGAACAACCAACCAATCATACTATATTTATACTAAGCAACGTGGCCAAATATATACAGTATAATACCGTAAAACCTCGAAAAGAAGCTCATGGGCTTAAACCTCAAAAAGAAGGCCATCTCGAAAAGAAGCCCCTCTCTACAGTTTGCAAAAGTACTCTCGAAAAGAAGTCCATCTCGAAATGAAGCCCCCTGGGCTTCTTTTCAAGATAGTATGGGCTTCATTTCGAGATAGACTACTCATACTGTATTGAGATGATGACGAAATTATTGTATTTGACGGTGAATCATAGGACTGTTTTTTTGCTTTTTATATTGTTTTTTAATTGGTATATTAAACATAATTTCATGGTTGAAAAAATGTCTCAAAAGTCACATTATTGTAGTAGAAATTCACAAAATTTACAGCATTCATTTCGAAAAGAAGCCCCCCTCTACAGTTTGCAAAAGTACTCTCGAAAAGAAGCCCAGCTCGAAAAGAAGCCCATCTTGAAAAGAAGCCCACCCAAGAGCACTAAAAAAGAAGCCCATGGGCTTCTTTTCGAGGTTTTACAGTATTATGCCAGTGGTTGTCGTTACAGCGATTTTATTTTTGTACATAAGTTGGGGACCCCACGTGAAAGATAGCTGAACTACTTCCTAAATATAACTAAACCTCTCTCACTATAAAAAAGTAAAAGAAGTAGCTCATTGGAGTCGAACCCCATAAAACGACATGTAAAGTCCATAGTCTTATCCACTGGACTACACAAACGGCTCGACCGAAATCGTTTGCATTAGAGAATTGTAGTTAGCTCAATTCTTACGTCACACCTTTATGGATGTGACTAATGAATATTCATGTTTATTTTGTGACTTTTTATGAGGGGTCCCAAACTTATTTACAAAATTAAATATCGCATCCTGGCAATGCTATTCCTTAAAGATGTATTGTCCCCCTAAAAAAAATGTTGTTGTTGTTGTTGTTGAATATGCAATTTTAATGTAAAATAATTGTTATCCATTTTGACCAAAAATTGGATCAAAACAAATTATTTACCTGAAAATAACTGTAATTTAAAGCAAAAAATAGTAAAATTGGATTTTTGGTTGATTTGGTTTATTTTGTCATTTTATAAGTGAAAACATTATTTTTTTCAGATTTATTTTATACTCCTCAAGTGATTCACTTGAAAAAATATTCAAAGTCTGATTTTAGTAATTTTCATTTTTCATGATTTTGGGGGACAATACACCTTTAAACAATGCGCGCCCCCTGTTTATCCCTATCATGGTCTATTGTCTATACAGGTTATTTATTTTTAATCTTAATGTAATTGGTTTTTTGTGGGATCCTATCACAATCCCCTTGGGGTTTTTCCTGGAGGTCCCTTTCATCTTATTTAAATTTGTTTTACTTTAATGAGATGAATAAAAGAGATTGATTGATACAGTGCAAATAACACACACACATCCGTCAAAATATATGTTCAAGAAAATGATGAATTGAATGGGTATTGCTAAACACCGCAAACCTCCAAAAAAACATAGCAAACCCCATCGAACCAACATAAAAGTGATTGAATCATGTAGTGTACAACCCACTGGGTATATCCATGTAAAAAAAATAATACATTTTTACTGTTAACTAATTATTTTTGGGGTAAAACATCATTTTTTGGTCAAAAATGATTGCTAATTTTTAACCAAAAAATTATGTTTTATCCCCAAAAATAAGTAGTTAACAGTAGAAATTTAATAATTTATATACCCAGTGGGTTGTACACTACATTATTCAATCACTTTTATGTTGGTTCGGTGGGGTTTGCTATGGTTTTTTGGAGGTTTGCGGGGTTTAGCAATCATTTTTGACCAAAAAATGATGTTTTACCCCAAAAATAAGTTGTTAACAGTAGAAATTAAATTTTTTTTTTACATGGATATACCCAGTGGGTTGTACACTACATGATTCAATCACTTTTATGTTGGTTCGATGGGGTTTGCTATGTTTTTTTGGAGGTTTGCGGGGGTTGCGGTGTTTACTGTAGCAATACCCAATTGAATCATATATATAGGCTAAAGGTAAATGTTATCATAGTCTTAAGAAATAGAATATTTCCTTTAAATTAACATAAAATCATTAATATAATACACAAAACAGGAAATTAATAATATAGTCTACAGCAACCACTAACTAAATCTATGTAACATAATCTCACTATACTTCACTAATTTGTTAGCAATTCAATATTAATAAATTTCACTTCACATTTTAATAATGCAGACCAACTGTACTCTTGCTAAGTTACTGATCTATTTACTAACTTGTCGTTAGATTATTGTCCATAAATATTGATGGTCATAGTACAGCACAATTGCAATATGTGGGAAATTTAAGTGACCGTAACAAATTTATAAATCATAGACTTTGCACCATATCAAATCTGACAGTGTATATGTTTGTTTACAGTAGGTTAGTAGGCCTATTAATATAAGTATTTTATCTATTTTATTAATATAAAAAAAATTTTTAAAAATTGTCCTGTTTTTTCAAAATACACTAATATTATAATACAAAAAATAATGAGTAAACAATTAATTTGAATTGATTATTTGAATTTTAAAAATATATAGTTAATATTAAATAATAAAGAACAAAAAAAAATCACATACTTTTTTATTTCTCTGATTTTTATTTTTGCTTACTGATATTATGAAAAGGAAAAAATGTAACCCAACAGTATAATACTACTAGTACTACTATCTAGTACTCACTAGGCCCTAATAACTTAGTATAGTAGAACCACTTTCTTATTTAATAATATAATAAAATAGGCCTAATAAAAATAGTAATATTAAATATACATTGTATTGTAAACTTTTAAATAAAAAAAACTAGCCCTTTTACTTACCCAATGAAGCCAAGTAATCCTCAGATTTTCTTCTTTCGAGAACTGGTAATTTTTTCTTGATTGCATTTTCTTGCTTGGAAATTCCGAATGGATCAAAATTATCCTCAAAACCAGAAATAGGTTGAAGTGAATTTTCCATGGCAGAAGGTGTAAATCCCTTTCCTATGCCTATGATGGTCTGCGCTTCCAATGCCATTTCTTCGCGGCTGAATACTGCAATAAACCTCCCACCGCCACTGACGGACGAAGCGGATACTATGCCCTGCTACACCAGTGGACTAGGCCTACATACAAGAGTTTGACTTTGAATGGATGATGGGGGCGTACTCCTTATTTCGGCCTGTATCGAAACGAGAGGATCGTAACCGTGCGTAGTGTAGGCCTACTAGCAGGCCTAGCCTACTAATACTACAATACTCCAGATGACCTCTACTATTATTTAGTGGTATTAGGGATACTATAAAGCAACACAACGAGCACCAGATGCGAAGTAATTTACAAATCAATAATGCAAAACTAACTTGTATTGGTGTTTTAGTTATACATGTGTAATCTTGAGGACGAAAGACGGAAGAAGAAAGCAATTATTAGGCCCCTAAGCCATCCCTCTCGTGACAGTTTCTATGCCCTAACAAAGTAGTCTACCATCTCCAGACGCTGGTAAAATCAGAGCCTTAATTTTATCGAGTGCCTCTACTAGTCTCCTTCTTCCAACTACTTATATAAATTCTATTGACTAATATAATGTTCCAATATTGCCATAATAATAGACTATTATTATGGCAAAATTAAATTGGAACATTAGTCAATATAGTCTCTTTTTACCTTTCTATAATTCTGTTGTCCCTCTTTTTTTTTAATAGGTCATTTTTAATGTCCAAACATGGAAGGAGCTTTTAAAAATAGTAGAAGTCATCAATTTTATACAGTTTGTTAGTTTTGTATATTTTAAGTGTAATATAAAAAAGAAATAAATTTAATAATGATGAATGAAGAACAATATAAGCGAAATCAAGATTTGTTATGTAAATAAAATTAAATAAATACTCAAGTATCAGAACGAGACAATTTTCACTATTTAAAGTATCAGATAATATTTTTTAGTATCAGTATAAATAATCATTATAATTATTTATAATTCAACTTAACTTGTCAGAAGTGTTCTGACTTATGTCAGCTATAAATCTATGCAAAAAAAAATGTTTTTTAAATAACTACTGTATACACAAAACAGAATGTTACTCTAGGACTAACTAACCGGCCTGCTGCTGTCTGTGAACAATAAAGTTACAATACTAGCCTCATTTATTTATATGTAGGCCCTACTCGGCGCTCTTATGCCGACTCGTATCGTAACAAATAATAAATAGAATATAGCCATGATTTACTAAACTAATTTAAAATCGAATTATAACAATCATTAATGTATCGTATTCTGCATTTTTTAAGGACAAGGCACGAATTCAAACCGATTCCCCATTCCCCACTTCGGGTTTGTGTGTACCACACATGGAGTGGGGAGGTCTGATGTTTTGCAAAATATTCTTGGGTGCAGTTGTGTTACCCTTGAAACTTTGATACATAATATTTTCGGTTAGATTCAATATTTTTACGTGAATTTTTGTCTGCACATTAATAAAATATCAATATATTAGATAGATATATGAAAACATTAATAATAAAAATTTAAAAATGAAAATTTTAAAGTAAATTTAAAGATATAATTTTCCAAAAAAATAGATAAAAGTTTATAACAAAATTATGCATATTCGTTAATTTGTATTTTGTCACTAATTTCAACGAAACGAAAGTCAAATATATCAAGAATATTTATCAATTAATTAAATTCATTTATTTAAGTTAAATATAGCATTTAAAAGCAATTAAATAACTGGTTTCGCACAAAATGTCAAACAAAATTGCACTTGAATATAATACAGCGCGCGAACCCCAAGCGCGTGCGTCTCTTTTATTCCCGGTCCGCAAAATCAGCTATAAATTGCGCGAATTGCAAACAATTTATTATTCGCAATTCCATCGTCGAAAAGTTTTGTTTTAACTTTCAAAAGTGTATTCGCAATGTCTTCACCAAGAAAGAGTCCAAAGAAGAGTCCAAAGAAGGCCAAGGCAAGAGCAAAGCCAAAGAAGGCCGCTCATCCAACGTATAATGCAATGATTGCTGCCGCAATCGGAGCATTGAAAGAGCGTGGTGGTTCTTCTCGTCAGGCTATCGCCAAATACATCCAGGCCAATTTTAAGGTCGATGCTTCTATGAATACCCATCTAAAGTTGGCACTGAAGCGAGGCGTTAACAGCGGCAGGTTCGTCCACGTCAAAGGAGTTGGTGCCAATGGTTCCTTCAAGCTAAACGTAAAGACTGTAAAGACCGACGCTGCTGCCAAAGCAAAGAAAGAGAAGGCAAAGAAAAAGGCCGCACAAGCAAAACTGAAAGCAGCAGCAAAGAGAGCCGCAATGAAGGCAAAGAAAGCTAAGAAACCAAAAACAAAGAGCAAGAAAAAGAAAGCAACAAGTAAGAAACCAAAGAAAGCTAAATCTCCGAAAAAAGCAAAAAAGCCTAAATCTAAGATTAAGAAGGCTGCTGTAAAGTCAAAGAAGGCTGTAAAGAAATCGCCAACAAAGAAAGCTTCGAAGAAAAGGCCAAAATCTCCAAGAAAGAAGTCTCCCAGAAAGAAGGCTGGCAAGAAGTAAACTCTTCGCAACATTTTCCAAACCAAACGGCTCTTTTCAGAGCCATCCAAATATACAAAAGATGATTTGATTTGCAACCAAATGTCAAACTTCCAAAACTTTTTTGTTGTCTTTCTTTGAATAATTGTGTCCTATAAACCTAGTCTAGCGCCCTCATAAATTTTATTTTTATCATATCGTCGTATTCGTAGGCCCAGATCGAAAAAGTTTTCTATCATCACATCATTCAAATTCTCTTCTTTCCTCTCAAAAAAGTGGTAAAATCATCCCTCCTCACGATCCGACGGATTTTTCGTCCCACACAAATAGGCCTATGCATTGTTAGTATCTAGACCTCTAGTAAATGTGAAGTTAAATCTTGTGGATATTCGGTAAGGACTAAATCCAATCGCTCTTTCCTGGGTAAATAAAAAGAGTGCCAGGGCTAGCCAGCCAGGCCATACTCTTCCCAACAATACCAGGCATGTTATAATGTTTTGTATACTATAAGGCGTGGCCCTGGGAGGGGGACTATTTTTACAACTGTATTTAGTACTGGTACTGTACACTAACTAGGACAGAACGATAATAACAATGTTTGGTGTAGACCATTAGAAAAGTAGGCACCGTCAAGAAACAGAATATTTATTGGTTTCTTTTGTCTCCCAACCAATAAATGGTCCAATTTTCAATAGGATGTTAGAAAAGTAAAAGTATGAAATGAGCCGTAGCACGCCTCGGGCCTTCCCTAGAGTCTGTCACATGTAACGCCTGCTGTTTTAGAATTAAAACTAGTAAGCAATTCAGTACATGAAAATTCCCTTTTTATTTTTTAGAAATCTGCATTAATGGTGGAAACTTGGAATGATGCACTTACATTATTTCTGACTCTCTGTGCTTGTTGTTTAATCCCTATTCTCCTTCGGAAGGCATTCAAAAAGAACAACCAGTCTGTTGATAGTAAAAACGATGACTTGTACTCAAAATGTACATCACCAAACTGTGTTCGTTGTCAGAATTACAGAATACTGGACCATCAATTAACGGACAAATTTATTGAAATTTCACAAATAGTTCACGGTGATTTATCCAGGATAGAACAAGCTATTGGTACTAATGAAAGGTCAAATAGAAACCAGCAACCAAATGTTTTCTTTCTGCCAAAGTTGGATCCTATTAAACCATTTTACGCAGCTGATGACACAGATTTAGCACCTGATGCTCAACTAATTGCTAATAATTTTCTTGATATTTATGAAGAATTCTTAGAGGTGTGTTTATTTCTATCAATATTATAATTGCAATTTATGTTTTGACCCTAGTAAATTGTGGGAGAGGTGAGAAGATGTAGTGTCCAAACAAATTAGTTCCTTAGAGCCCTGGCAGCATTAGTTTAGGTTCTAGACACGACTGTAATTTAGCTATTCTTTGTAACTAGACTGTGTACTAGAAGTGGAATCTTATTTCCGAAAAAACAAAACACCCACTGGCCGACTACATATAAAGAAACAACAAAATAAAGACTTGCACAGCAAGTTTGCCATATAAAATGTACGTGTATCACATTTTCTGTCTTTTTTTAAAGGTGTTTAATGCATTGCAGGATGGTAACGTGTCTGGTTGGTTAAGTAATTCTGTACCGACTGGTAATTGGTATGTGTTTCATCTATATAACCAAGGCGTGAAGGTACCACAGAACTGTACCAGATGCCCACGAATTACCAAAATATTAGAGAATGGTTTAAGAAAATTTATAAAAGAAAACGCTTTTGGAAACGCAGCATTTTCAGTGCTTGAGCCTGGAACGCATATAACTGAACATTTTGGGCCATGCAATGTCAGAATTCGATGTCATCTAGGTAAATATGCAGAATCATCTACAGCTGAAACCCTCGTAAGCGGCAACCCTTGGGACCGGGAAAAGTGGCCGCTTACGAGAGGTGATCACTTAATGGGAGGTGGCCGCTCAACAAAGACTGTACTAGTAATAGTAACTCCATATGACTAACATATATGTTTCAATTGAATTAATTGCATAATACATTAACAATATAAATATATTTTACCGATATCTGCTACTCGTACATGTGTTTCAATTACTATAAAAAAATTAATAATTATCACAGGCTTGTGATACGGGTGGTAGCAGGCTTTTTAAAAAACCAGATTCCTGAATCTAGAATAGAAAATTGAAATAAATATGTTGTTTATTCATGGAAGAGAATCACAAATTTCATGAATAATAATAAGGTGACCA
Source organism: Antedon mediterranea (assembly GCF_964355755.1). Taxonomy (NCBI): domain Eukaryota; kingdom Metazoa; phylum Echinodermata; class Crinoidea; order Comatulida; family Antedonidae; genus Antedon; species Antedon mediterranea. Next base: position 6,189,878 of record NC_092679.1, on the reverse strand, counting down.
TATCACCTATTAAAAAAAAAGAACCAATATTTAGATAAATCATGAATAATTTCACCGAACTATAGGCATTTAATATCACATTTTAAGGCAGGTTGCCTATTCATTAAATGCCTCACTATGGTTATTTTAACCAATATTAGGCACACACGTTAAAGCTTGGTTCCTACTAGCGACGCACCGCAAGTGATTTGACCAATCACAAGCGATGGATTATTCAAACAGTGGCTTGTAATTGGTCAACTCACTTGCGTTGCGTTTCTAGTGGGAATCAAGCTTAAAGCGTGGTTCCCACTAGCGACGCAACGCAACGCAAATGAATTGACCAATCACAAGCGATGGCTTATTCGCTTGTGATTGCTAACTGTCTATAACTTCGCTTGTCATTGGTTAAAACGCTTGAGTTGCGTTTACGTCCTTGCGTTACGTTCTAGTGGGAACCAAGCTTAATAGCTACACTGTATTAATGTATAATAAAATGAATCTTTTCTAGGTATTCTGATACCGCCCACTAGCGACGCACCGCAAGTGATTTGACCAATCACAAGCGATGGATTATTCAAAAAGTGGCGTTTAATTGGTCAACTCACTTGCGTTGCGTTTCTAGTGGGAACCAAGCTTAATAGCTACACTGTAGTAATGTATAATAAAATGAATCTTTTCTAGGTATTCTGACACCGCCAAATTGCTACCTAAAAGTGGATGGTATAAAAGAACAATGGAGACAAGGACAATGTTTATTATTTGATGACTCATTCTGTCATGAAGCAAAGCATTGTGGGTCAGATGAGCCAAGAGCAGTATTTATGGTTGACCTTTGGCATCCAGATGTCACTAAACCTGAAATGTCATGCTTAAATATATTATTTGGTTTACCTAAAGATGAATAAAAGGAAGACTACTAGGAGCCAACATATGACATGTAATAATAGAGAGCTATCAATTCTGCGACCTATGACCTATGCATTGACCTAGAAACTAACAAAAACTGTGTCAATGAATATTATAGTAGGATGCACTTTCCATGCATTTAAAAACATAAAACTATCAAAAGCTTACATGACTACAATAAGCCTACAAGTTTAATAGCATTATAATCGCCTAATCTACTTACCTTTTAGGAAAATTGTGATATCTCTTACAAAAACCTTAAAAAACAAAAGATAACATAACATTCTGAAACATTTTATATACAAAAGCGCACTTTAATAATCACTTTATGCAATAAACACTACAGATACATTGACAGACAAATTATTGGTTAAAAAAATTATAAAGTGATTAAAAATAAAGGCTTTTCAGGTGGGAGATATAACATTGATTTTTTCCAGACCATTTTTTCTTTATATTGTTATAAATAAATTTGGATATATTTTATATGTGGTCTTCACCTCAATAAGAATTAATAGTACCTATAAATAGACACTACAGTAAAAACTGTACGCCTAACTTGCAGGTAGGGAACATTGTGATTGGTCCTCACATGATTATGAAAATCTACAATATCTTACCCTAAAACAAAACATCCCTCTAGGTAAATGGCAAGTAAATTTGGCCTAACCTTTAAAAAAAAAAAAACTACCTCGTCATTGATTACCTGATTAAATTGTGTACAGAAAATGCTTTAAATTATATTGGATTAAATAATTTTATACACTTAAAACTATGTGTTTATACATCAATATTAAAAATATAAACTTAATGGTGAATTCCAAATAAACAATCATGTGCACAGGATTCGAAAGTTATAGGGCAACCATCCACTAGACCACTAAGGATATATACCGTACTATATATAATTATATACATTTCACTGTACATTAATGAATTTCAACAAGCACTATAAACAATGTATACTTAACAATACGGATAGTAGCACTAAACACACAAGAATATACTGTATATAAAGCTCTGTCTACACTATCAAACTAGTTTGAAAAAAAAAAGTGTGATGTGAACAAATGGTAGTGATATATCTAAATATGGTAGTGTTATGATATCATCATGTCCATATATGGGCACAGCACATTTTTTGTCACCTAAAGTTTGATAGTGTAGACAGAGCTTAACACCTAATTAGATTCTTTGATTGGAGGATTGTAAGGTTACATGGGTATTCAATAAATACTCCATTTAACCCTAGCAACATCAAGAGTGTATGTATTATATGTACTATGTACATTCTTTCTTGTTATAATACAATCACAACCTTTGACAAAAATCTGTAATAAAGAAAAATGCAAAATGTTTTATATTTTTGCCATAGAACAAACAAAATTTTCTATTTTCACCTCATGAAAATATTTGTACCATTGCACTCATAAACATTCATTATTATTGTATATTTGCATGCATTATGATGTTTTTAAATGTTCCATTCTTTAGTATACTCAAATTAACTACATACAAAACATGCATACAGAGTTCATTACGTTAAAGCTAGCAATATGTCATTTTGGTTGCAGATTGATTGAAGAGGAAATAAAATAATTCAACCCCAACCAACAGGTTTATTCACATCAAAGTAAAAAATGGAATAACCCTTATTTATAAAAGTATATTGACCCTGGTAATAGTACTGTAGTATTTACATGATTTGAATTTGTTTTAAAATCTATTACAAAAATAAAATTAGATTTGAACCTTATTTGTTTTTATCGTCAACAAAAATATATTTGCACGGAATGCATCTTGAAAGGCAATAGAGGTGGCCCGCATTTTTTGTATAATGACAGTTATTTAGTTTTATAAAATAAATATTTTTGGTTTATTTTCTGATATTTGAAATATACGGCCAACATAATACAATTTCACCTTTGATACACCACAGTTAATAGATTATCAACTATGGATACATACATCTGATACATTTTTGTATTTCAATAATGTTGTTTCTATATATAATATAATGAATCTTTGGTTTTTTTTAAACCAATTTTTTAGGTCAAAAATTACATAAACCATGAAGAAGAGCATAGACAAATACACACAATCAGTACATTATGCGTCACAGCTGACTGATCACAATGCATATCTGGTGGCTATAGTTACCAACCACTTCGCATCATATGATTTTTAAGAAAGGCTTATTTTACACAAATGCATTAAGCAGTCTTTATAAGTAATAAAAACCTTGCTCATGACACTATTCTGCCCCTCAAGGTTGGTAACTGTGTTAAGTATACAAATTTTCAACAAATTACAATCAGGGTGAAGGCAGTCATTGTTGAATTTATGGATATGTTATCCATGGAGTAAAGAATATCTTTACTCCATGGTTATCCTACAATATTTAAATACCGCTCTCTGATACATAGTATATAAAATAAAATGTAGATTATAAATATATTCAAAAGAGTTTATCATTGCAATAAATTTATAAAATATCATGAAGCCTCTTTGTTGACAATCTTGAGTGTGCGCAGTGACTAGCGTTATTTTTGTTACAAATTTACTAGTGTACAAGCTTTTTTAAAATATATATTATACAATATTTATACCATCAAGCACAAACAAAACACTGTACATATTTTCAGTTCAAAAACATCTACCACATCAAAATATACAAGCAGATAATCCATAACAGGAGGTATTAAAGTTCACATTAATATTTAATATTAAATTATTTAATAATTATTAGGTCAGCATTAGAAGTAAAAGTGACATATAGGCTGATGCATCTAACCCAAAGATTATATATAGCGAAGGCTAGATTACAGACTCCAATGTTATCGCAGTTCAAAAAGTGATTCTTCATGGAGGGGGAATCAACAAGATGGTGGCTGCAATTGACCAATCAAATATGCCCTACGCAGTACACACTACGCCTGTGGTGAGTGTAACAGCGTGATAAGCATTCTTTACATTCTCCCGTACGATACGCAAACGCAGCCTTTTGAGCGTATGAACGCGAACGCATTCTATATCATCCTTGTATACAAAAATTACTAGAAATTACCAAAGAAATATACTGTATTTAATTTATAAAAACTTCACTGTGCTTTAATAAGAATATGTGTTGTGATTTATTTGGTCTTAAATTATTATATTAGATTATTATTCTAGATTTACGGTTCCCCCTTTTGTTGGTTCCCCCTTTTGTTGGAATCACTTTTCAGTCTGGAGTACGACCTCTAGACTTCGACTTATTACACCTCTCTGATCTAACCCCACCTACCCACTTCAAAGAATATAATCAAAATGGCTTTTTTAGGATTGACAAAGGCTTAGTTATTTACCTGTGTTACTCTACCATCAAAGTTAGTGATAATTTATCCACAAAGCCAGCTTAGCGGGTAAATAACTTTATTGTTCCGTTTGGATATTAAAATTTCACCATTTGATACAAACATAGTAAAAGTATGTAAAGAATATAAATACAATATTATACTTTCCTTTCATTCAATTTGAATACAGGCAGCTCTCACAAAACCAGACTTTTCTCTAGAAGTCTAAAGGTCCCAAATTAATTTTTA